>NC_061121.1:17711008-17881297 GCF_002878395.1 Capsicum annuum
GGGTTAACGCTGGAAACAAAGTTTTAGATATATTTTTTGTGATGAACAATATTATAAATTGTATGTGCGTAGTTTTTAATTGAGAATGGTAAAATTTTAAATTTTAAAGAAATTTTTTTTAATTAGAGATGAATCTAATTATTTTTACTTATTAAATGAAAGAACCAAATCTTTCCACAAAATATGCAACACATGTTTGCTACATATCCGTTTCAAAATCTTTTTTTATGGAATTATATTTCCACAAAATTAGTTTAGAAGATAACACAACTTTAATAAAATCATATTTTTTAATTCACATTCTATTCATTTTTAAGTATTGTTAATTATTCTTATTATAAGATAACCATAGTATTTTAAAATCTTATCTTTTAGATAACCATAGTATTTTAGAATTTTATCTTTTCTAACAAACTAATATTATATTCAATTTTAAATTCGAATTAAATTTTAGTTTGCATGAAATTCAACTTTGTAATCTATTATATATACCCCTTCAGTGATACATATACCGGTGCAATCTTTCTTCTTCTCCTTTTATTTATTATTTTTATCTTGAGAGAATTTTGTACGATCGTTTTATTCACAAATATATAGATTAATTTTTTTCCGTACATCAAAACTATTTTGGTGTATACATATTCACTGTAGAAATATAAATATTATTCGCAAGTTTATTACTAATAAAGTCATATTTATGTCCTTCCTTATTCTCAAGTTTACTATTGATATGTTTTTCATATACTTAAAAAAATTATTAATATACATTATTTATTTTTCCATAGAAATTTCTACTATGGATAAAAATATAGTAGGTAATGCTCATCAGATTTCTTCAAATAACTATCAAGGTTTGTTGTTCATGTCTAATTTTTATATTTAATTATTTTATTATTATATATATCTAACATTTTATTTATCTTTTTTATCATAGATATACCTGTCATGGATAAAAAGATTATAAGTAATGCTCATCACCAAGGTATGATGTTCATGCTTGATTTAACTTTTAAATTATTTTATTGTTATTTATAATTAACATTATATTTATCTTTTATCACATATGTACCTGTCGTGGATAAAAAGATTATAGACAATGCTCATCTAATTTTTTTAAATAATTGTCAAGGATATTATTCAAGCTTAGTTTAAATTTTAACAACTTTATTGTTATTTGATTAACATTATTAAGGAAGTTGATTTTCCCCAAACCTGATGTACATAAATATGTCAAAAATACGAAATACGTATTTAAAAAATCAACAAGTACAGTGAAGGCTCATAGCACGTAAACGAGATTTGTTATATTATTTGTATAGAAAATGAATGCAAATATATTTCGTTGTATATAAATATTATTGTACCACATTTTTTTCTCTTTTATTTATTTCTTTTTAAGCATAAAGACAGATATGAAATATACTATATTACTTTTAAATATTTATTTTCTTAGAATATAATATTGAATTGTTCTTTCGTTTAGGGTGTGATGAGGAATCGTTTGGGGTGTGATGGGGAACAAGGGTGGGGGATGGGGGGCTGATAGACCAATGAAAAATTTAGGAAGAACTAACATTTAGCTGGGAAGGATGTAAAAGTTGAAGATAATTACGAATCTTTTATGTTTTATGTGTTAGTATTAAAGGTATGAGATTTTCGCAAGTTTTAAGAAATAAAATGAATACAATGAACAATAAAACACAAATTTAGATTGAACAATCTATTTGAAATAAGAAAATAGAAAGTTCAACTACTTATAGCATGTAACTCAAAAAAAATTAATTCAATTTCAAATTATAAAAAGATAATTAGATACGGTAGGGAAAATGTGCAAAGATTGGGAAATTGAAGAGATAATATTTTAAGATAATTTTGAAATATAATAAAGTAATTAGATAATGCATGCACTAATATCCAAAAAATTTAAATTAAAGAAATGTGAACAACATAATAAAAACAAAACAATAAAAAAAATCATAAAATATATCTATTTTAGCTAATATGTTTATGATTGTATAAAGCCCAGTATTAACCTAACAAAAATTCATATTAACAATCTAATAGTTTTAAATAGTGAACAATTTAATAAAAAAAATATGAAACATAAAAGGTTTTTTAATTATATGAATCGTATTTTTTTTTCAAATATAAATTTGGTTATGGGGTTGTGATGGTGTTGGACCGGGTGGATGGGGTGGGGGTGGGAAGCGGTTCGATTTGAGGATGTACATTTTATTGAGAAATAATATGATTATTGAAATTTGAAAAATAATATGATTTAACATATTCGAACAAGACACACAATTTAAAGTGATTTAGAAATAACAATCTTCATTTTAAAAAAAAGATTAGTTTA
Organism: Capsicum annuum; assembly: GCF_002878395.1. Taxonomy (NCBI): domain Eukaryota; kingdom Viridiplantae; phylum Streptophyta; class Magnoliopsida; order Solanales; family Solanaceae; genus Capsicum; species Capsicum annuum. Next base: position 17,713,365 of record NC_061121.1, read on the forward strand.
TTATTCTTTCTTATTCTTACTTTATTTTTATTATTACTACTATTATCATCATATCATCGTATCATCACTTCATTGATTTCAAATATTTATCTCAATTCAAATATATAAATTATTAGATAAATATACATTTTATTTGAAAAAAGTAAGGATAAGAAAGAATAACAAATTAATTTTTTTAATAAATTAATATGATATTTTAATTTGAATTGAAATAAAATTCTAGCTTCTTGATCTCTCTTATATATACTCCTATATCATTAACTTGGTGACTTTATTTACTGAATTTCCTATATCCTTAATTTTTTAAAAATTATTTCTGATTTAATATTTTTCTTTTTATATGTAAGAGGGATAACATTTTCATTTTCATCTTCATCTGTTAATGTTAATGAAGAGGAAAAACTTCCACATCATTAATGTTATATTTATCTACTTCTTGCTGCTCTTCGTCTTTCACTATAATTGATAACATCCTCAAAGGAAATAAGGACAAAGGGGGTCGCTAATGATTGAAACGACGACTTTGACAAGTAAAAGATTCATAAATCAATTGATTTACAAATTGATTCAAAACTTTTCTACTATTTAATTTATGAAAAAGTTTTATTAAGAGTTGTAAAGTTTTATTTGGAGTTGTTCTTATCTTTACAGTGATGATTTTATTATTGTTATTGACTTACAAGGGAGATAAAGAAGAATGAAGAGAAGAGCGAAATAGATAAATGTGGAAGTAGAAATTTTATTGATATGATAGACCAACTCAAGTTTTTCTAAATATGTGTTTCAAATTATTGGTCTTCTTTTTAACACTGCTTTATTTAATATTTTTTTGTTATTTAATTCAATTATTGCAATTGATAATTGTTTCTTTGTTTAATATCGTATATACGAGTTGTTCTGTGTTTAAGTAATTTCTGGCAAATCAAAATTCTTAAATTGTAAAAAATATAATTAAAAAATATATATGAAATATAAAGATTTTTTTTTGCAATTACATGTTTGATTTCACTCATACAAATTTAGTTAGGTGTGGGGGAGAAAAAGTATTTACAATCTAATATTTTAAAATTATGAATAATATAATAAAAAAATATGAAACATAAAAGTTTTTACAATTACATGATTATTTTTTTGTATAAATTTGGTTAGAGGAGGGGTTTTGGTGGGAGGGGTGGAGGCCTGTGGTTGGAGGGAGAGGTGCGGTGGGGGTAGATTTTTTTTATTTTTTAAATTAAGGGTGGGGTGGAGGGGGAGAGAGCTAAAAATAATATTTTTAATATTATCCGTGCATCGCACGGGTACGTATACTAGTTAATTTTAAAATTGTCATCTCTACGCAATAATTAAGACTTTGTGTTTGGTATGATGAAAAATATTTTCTGAAAAATGTTTTTCTATTTTTCATTGTTTGGTTGTAGTAAAATATTGGGAAAACATTTTCCAAGATAACTCATTTTCCTCTATTTGAGGGAAAATGACTTCCCTAATGGACCAAGGGAAGTCAGTTTTTCGGAAAATGACAAATGCGACTTATACCCCCACCCTCACCCCTCTTCCCCACTCCAACAACACTCATATTCACATGACTCAAAAAATTCACGCTTCTTAATAATTTACATTACTCGAAAATATTTTTCAAAGATTTCACCATCCTTCAAGCAACAACAACTCAACATGCAAAGCTATATTGTATCAAAAAAAGTTGTTGTTCCAGATTTTAAGAGGGTTGATAAGATGAAAAAGCTTGTTGGTCAACATGATTCCGATTCGGATTTTGAAGGTGAAATTTCCGCGCCTAAAAGGAAAAAATCAAAAATCAAAATTAGTGAAAATGCTAGAGTTACAAGGTCTAAGGTCAATGCGAGTGTTGGCAAAGTGGATGATAAAAAGTCTGAATAAAAGAAATCAAGAAATGTGTTCAAGGTTAGTGTAATCTGATTTCTTTTTTCATATATGTATTAAATTGGTTAAATTGATAATGAATTAATTTTTTTTTTTTTAATGACATGCATGTAAATTAGCCTTTTAAAATTTTTGAGTTTTTGTGGTTTAAAGTTGAAATATAACTCTTGATATTGTTATTGTTCGGATTATGTTAAAATATTTCTTTTGTTGTTGTTAGTGGTTGAAAGTTGAAAATTTAACTTTTGTTCTTGTTATGGTTTAAAGTTAAAGTAGCACTTTTGTTGTTGTTAATGGATGAGAGTTGAAATATAAATTCTAACTGTGAAACAAGTAGGTGCATTATGTTTTTTTTTACACTCATGGCAAAATTTTTATGAATTGTTTATTTTAACTTTTAAGTATGCAAAAAAACAGAGATGTTATTAAAAAACAGTATATATATCCATATTTGATGGTTGAACTGTTGTGAATAGTTTATGTCTTTTTTTTTTCAGGACAAAAAATTGTATACTCACTGGTCTTCATACATAAAAGTTAATGTGTTTGATGATCTCAAACAGAGATGAACCAAAGAGCATTTCAAAATGTTTCAGAAATCTCCATTTTATCATTTTTTGAATATGCATTTTTTGAAAATTTAACCAGAGCTTCTTCGTAGTCTATTACTTGCAAAAACCAAAAACAATAGGGATGATTTATTCATCTTCAATATCAATGGTAAAGATCTGCATTTCGGAAAGAGAAAATTTTCTGTGGTTAGTGTATTGAAATGTTTTAAGAAATCAGATTTTGTTTTCGATCCTAAAGTAAGAAATAAATTAATGGATAGATATTATCCCGGTATGGATAAGGTAATGAGGTTTGTTTTCTATGATGATTTTGATTTTGTTAACAAGAAGATTGCTTTTCGAGATGAAGATTTGTATGAAATTGGATTAGTATACTTCATAGGTCGATTTCTTCATTCTGAGTTGCCAAGAACGTTCATAAAAAAGGCTGATTTTGACTTGGTAGAATCAAGTCACTATTTGAAGTATGATTGGGGAGGTGAGTGTTTTCAAGTCTTGAAAAAATCATGTAGCCATAAGATGAAAAAAAATCCATCCTCTTTTCATTTTCAAGGATTTCATCTTGCGCTTCAAATATGGTTCTATGAATGTTGTTCCGACATTGATAAGTGTGTTGCTCATCGAATTGGATCACAAACTCCAAGAATTTTAAATTGGGAGTCATCTGAAGAACTTATTTTTTATGACTATCTTCAGAGTACAATGTTCAAGCGGTACAACAATGAGGTAATGTTTATATTTTAACTGTATTTTCTTAAGTAATTATTTTACGTATCAGCATTGTTCCTTCGTATTTTATATGTATATTATTGGTATACAGTAACACTTTTTGGGCATACTAGTTTTTAATTTTTTATCTAACTTTTTTTTTAAACTTTAGTATGTGTTTAGTGACATTGTGTTTACCGATGAAGAGGAGTTGAAATTCAACCTTGGAGCTATTCATCAGGACAGCTTGGGTCATGAACATCGTAATGATTTAGACCATTCTGTACTACCCATAACTGAAGATGCATTTTCTGTCTTAAAGAATGAAATAGCCAATGTATGTTTCTAGTTTAATCTTCAAGTACATATTCAGTATTGTTTTCAAAATATTTAATAAACATGTGATTGAGGTTTTTTGTATGTCTATGTGCAGGTCTATCGTCATATGTCGTTATTTTAGGAGAAGGTTTATTTTGAATGATATCTAAAACGTTATAATGCACATCATCTTTCAATTTCAACATTTTTGTATTTTCATTTCGTAGGGCTATATTTTTCAGTTGTACTATTAACTAAGTACTTTATATTTATGTATGTTCAGGTTTTCAAAGAAATGATAGAATATAAAAAGAATGTTTAATCAATAATTTTGTAATTTCATTATTAATCTAAATCAGTTTTTGATATATCTTTTTCATTGTTTTATGTTCTTTCAGGTGGATAGTCAATTCAATGGGATGAGGGAGTTTGTTGAAGAATTTGTGAAGTTGATATTGAATGAATTAAGATTTGTTAAACAGCAATCGTCTGAATTTGTTGAAAAAGAGGTTAGTTTTCATTGCATTCAACTATTATATATTTGTTATAAGTTTTTTCATTACTAATTGTTATTAAAATACTATATCTTTTCTAAGAATGTGGACGTTGGTTTACAAACCCCACCTGCAAGCAAGAAGCAAAATGAAGTGCTTGTTGAACCGGTTATTGAAAAATATTCTTTTCGTGGTGATGTTTCTGTCCCATTGGATGGTAATATTTCTATACTTTCATATTTAATTTTATTTATTTAATAACAAGATTATACATTATTGAAATTCACTTCATGAGTTCTCATGTTTCATTCATAGTTTCTAACAATTCAGTTGTGAATAATCCTGTCAATGATCAGTCACGGTTTGATGACATACCCTTCTTTATCGAGTCTCAATTAGTTGCTCCTGAACCAACATTTAGAGAATTGAAAACACCAAAAGCACATATCACTACGCCTATAATGTTTGACAAATCTCCAGTAGGTGCGTATAACCAATCCGACACAAGCTCTCGCAGATGTCCATTGTACTTTAAGAGAAAGCATCCATTTTAGGAGTATATTGGGTTTGAGACTCCGGATTCATTGATTCAACAATTCACTGATTGGTGTTATACCAAGTTAAGAGGAAAAAGATGTGGTTTCTGAATTTCAATTTTTTTTTATTGACAGTTCAATAAGAAATATTTATTATTTTTTAACAATGTATGTAAGAGTGCTGCAAACACTGCTTTACAGAACAAGATAATTTCTGAATTTGTATTAGCTGACATAAAAATTGGAGAAAAAGATTGGTTTCGCACCTTGATTCACACTAGACGATCATGGAATGATGAAGTATGTTTTTTGTATTTTATTTAGTATTGAATAATTTCTTCAGGTTTATTTTGTGTGTAAATAGCAGTAGAAAGTATAGTCTTTTCAAAAATTTAACTTTGTGGAAACGTACATAGTTTGTTGAGTCTTGAAGATTACACTTCTGTGGCTATTTGATTCAGTTTATGAGGCTTAAAAGCTGCACTTTTTCTATGTATGGAATAATTGGTTACATGCTTCAGTTATAATTTTTACCTGGTGGATTTGCTTGTTCTTGTTCTCTAGTCACATAGAATACAATTGTTCCTGAAAGCACTGTAATAAATTCATACATCTCAGATACTTTTATAGTATTTTATCAAGCTCATTCTTGAAAATCAATATGACAAAGCAATGAATTAATGATGGGTTTCATATCCTTTACTCTTATACATATCAATTGAGGACCACAACAAAGAATGACTTCAATTGACAACATATCTTGAATATTATTGCACTTGCAATGATGGTAAAATAGTGAACATTACATAATATACTGGAGAATATATTGCAGCATTGAATATATTCAGTGCCTATCCAAAGGATGAATAAATATTAGAAAATGCTTCATATCTGCATATCTGTATTTTATGTGTATGCTAGTGTATAGTTCTGGTTAGTATGCTTTGATTGCGAGCATTTTGTACACAGGACACACTAATTATGCTATTGTATTATTCTCTTTGTCCTGTGTTGTTATGCATAGCTATATTATATTTTTGCTTTTTTCTAATATAATTTTTGTTTATTCAGCATGTTGACGTGATAATGTATTACTTAAGGAAAAATTAAAGTATAGTTTCATGAAGTCAATTACATACACCACTACTGATGTCTTCTTTGTTAAATGGATACGTTCAATTCATCAACAATGATTGAGTTTGAATGAAGAAATAAGTTGTATCACTCCTGAACATCATGTTAGCCAATACATTAGGGGTTACAAACTAGTTGTCAATGTTCTCTGAGATTCTATTGATAATGTCATTATTCCTGTGAATGTTAGTGAGTCATTTCATTAGATATTAGTTGTTTTCTGAATTAGACATAGGTGTCTATATATTTATGATTCGATGATGGGAGGTGTTGTCCATTCAAAGAATGTTTTAGATCATGTTCGATCCCTTTCTACCATGATACCTCTGTTCTTGGTTGCCACTAATTTTTTCGGAAAATGTTCGGATATTGACTGGTATCGGGAAGCTGCATACATTGATAAATCACTGAGCGAATCTTTGAAGTATGTCGTTTTGAAGGATACACTATAGCAGGGACCTCAAACTAAGTAAGTTACATTTCAATTGTGTTTTTATATATTTATATTAATATATATGTTGTTTTATAAGTGATTTTCTGATTTTATATTTTACAGTGACTGTGATATGTTTGTATGTGCCTTTGCTGAGTACGTTAGTCATAGCATCTTTGATATCTCTAGTACACTATTTGGTGTTGTGAACCATCGACTCAAATAAGGTGCACTACTATGAGATTATGCCAGACGGAAGAAGAATGATGGAGCAGTCAGTGAAAGTGAGGCAACTGAAAATGTTACTAGCAAGCATGGTGGTTTCAAAAGATTTAGGGAACAGTTTGGAAGTTCAACGACACGATAATACCAGTCACAAAACATTATAACAGTAGTTGTTCTTATTTAGTTCTTGTATTTTTTTGATGGATTTTTTGATATTTGAAAGTAGTAAGATCTTTTCTAATTGTTACCAGGGCACCCAGATTTTTTTTGCTACTCTATATTGATTTTTGGTTCCTTTTGATTGAACTTTATTAATGTGATGAAGTAAAGCAGCAGTGTTTTTAATTGGGAAAGTTCTTGTACTTGTTCTAGTTTTCTACCCAATTTGAAACTTGCATTTGTTGCATTCAGTGTATACATGGTGTTTCTTTATGAATATTTAGAAAAAAAAAATTGAGCTCATCATCATGCTCTGAATATTATCTTTTAATTAGTTTATAAAATGTTAGCAATTTTTCCCATATATTCTTGTGTTTTATACGTCTGATCCAACATGGTTTACATACAATTCACAACAGACCTACCTACTTATTTTTTCTTATCTATCACTATCTTACGTGCTAGACTAATTTTTTTTCATTGTTTCTCTAGCTTTCATGCACCACAATACAATTATAAGGAATCGTTGTTTTGATGACATAGTATTAGAGGTCTTCACATAGTATTCGTTGTTTTGCAATTGAAAATATCATGTAAATAACACATTGTTTGTTATTGATTCAAATACCTGCATATCAACTTCCAACTACTGCACATTACTGTGCATTTCTAGTGTATGCTCTTATGTTTTGCAACAATATCTACGTGTTCAGTTATATTAATTGAAAAAAAAATTAACCAACTCTCAAACATTTCTTTATTTTAAATCAATATATCCATAACCACAAAATTACTTAAACTTAAAACAACACAAATCTTAACACTTGAAATTATTGATCATAAATATTTAAAAAAAAACACTTAACATCAACATAAAGTAAGAAACACAGATTCCATCTTAAGCAGATGGTGCATATTTGTGGCAAGTCCTTTTATTATGCCCCTCACGATGACAATCACTACATGTAACCTTTGAACGTTTACACTTGTCTTCATTTGGTGCTTTCCATCTTTCATAACATGGTCTTTCGGGAGGTCGTTTAGAATCAGGTGGCATTACAACTTCATCCAACACTTCACGTGGTATTTTTCATGTACTTTCACAAGGAAGAGGTTCAAATGGTATGGCATAAGCATCACTGAAATTCTTGTTGCGGTAGTAAGGTGAGCAATAGTTCTCGCCATGTTGGTTTCTATATGTAATAGCAGTCATAGCATGAGAGCAGGGTATTTCGTCCAATTGAAATTCTCCACAGATGCACTTTCTGCTTCGCAAACAAACAATGAATCTTTTTGCTCCGTTAGTAACAGTATGCAGGAATTCATTTGATGTTTTTACCTGCATTCAGAAGCAACTTTACTACACAAATAAATTAACAAAAAATTTAAGTGATTTAAAAAGTAATGGATAAAGGACTTACTATCATTCTCTGAGATAGCAAACGATTATTTGTTAAAACATCATTATATTTGACCGTCAACTCTGTTAATGTGTTTGTTGCCTCCTCATGCTATTTTGCATTTCATGATTCAATCATTAACCTCATAAAATCCATTGTTGAAACCACGGGTAATCTTCTAGCTATTCTGTTGGTGTTGTTGATGGATTCCACTATGTTTGATGTCATCGTCCAAGTCCGTTTGACAGTAGAATGAACCCTTGCCCATTTATGGTAGCCAATTTGAAATAAATACACCTTAACTCTCTCATCAATTTGGTCCACCCTTCCCATTAACTCTTTAAATTGTTGTAGAGTATATGCCTTTGCCATTGCAAAATTTTTTTATGCAATTCTTCAAGATTCTTACGAAAGTTTACCTTTATGCTGCACCACAAATGCCAAATACAAGCATGATGTGACAAATTTGGATATACTATGGATGTTGCCTTTCAAATACTCTCGTTTCTATCGGACATTATACACATACCTTCTCTTTCCCTAAATGTAATCTTAAATTTATCAAAAAACCAAGTTCAAGAGGTAATATTTTCTGAATCAACCACAGCATAAGCAAGGGGTAGTATATGACCTACAATCATAACATACTTTATATAATATACTGGTTGATTACTTTTTTGCAAGACAAACAAATTACATACATATGACATACCAATATTATACAACACATTAACATTCTACTATGATTTACATTTAAAAATAAAAAATTTTAAAAAGTGCTTTACCTCCTGGGTCCAACGTGCTCGCAGTCAGCATAGTTCCACCATAAAACGATTTTAGAGCTGCTCCATCGACTACAATAATTAGGCTGCAATATTCTCATCCACGAATTAAAGCGTCCAATGCAACAAAAGCATATAAGAATCTATTTTCTTCGATTTTCTCCTAGCTAACAACAGATCCACGATAATGCTTTTCCAACATATATAAATAACCAGGTATCTTTTGATATGACTCGGTAGGATCACCGTGCAACATTTTAACTGCTTTGATTTTTGCACGCCATGCTGATGATAATCTAATGAAATCTCATGCTCCCTCATAATGTTAGAAACAATATCGTTGTGAGTGTATATTCTTTTGGTGTCCACATAATTACCTAAGATCAGTCCGGTTACCACTTTTGTCATCCCTTGATGCCTCGCATAAACTTGATCCTTTATTGAGTATGTATGAATGTCACAATACTTTCTTATTTTAAAAATATTTGATTTGTTAATTTTGGAAGAACGAAGAAACCAAGTACAGTCCTCCACCACACAAACCAAATAGTAGCTGTTAAAGCAAAAAAAATTATTACAAAAAAATCATATTTCGGCTTAAGATACAACTTTACCATCTAATTTAATACACAAACGCTTTTACTTGCTTCCACTTAACCTTTCAGTTCGATAAGAGAACTATTTCATAAATGCATACAACTCCATAACATTAGCCAGTGTTTGTTTATCCTTGTAAGTTTGTTTTACAGCTATGTTGATATTCGTTACATCACAAATTACATCCACACGTTCTTCTTCAAATTCTTCAAAATCTGGACTTATTCCGATCAAACGAACACAATCTTTTGAAAATAGCTTTCTTCTTTGTTCATTCTTTTTGTTAGAACACCGTTGCCCAACACACACAATTGCTCCTTCAGTATGGTAAATTACACCATCCGTTTTATCCAAAGTTGAATGTACAATGGATATTTTAAGAAGAAATCAGTAGTCGTTTTCTTCTGTTCCAGATACACCTGCACACTTGTATCATTATGTATGACCATACTTGGGCATCTATCACTTATTATGTATCGTATTTCAAGTGTATTTGCGGATGTGTCTATCATCAGTTGTGTTGCGATTGCTTCTACTAATCCTTTGTACTTGTTGTTGCATCATACATTATCCCATCAATTTCAAAGTCCCTCGGTTTTCCTGTTTATACAATAACAACAGTTGAAAAAACCTCAAAAATAAATATTTAAATTCATTTAGAAGGCGTAAAAAACTAACAAACCTGAAGAATTCCATCTCCCTCCATGACGGATCATGATTGAATGCAAATTAACAGAATTCATAAAAATACTTGTTTTTCGCTATCTAAAAAATACTTGTTTTTCGCTTCTCTATCAAATTCTAATCAACATAGAATGCGTTTTTTTGTTTGATGGTAGAGAAAAATCGTGTAAAAAGTGGCAAGTAGTGTATGAAGATGGAAAGTCTTAATGTAAGCATTAAAATAGAAAGATAAATAACGGTTTGAGGGATTTGGGGTTGGATAAATACCAATAATTAAGGTTAACTATTTTTAAGGAAGGTAAATTATATATTAATTGTATTAAATATTAATTTTTCTTTTTCAGTAATTGCTTTTCTCTATTTTCAACAAAATAAAAAAAAACCTTTTTATATACTTTTTAAGATGAAAGTTGCTATAACTTGAAAACTTAAAACTTTTGCTATAAGTTGTAATAACTAATCTAATAAGTTTATAGAGTTAATTTTCCCATTTTCATATGCATAGAGGAAGACTTACCTATGTTACTTTTGCTAATTACATATTTCATTTTGTCATCGATGTAACTTGTTTCACAAGGTGGAATAAGTTTGTCGTTCCGTTATATTTCTATTGCTTGTAGTATCTTGAGATTGTCCTGACAAAATGTTGAAAAGTATTTCCTATATCTGCTAATTAATAGTTTCTTAAATTTAGTGATTGTAATATTTTAGTATTCGATATTAATATTATTTGTTATGCTTAAATTAGTTCTTACAAATTGTTGGGTTGCTAGAGACACTGATATACTAGTTAACAGTTAGTAGTATTTTATAAAAAAATATTTTTTCACTCACCAATCAAACACTAGAAAATATCTTTCTAAAAAATATTTTTTACTCACCAACCTAACACCATAAAATATTTTTCGAAAAATATGTTTCACTCACCAACCAAACATGAGAAAATAAGTAGAAAACCAACTTATTTTCCAAGAAAACATTTTCTATGGAAAATATTTTCCATCATACCAAACACACCCTGTGTCACTCTTTTTAAGTTTTAAATCTTCTTGTCACCCTTTATTAATTTTCCTAGTAAGTTGGTAAATAGAGCTATAACTATTTCAAAATGCAGATCAAATATATTTCTAAGTTCTAACAAAGAGGTAAATAGAAGGTAATTACAGTACTCATATTATGTCAGCCAGCCATGAGAATGGTCTTATTTGATGTTCATGACTCCAATCCAGCATGGACTATGGAGTTGATAGTTGTTGGAGGTTAGGAGGCAAAGATTTATAATCCACCAAACCATGTAATCGCTCAAATAAGTAAACGTGAAGAAGGGAGATAGTAGTAGCTCAGTTGGTTAGTTGGTTGGTTATCTGAACTACAAAACTTATATATAAGAGTATTATTCTCCACATTTTAATCTCTTCTCCCATTTTTCCCCTTCACCTATCCTGATTTTCTTTTTAAAATAAAAGTAAACGTGAAAAAGCACAAGTAGGCCACTTTGGGGACTTGTAATTGAAAAATAGCGATTGTCAGAGAGTTACAAATTCTATGAGCAAGACTTCATGATAGTGTCCTTGAGTTTGAAACTCCGTGATAGCGACTATTTTTCATTTACAGGAACTGAGAAGTGGCTATTTGTGATGGTAAAACGTCACATCCACTTCGCGTTACTATCAAAAGTTGAATAGGCCTATGAATTGGTAAGAACCTTCTCTCTTGTTTTCATAGCCAATGTGGTTAGTTTGACAAATGACTGTCCAAAAGAAATATGCATAACCCAAAGTGTATTGGATCAACAGACAAATTAACCACTCAGGTATGAACTCTCAAACAGAATAAGAAAGAAAGTCAACCCAATTTTCTGCTTGATAATTGAAATGAATAACTGGGAATGCAATTACACGAAGACAGTAGAAGCATATCAAAATAAGTTGCACAAAGTTGATTCAATGGAAGTGCATCTTATTTCAGAAAAAGGCACAATGCAACATGGAAAAGAAAAGGACTAATAGGTTGAAGATTAGTAACTCTCAAGGGAAAGAAAGAGTGAGGAAAGATCTCTCCTCGACGAAGGCTCCTGGACCAAACGTTGCAAACTCAATAGTTTCATTGCATTTCCTTTTGGGGAGTATTGGGCACTCGATGAGGTCGATACCATATTTATCAACACAAAGATAAACCTGATACAGTTGGCTGTTTCCAAATAAATCCTTATTGCATTCTATTGCTGCTTCGTATCCAATTCCATTTTTTATAGCTTCCTTGACGGCTTCCAAGCTGTAAAAGCCTCCTGGTTCGGATCCTGCAACATATTTGTTTCAAACTTAAGAGAATAATTTGATGCCGAACTGGACCGACAAATTCAAAATGTTTACAGAATGGAACTGGTTCTTATTAAGTACCTGCATTCTTAAGAACTGAAAGCAGATTCACCTTCTCCTTAATGGTCAGAGCTGCTTTGAAGTAAGAATGCTCATCAAGAGTAGAAAGAGAACAGGTGCCGTGTTTGTTCCATTAGTGTGACCAGAATTTTGTTCCATTATTTTTTGGACAAGCAAGCGTTGGCCAGTTCTCTTGCATGTCACCTATCAGGTCTTTGATCTGCACCAACACAAATTTTCATGTGCACAGTTGGCACCCAGATCTTCAAAATGACCAGTCTTCCCACCTATGTAAAATATAGTAATTTTCATCTGTGCAGGATAAATTAATGTAGAGGCCCTCCCTTCAAACACACTAAAGCAGTCACATAAGAATCACAAAAAGGAACTCCACTGGTAGAAACATGAGAGAAAATTTGCTTGAGGAACTATTTCAACAAAGTTAACTATGTTCACCAGAAAATGCCAGTGTGCCAGAGGTACGAAAGAGCATCATATTATAATACGTAAAATCGCAATTCATTGAGCTTACCTCTGTTTCATCATAGAGGTTTCTCTTATCACAACTTGATGGATAAGAGCCGTTGTTGTAATTTGGCCAAAGAACATGAATGCCAAAGTCGAGTGCGGGCTTTCCAGTAGTTGGATAGCAACAACTTCTCTTTAGGTCACATTGTGCTGGCGGTCACTGAAAACAAACATAACGTTTAAGTTAGAAAGTTCAAATCTTCGGAAACTCCAATAATTATTACCCAAATACATTCCAAGAGTAATAATAATATTATTTTCGATGAGGAACTAACGATAAGTGGAAAACTTTCCTGCTGGACAAAGTAAAAGAAATCAAAACTCTGGGAGGCACAGAGGACAAACAAACAGTTTACTACAATAAGCTTGATCAGCATGGGGCGGTAGTATTCCATCCTTGCCTGCAGATAAGGTTGTTATTGAGTTGAAGATGGTGTTTACCATCTAGAGCTATATATATACACACATGTATGAAAATCAGGAATTACCAGGATTACCAGTGTGTGGATGGGAACGATCACCAAAATTCGTTTTAGTAATAATTGTTCTATGTATGCCAAAACTGGTAAAATCATGTGGAAAACGCACTGCTAATGTTACTCTAACAGGACAATCTGGAATGTGCCAAGTGGAGCCATTTCGTGATTCGACTCCCAATGACAGAGAAGCGTGGGAAGCATGCCAAGAAGAGTGACGAATATCCTACACGAGAGACCACATGTATTAGGAAACTACATGGTAGTTCATAGAGTACAACTGATGGCTAGTGGCCAGAATTTCATCAAGTAGATTAATGCATTACAAGTTTTGTGGTCCTCTCTTCTCATAAAGCATTATTAGTTACTTACCAAAAGAGGCTCTGTGGTCCAATACATATAACGGTCCCATTTAGGGCTCTCTAGTAGGCCTATGTTTGGAAAATAAAGGAAATTATAACAAAAATGAAAACACAGTATGTCAAGGATGTTAGCTAGTTGTGGACTTAAATGTCATTTTCCACAATATAGGGAAATAACGTATCCAGTTTCGGTTCTCTTCTTGAATTAACGGTGTTTAGTACTTCAGTTGTTATTAAGAAAGTGTAGATTCAACTTTAATTTACAGATCACAAAAATTGAAGAAACTGAGCAGAATGTAATATAGTAAGAAAGGACAAGAATCCTACTTATTTGCCAACCACAGTTTTGGACTTTCACCAGGATTCACTAGCAAAACAAATTTGTAGGAAAATCTCTTTTCATGGCGGATGAGAATAGCCAATCATCACAAAAAAAACTCTGCATTTTCTCCGGTTGACGTTGAGCTGGTAAAGCCTCTCTACCTTTGAGGTAGAGTTAAGGTCTGTGTATAATCTACCCTCACCAGACCCACTTAGTAGGACTACACAGGGTGTTGTTGTTGATGTTAAGCTGGTAGAGGCTTGCTCGCGCTATGGTACATTCCAGCAATTACGTAACCAAAACTACCCACCATAACTTTTTCCAACTTCAAAATTGATGAAACACGTTAATGTGAAGGTGGTGGATGTTTCCTCTCGCAAGAGTGCATATCGTTCATTTGTCACCAAAAATCCCCACAAGAGCAGTTCCCACCTTCAAAATGATGAAATCTATGCAAATCTCTGATAATAATGTTTCGTTTAAAGATAAGTGATATGAATTTTGCAGCTGAATGGCAATCCTCACAGATTCTAAGGTTCTTAACAACGCGAATTGTTTTTCCAGGTGGACTATTAAGAAGACCAAAAGTAATTGCCAATTTTTCACTGTGGTACCTCAAAGTAGCTTCTTTATCTTCATCTTCTACGCCAGGACGAAAAGAGATAGAAGTATCAGGAACATAACCAACCGATTTCAATTTCTCAATTAACTTGTCAACTTCCTGGTGCAGCTCCCTATGCTCAATACGTGTAACCTCCCCGGAGAAGAATTCGTGCAGTACATTGTTAACCTCTATCGAACTATATCCTGGAATTTTTTTAATCCCACTTTCTTTCATCAATTTCCAGATGTAATTCACTTCTTCCCACTTCCCAGCTCGTGCACACATGTTTGAAAAGATCACATAATCACCACCATGTGATTTGTCCATTTCGAAGATTCGCCCAAGTACCAGCTTCCCCAAATCCACATTTCCATGGATGCTGCAAGCAGCTAACAATGTCCGCCAAAGTAAAACAGTTGGCGGAATTGGCAATTCCATTAAGAATTTAAAAGCATCAGTAAGGCGGCCAGCCCGAGCTAACAAATCCAACATGCATCCATAATGTTTCACCCCAGGTGCAATCCTGTAGTTCTCTTTCATGCTATTGAAAAATCTAAAACCCTCATCAACCAATCCACTGTGGTTGCAGGCATAGAGGAGGCCCAAAAATGTTATTCCATCAGGACTAACTCGAGCGTTCTGCATCTCTTGAAACAAAGATATTGCACAACGGGCACGCCCATGAACAGCATAAGCCATGATCATTGCTGACCATGCTTGAGTGTCCCTATAAGGCATACTCTCAAAAACAGAAATCGCATCATCCAAGCTCCCACACTTTGCATACATATCAATAAGTGCCGTGTTCACCTTAACATATTGATCAAAACCATTCTTCTTAACATATTCATGCACCCATTTTCCAAATTCCAACGTTCCCAACAAAGCACACGACGAAACAACACCAAGAACCGTAACATCAGTAGGCTTAATTTTCTTCACTTGCAACTCACGAAACAACAAGAGAGCCTCATTTGGCTCACTACTTCTCACATACCCCATTATAATCGCATTATACATTACCACACAAGGATCACCTATCCTATCAAACACACGACGAGCTGAGCCATTGTCATTACACTCAATGTACATATTCATAAGAGCAGGACAAACATACATATCATCGTTAAGACCATACTTAATCATAAGACAATGCAACTGCATACCTTCCTCCAAAGCTTCAGCACGCGCACACGCCTTCGACAAAGAAGGAAAAGTATACAAATCCGGTGCAACACCCAACGCTAGAATCTTCAAGAACGCGATAAAAACATTTAAAGGGGTGTCACTACGCGCATATCCTCGCGCCAAGAAGTTAAAAATAACTATATCTGGTTGAGGAATTTGATCAAACAGGTGGTGTGCATAATGCATATTGGCAAGTGTTGGATCATTTACGCAAAATTTTATGAGCTTATTCATAAGAAAGACATCTTTTTGCAGTTGGGTTTTTATGGAAAAGGCTTGAATTTGCTTTAGCTCTTTTAAAGATTTGCATTTGGGTATAAGGGAAAGAGGGTCAAGTTCAATTGGTGTAAATGTGTGTTTTCTTGAATTTTTTGTATTGAAATCTTGGCAAGAGAAAAGGTGTACTGTGAGTGATGGAGCTTGAATTGCCATGGATTATAGATTTATATATAGTTGTTCAATTTTTTGGAGGGAATAAGTTGAAGTTGTTAAGGTTGTCAAGGGGTTTTATAGTGCAAATCAAAGTTCAAGGATTAGTTTGAGTTTGGATTTTCCTCTTTTTGTCGAGGTGGAGTTACTGAGTTTAAGTTCAAGTTGGAGTTGGAATTGAAATTTTATTTGATGATGAATATAAATTAAAGTTATTTTAAAAATTTTGTGAGAGAAGTATGAGTGAAAATAAATAAAACTTATTTTCATTTTTTAAAATATAATTCCGAAATTGTATTTGAAATTCTCATTGATAAACATCAAAATTTTTACTTTTTTCATTAAAGTGAAATGATTTTTCGAAAGAAAATAAAAAAGTTACTCATGGTCAAACGGTTACTTATTCTCTTTCTTTTTTTTCTTTCTTTTTATAATCATGATTTTCTTACATTTCGATTAATTATTTTGTCCATCTCAACTAACTGCACGATTTATTACTCTATTCGTTTCATAATAAATGAATTGTTGAATTTTGATACATTTAAAATATAAATTTAACACAACTTTTCATTTTTACCAAAAAAAAAACAAAATTGATCTTGTAATACATTTTCAAAAGATAATTGATTGTCAAATCATAAAGGTAAATTTAGAAAAAAATTCAATGATTCACTTATTTTAAAACACCAATAAATACCTCAATAATTCACTTATTCCAAAATGAAGGTATTCCGAAACGGAGGGAGTACTATAGTATTCTATCATAATTTCTTTACTTTCATTACTTTTGTTATGTACTCTAGTATAATAAATCTTGAGCCGAGTTATACTCTCTAACTTCCTTAGCTAATGATTGGTTTATCTCATTAGCTTATCAGAAATAAGTTATACTTTCTCCGTTTCAAAAAGAATAATCTAAACATGAAATAGAATCTAAGAAAGTAAAGAATTTTTATTCTTGTGATTCTAGATTAAAATTACGTCAAATTTATCAAAATATATTTTAATCTTATAATCTTAAATATATCATGCGTAAAGTTAAAATTGAAGTATTATAGAAAAAAGGCCGGGGAGGGGGGGGGGGGGGGGGGTCATTCATTTTTTAAACAAACTACTCAAAGAAAAGTAAATCATTTTTTTTAAAATGGGAGAGTAGTATTATTTTTCATGAAGTTTTCACTTTTATCATTTGGGTTAAAATCGTTTACACCCCCGAACTTTATTATAAAAATCAAACACCCCTCTCAACTTTCAACAATGATCATTCTCCCTCCTTTTTCCTATTTAATTTTTTAAAATACCTACTTTACCCATATATTTATATCAACATTTGAATTAAAAAAAAAAACTTTTTATAGACACAATTTTTATTTTTTTAATCTATATAATATATTTTATATCAGAAGCTAAAAGTTTTTTTTTAGATGAAAAAATAAAAGTGAGAAATATTAATTGAGTATATAAATTAATGACATTCTATAACGAAATAATAAAAATTAATTTTATTAAAAATAAAAAATCTAATATCTATTTATACGTGAAAATAATAGGTAATTATATTTTTATAAATATATTTCAATGCAGGTAATACGAATTAATTAATAGCAGAGGTCCATCGAAAATAACTTCTCTACCTCTCCGAGGTAGTGGTAAGGTTTGCGTACCCCTACCCTCCTCATACCCCACTTAGGGGATTTCATTGGGGTGAAAATCAATCAAACACCACCCTTAATACTGAGCAACAATCATTCTCCCCCTTTTCACTATGTAATACCTATTTTATCCTTAATATTTTTAATCTTCTGTTTATATAATATTTTTTATATTATATATATTTATCTTTCATAACCGATGTATTTAGCATTTTTATTTAAATTCACTTACATTATTAGTAAATTCTTTTATAAATTAATTACAAAATCTAATGGTATTTTTTACATTCAGAATTTTTATATTATAGGTGTTAAGTATGTATGTGCAGTGGCGTAGTGAGGATTTTCATTGAAGGGGTTCATAAGTAAACATACGAAATAGTCGAAGGGAGTTCAATATCTACTATATATACATAAAAATATTTTTGATGGTGTAAAAATAGTATAACTTTTCGTCGAATGGAGTTCGGATGAACCCCTGAATATAAGGTGGATCCGCCACTGTGTATGTGTGTATATATAATTATGTATGTAGATGCATATTTTGATTCACTCTTGTTTTTTAATATCTATATAGATAAACGAGTTTTAGTTATCAATATGAATTATTATGTAAATTGTAATTTAAAATTCATTAACAATAATCATTTGATTTGTAATAAATATAGATCTACAACAACACCATACCCAGTGAAATCCCCTAAGTGAGGTATGTGGAGGATAGGGGTACGCAAACCTTACCACTACCGTGGGGAGGTAGAGAAGTTGTTTTCGAAGGACCCTCGACTATTAATTAATTTGTCTTACCTACATTGAAATATATTTATAAAAATATAATTACCTATTATTTTCACGTATAAATAGATATTAGAATTTTTATTTTTAATAAAATTAATTTTTATTATTTTGCTCATTTATTTTATTATAGAATGTCATTAACTTATATACTCAATTAACATTTCTCACTTTTATTTTTTCATCTAAAAAATAACCTTTAGCTTTTTATAGAAAACATGTTATATAGATTAAAAAATAAAAATTATGTTTATAAAAAAGAAATTTAAAAAAATATTCAAATATTGATATAAATACAAGGGTAAAGTAGGTATTTTGAAAATCAAATAAGAAAAAGGAGTGAGAATGATTATTGTTCAGAATTAAAGGGGGTGTTTGATTTTTACAATAAAGTTTGGGGGTGCAAATAATTTTAATCCTTTTTATTTAGGGACGGCTCAAGCAAATTAGTGATCTAAGATCAAAATCAAACGGAGGCCTTGAGTTTCTAGGATTTTTTATTTTTTTTGAATAAGTCCATTTTTAAAATTATATAATTTATTTTTTTCTAGTAATATATTTTAACTTAATAATATAATCAATATATTGAATCTTTCTTTCGATATAGTACTTTATATATATCAAACTTCTAAATATTCTTTTCATTTATCTAAAATAAATTATTTTATCCACAAATAAACTTAATTTTTTTTTTTTAAAAAAAATCTAATCTATTATTATTAAAAAATGAGGCCCCTTAAATTTGGGGGTCTAAGGCGGTCGGACACCTACTTCTTGTAAGGGTAGAACCGCCCCTATTTATTGAATCTGCTTTGATATGCTTTTTCCTGAGTTGTCCATCGGAAATAACTTCTCTCCCTTATTTGAGTTGAGAGTCTAGTAGAAACAGTTTCTCTACCTTTCTCGAACCAACGTCAGAAACATTTGTAAGGTTTATCAAAACAATCTCTTTGTTTCTAAGATAAATAAAAGTAATATCCGCACACACTCGTGTATTATTTTATTACTATATATAAGGGAGAATAAAAATTTTGGTTGTCCTCACACGAAAATTTATGGTATGAAAATCTTACATGTAGCATTTCTTTGTCATAATTCTCCTTTTAAGATTTTGCACATGAACCTTTGTAATTGGTTGAATTTCTTTTTGATTTTATTAAAATATTTTCTTCATCATCTTAAAATATTTGTTACATTTCACTTTTGAAGATCAAATTATATTAACTTTAATCAATATTTTTCTTAAAAAATATTATTATGTTGATATAATCATCAAAAATAAGTCATGTCTTTTGAAAGATAAAATGATAAAATTTGAACAATTTTTGAAGACAATCTTTTTCTTACCTCCAAAGCATAAAGGATCTTGAGATTTTGATAGTTCTCGCAGTTTTTTTTTTTTTTTGATATTTTAATTTTTTGGTGAAATAAAATTACTACACATGATAATTAATTAGTATTTTTTATTACATATTTTCATTTTCGCCTTTATTCCACTTCAAAAAGATCATTCCACTTGGATTTTTATAATTGGTTTCTTCTTGCCACATGTTAGATTACTATTTAATGGAAACTCCTTTTATTTTAAATCAACAATATTAAATTTAACTTTTCCAACAAATTAAAGTTTTCAATGCTTTCAACTACAATCTCATAGTTCTTTTTGATATTATAGTATAGTAAATAATATCTTGTATTTATTATTTCTCGTAGTGGACATGAAAAAGTATAAAACAATAATTAAAATGGGACGAATAAGCTACTCTTGTAAAGGGCGTGTAAAAAATAAACATAATAAGTAAATAGAAATGATCTTCTCCGAAATGTAATTGTTAAATATTTTAAATTATGTCCTTATATAAAATATTGAATTACTTGTAACCTTTCGATATATTCTAATTCTCTAATAATATCTTCTTCCTCATAAATATTTTTTATTTTTTTTAAATTATCTAATTATGTGATTAAAAAATCTAATAATTATAGAAACTTATCAACAAAACCTATTTAACAAATCATTAGATATACTAATTATAAAATTTAAAATATATAAAGTAACATACTTAAGTATTAAATTATAAAAAATAGCAACACTTTTATCAAATTATATTTTGTAGCATGTGTATTTGTATGTATTTGTATTTTTGTATCAACAGTTTGCAAAAATACAAAATACATATCGATCATAAGGGCAATAAAAATTATATGTATTTGTATTTTTGTAGCAACAGTTAGCAAAAATACAAAATACAACTTGTTATATTATGTAATTATGAAACTGTTGCTATGAAACTCATAATTAAGAGGATAAGTATGTTATTTCTGAATTTTGCCCATAGGAAATACATAAAGTAGCATACTTAAGTATTAAATTACAAAAAATAGCAACACTTTTATCAAATTACATTTTGTAGCATATGTATTTGTATTTTTGTAGCAACAGTTTGCAAAAATACAAAATACATATCGATCGTAAGGGAAGCAAAAATCATTTGTATTTGTATTTTTGTAGCAACAGTTTGCAAAAATACAAAATACAACTTACTATATTATGTAATTATGAAACTGTTTCCATGAAACTCATAATTAAGAAGAGAAGTATGCTATTTTTGAATTTTGCCCAATTCTAATTCCATGAAAAATTGAAAAATGTTTCGACGTAGCTTTTCATATTTCCTGATTTCAATTTGTTCGTGTTACTTTTCGTTTTAGGTTGTTTCGAATGACAATGTTTAATATCACAAAATTAAAAGATATTTAAGTACATTCTACGTATCTTTAATTTAAGACGACACGATTTTAAAATTTTATTTACTTTTTTAAACTCCGCGTCAAGTCAAAATCAGAGGTTATAGCTTAAGGGGTTCACATGAACTCTGTACTTTTTATGCAGAGTAATTTAATTTTGTAAAACTTACATAAATCTCAACAAGTTTATCCCTAATTACTCCCTATCCCAACTCTTTGCTATATTACAAATAATTTCTTATTTTGCAATTTTTGGATACATTAGTAGCATTTTTGGATACATAATTTTGAACATAGTTAATTCCTCCATTTTTGCTCAAATACATAATTAGCATCCAAATGCATACTTTTAAAGTTGAGATACATAATTTTGATTATTGAGATACATCATTTCTGAAACTATTTAGTCGAGATATGTAATACATTAACTAGACTAAAGGGAGATAAATAATTAAAATTATGTATCCGAAAATTTATATGTTTGTGGATGTATCCGACTGTTTAAAAAAAAATTTAGGTAACTAATAAAAAGGATAGAAATTTTATGTAATTTGGTAAAAATAATTTATGATGTTTTGTAATTTTTTTCTTTAATTTTATGTGTAAAAATCCGCTAAAGTTATAATAAACAACAGATGTGAATTCATAAATTTAAAATATAATGAGTTTAATGTCAAAAAATCGTAAAGATTGTAGTCATACGACTAAAATTCTAGATTTGTGTTCAACTGAACTCACACAAATAAATTGATATTGACATGCATTTGAGTGCATATTTGACATCTCAATAATGAAATCACAGGCTACTAACACGCAACGTCGACATGTTCTTACATACCTAAGTGATTTATTTCTATCTAATTCAACATCACTTTTTCTTTAAGCCATCATGGAAATCCAATTTGCTCATGTATAATAACTTGCAAATCACGTAGGAGATGTAAATGGATTAGGCAAGTTGACATGATCAATTTTGATTGAAAAAAGGATGTAAACAACATTAAGCAAGGTCAGTCCGATGAACTCTAACCGAAAATACTGGTGAAGAGAAGAATCGATCCCAGATTTGTCATATGAAAAACCATCCAACCAACTCAACCAACATTTGCGAATGTCTTTATATTTCTATCATACATCTTTGTCAAATTACAATTTTTTTTTTTCTCTAAGAATGTAGCATTTTTATTATGGGCTAGGACTACGGCAATGCCGTGGTGTAACGCAACACTAGTTGGTCATTAGTCAACAGTTCACAAAGGCCTCAAGATCCTGCCAGACTAAATATTACATGATTTAAGTTATATTAAACTGACAATGGATTGATTGTTTTAGAATTTGGCATAATTAATGAATAATGGTTAAACCTTTTATAATAAGTGACTTACAATTATTTAATTTTAAGTTAGAGTTTAAGTTTTATGCATTGTCAGTGTACAAAATATTCTACATTATTAGGTAAATTTGACCTGCTACTGCAGGTTATTCAATTTTTTACATAAAAATTGAAAAGGAAAAAATTGGATAACATACAATAGCAGATCAAGTTTAGTGATATGGTAGAATATTTTGTACATTGACAGTGCACACAACTTAAATTCTTTAATGTTAATTGAATTGAATTACCTTCAATTGATCTCTTTTAAACGACTTGATCATGTAAGTACAGTTTTTTTCACGTCAGTAATTCATAAAACTTAAACTCAATTGAAAATTTTGAATTAGACGTGCTACTTTGAAATCTAATGGTGTTTTTTTGTAGCAGTCCAGGGGCTTGGTTTACCTTTCTTTAGACACACGGAGCCGTTTGCTTTGCACACTCTTCTGCTTCAATCACATTTGCTTGGTGCTAGAACCTTATTCACAAAGATGTTTTTGCTGGAGGTTAAAAGTGAAGAAAAAAACCAAACAAGAAGACCGAACATTGATAAATAAATATTCATGTGTTTACACTAAATTTAATTGATGTATATATGGGTGATCTACATTTATTGATTTGATATAAATATTCGATGCGGAGGATAAGTGGCTACAAGTATGTTGCTCGTCAACTCTTCCTCGTGTTCAAATACAATCACTTCACTTATTAAGGATTTTTAATTCACGTGATGTTCGATATTCGTATTGAAGTTTGACTAAATTTGAATACGTATGTTTTGTGCTCCCGAAGGATTTTTTACTTTACAGGGACATTATTATGGATCTTTAAGTTCTATATAGGAAAAATGTTTTTGAACTGTCAGCATTATTTTTGGTTGAAAATGCATAATTCAATGAATACACAATTTGTATATAGCTGAACTTTTAGATCCCCATCTAATTAAAACCACACAAATAAATTGATACTAATTGATTTGACATGCGTTTGAGACTTTGAGTGCATATTTGACATCTCAATAGTGAAATTCCAATCCGTTCATGTGTAATAATTCACAAATCACGTAAAAAATGTAAATGCATTAGACAAGTTTGATATGATCAATTCTGATCGAAAAGAAAGTAAACAACATCAAGCAAAACCAGTGTGATGAACTCTGCCTGAAATTAAAAAACTGCTCGTGGAAAGAATCAATCCCAGAGCTTCCATATAAGAAAATCATCCAATCAACTCAACCAACCTTTGCGAATGTTTTTCTCAAGAATGTAGTAGCATTTTTATTATGGGCTATGGCAATGCCGGGGTGTAACGCAACACTAGTTGGTCACTTGTCAACAGTTCACAAAGGATTAAATATTAGAGGATTTAAGGTATATTAAACTGACAATGGATTGATTGTTTTATAATTTTGTCATAATTAATTAATAATGGTTAAATCTTTTATATTAAGTAACTTATTATTTAATTCTAAGTTATCACTTCATGTTAATTGAATTGAATGAATAAGTACAATTTTTTTACATCAGTAATTCATAAAACTTAAACTCAACTAAAAATTTTGAATTAGATCGCACTACTTTGAAATTTGATAATGTTTTTTGCAGTAGCCCAAGGGATTGGTTTACCTTTGGACATGCGTCATTTGCTTTGCACACTCTTCTTCTTCGGTCATATTTGTGTGGTGCTAGAAACTTAAAAATAAATTAATAGTAAAGGATTCTTTAAAAACTTCTCTACCTACTTGAGGTAGTGGTAAGGTTTGTGTACCCCTACCCTCCTCATATCTCACTTAGGGAATTTCACTGGGGTGAAAATCAATCGAGCACCTCCTTAATATTGAGCAACAATCATTCCCCCCTTTTTACTATGTAATACCTATTTTACCCTTAATATTTTTAATCTTCTGTTTATATAATATTTTTTATATTATATATATTTATCTTTCATAACCGATGTATTTATCATTTTTATTTAAATTCATTTACATTATTAGTAAATTCTTTTATAAATTAATTACAAAATTTAATGGTATTTTTTACCTTCAAAATTTTTATATTATAGGTATTAAGTATGTATGTGTGTATATATAATTATGTATGTAGATGCATATTTTGATTCACTCTTGTTTTTTAATATTTCTACTATATAGAAGAGGTGGTTTCGACCACCTCTCATTCAATTACCAAAAAACCTCTCCATCCCACTTAAGTACAACTTAAATTATCTAAATACATATTAAAATAACATATGTTGAACTCATGTTAGATTCCGGATAAATCCTAGAAAACATATGCAATCCTTTTATTGAAAAATTTTATTTAAATATATCAAGAATGAAAAGATAAATAAACATCTTAATGTTGGGCCCGTGCTGACACGGGCCATGCTCCTCTAGTTTATATAGATAAACGAGTTTTAGTTGTCAATATGAATTATTTTGTAAATTGTAATTTAAAATTCATTAACAATAATCATTTGATTTGTAATAAATATAGATCTACAATAACACCATACCCAATGAAATTCACTAAGTGATGTGTGTGGAGGGTAGGGGCATGCAAACCTTACCACTACCGTGGGGAGGTAGAGAAGTTATTTTCGAAGAACCCTCGACTATTAATTAATTTGTATTACATGCATTGAAATATATTTATAAAAATACAATTACCTATTATTTTCACGTATAAATAGATATTAGAATTTTTAATTTTAATAAAAATAATTTTTATTATTTTGCTCATTTATTTCGCTATAGAATGTCATTAACTTATATACTCAATTAATATTTCTCACTTTTATTTTTTCATCTAAAAATTACCTTTAGCTTTTTATAGAAAATATGTTATATGGATTAAAAAATAAAAATTTTGTTTATAATAAATTTTATTTAAAAAAAATATTCAAATGTTGATATAAATACAAGGGTAAAGTAGGTGTTTTGAAAAATCAAATAAGAAAAAGAAGGAAAAATATTTATTGTTCAAAGTTGAGGGAGGTGTTTAATTTTTACAACAAAGTTCGGGGGTGCAAATAATTTTAACCCTTTTAAAATATATTTATTAATCAAATTGAAAAAAGAAAAATTATAAAAAAGGAAAATTATACTTTATAGTACTTTTCATATAATTTTTGAATAGCTAGATCTTATTAGTATTTTTAAATAAATTAATTTAGTCTAATTTAACTTTGAGACTTATTCAAATTGACTTACAAAAAATGAAGAGTGCAATTAAAAGGGAATAAAGAGAAGTAAAAAGCAAAGATGAAGACCAAAAAATTGATAAATAATCATGTGTTTACATTAAATATAATTGATGTTTATATGCGTGATCTACATTTATTGATTTGATATAAATATTCATTGCTGAGGAGAAGTGGCAATGTAATAATAACAACTAGTCTCTTTATATTATATTTTGGACACAACAAAAGGGTGAGATGTGAAAGAAAGTTGTATATCAACCTAAAAATGGTCCTGCTACAAGTATGTTGCTATCAACTCTTCATTGAGTTCATATACAATTACTTCACTTTTTATGGATTTTTAATTCAAGTGATTTTCGATGTTCGTATTAAAGTCCGACAAAATTTAAATTTGTGATTTACAAAGCATCTCAGAGGATTTTATATTTTTCTTTCAAGGAGATTATTAAGGATTTTTAAGTTATATATATGGAGAATGTTTTTGAACTGTCAGCATAGTTTTTGGTTGAAAATGCATAATTCAATGAGTACTATAAATTTCTTATATTGTGTAAATTTTATTCTTTTATAGTTAGCATATAATCTTTCAGAGGATTATCACACTAAATACATTTCAAAGTAACTTTTAAATCCTTATGTAATATTATTTTGTTTCGTGCTACCAATATAAATTTTCAAAGTTTTTTATATGGTAATATTTAAAATAGAAAATAGATTAAAAAATGAAATGCACATTTAAAAAAAAAAAGAATTTATGAAGTGCGTCTCTATATATTTATTGAGATTGAAGCTTATTCTGTTAAGAATTTAAGATAAACGAAAATCCTACTCACATTTAAATTACTAAATATTAGGAAAGGACTTTATTATAAGTAAAATTTTGCTCAGATACTAAATATTAGGAAAGAAAATTATTATAAATAAAAAACTTAATGATATTTAAATTAATAAATATTAGGAGTTACTCTCTGGATCAAATAAGAAAAGATTTGACGATTACAATTTAATTGACTATTGAATCTTCAGTATATAAAAATGATTAAATAATTATTTGCGACATAAATTTTTCAAATGGTGAAAAAATCGATTAGCATCTCGTGTTAGAGCTTCGTTATATTTAAAATAATTTAGAAGATTACATGTTATTGTAATTAAATCAGCTTAACCTGATAGTGTTTACATTAAATTATATAAATTTACTATAGTTAAGTAATTTTATAAGGTAAGAAATGATCAAAATCTATGTACAGTACATTTCATATGTTTACTGATTTGGTATAAATAGAGATAATTTTGACCAATTCATCAGTGTGAACATAATGTGTATTGATGATAGATATAATGAACAATTAATTCATGAGGGGAGTGCCAGTCTGAAATTAAAGCGCCAGTGGCCAAAATTCAATTAATCCAGCCTTAAAAATACATATTAAAATATGATATATTTAGAGGTGATAAAATCAGATCATGATAATATAATTTATTTAAATTTAAGTGAATTATTGATTCATTCATTTATTAGCTTAGTTCATTTCGATTAAATTTATTTCACCTCATAATCAACAATTGAGATGATGTATAGTTCAACTCGGTAATAGTTCAATTGGTTGACGATATGAATATTTATCATTTTCGTCAGGCTTTAATTTTTCATGTTGTAGCTTTCATATGAACCGTTTTATTTTATTACCTTATATAATGAGTTTAATACGCAAATTTATCAGTGATTGATATAATCATTTTATCATATTATTCTATTAATTGATGTTTATTAATAGATATTAAAAAATTATTTAAAGAATAAGTAATTAATGTTAAGGTAAAACATGAGCATAAAATTATCTTATCTTGATTTGTCAAAAATAACAAGTAAAAATAAAACTCAAATTAGGAAAATAGTGACAAGTAAATCCGAACAATACTTCTTCCGTCGAACAATACTTGTCCACTATTGATTTGACAATATATTAAAAAATAATAAGATAGTTTTACTATATTTTTCCTATAAATAAATAACCCAAAATCACTTTATCAAAAAAAGTAAAAATATAATCCACATGCTTTAGAATATCCCAAAAATCAATAATTGGATCTTCTCAAATTGTCAACATCAGAAAGATTAATATAAGTGGGCAAATCCAAATCAGAATACAATATCAAGCTCCTCAATTTCACACATTAAAAGTTAATCTGTTCACATCTTTATATTTTTCCTATAAATAAATAACCCAAAATCACTTTATCAATCAAGTATCAATCCACAATCATTTTGATTTCCACAAAGAAAAAAGTTTCAATTTTATAAGAAAAAAAATGGCTTCAAATTCAGCCACTTCACTGTTCTTGATTTTTTTCATTATTACACAGTGTTTATCAGTCCTCAATGCTGCTAAAGATTTTGACTTTTTCTACTTTGTTCAACAGGTACACATCCAATTTGTTTAGTTGATTATTTTTTTCTTTTTTTAGTTTATCAACACTTTCCAAAGTTAAGCGTGGTTAAGCGACGTACTGCGACGGGTGACTCCTGAGAAGTCCTCGTGTTGCAACGCTCCAAATTTCTCAGACCCCACTCTGTGAGATTACATCGAGTATGTTGTGTATCTCATTAAGTGTGGTCTAGGGAGGATATGAAATACGAAGAATTTATCCTATCTTTTGTAGGGTAGGGTAGAGAGACGGTTTTCGATAGAAATTGTTTTTAATAGATATATGTTTTTTTTTCTTTTATGCAGTGGCCAGGATCATACTGTGACACTAAACAGAGTTGTTGCTACCCTACAACTGGAAAACCAGCAGCAGATTTTGGAATCCATGGACTTTGGCCTAATTACAATGATGGCAGTTACCCATCAAACTGTGATACAAACAATCCTTATGATCAATCTCAGGTACACAATATATATTCTAAAGAAACTTATTATTCTATTTGCCGTCTCCATAGGCGAATCCAAGATTTAAGTTTGTGGTCAATCATTAGGTTTTTAGTGACGCATTCAGAATTTGAATTTTCACTATTTATGTATTATTTGTGTTTAAATACTAGGTTCAACAGAACTCAGAAAAATTCAGGGACGGATCTTAAAAGGGGTTCAACTGAATCACTTTCGCTAGAAAATCATAGTTACAAAGTATGGCAAAAAATGATTTCTTTAAAGTTATATATGAAGTGTTGAACCCCATTGGCATAAGAAAAGACACCAGTGGTTCAATTGAGTCCCTTTCGCCAGAAAATTAGACTGCACAAACAGGACAAAAACGAATGTTCTTCATTATATATGAATGAGTAAAGCATCTAGTACCCTAAACTATCACCAACCTTTTTGAACTAAATTTTAGCATATTTTAGTCATCCTTTTTAGCTGATGTGACACCTTTTGTCAACGTTTTAAGCTGACGTGGCACCTTTGACATGTAATAAAGGTGTCACGTCAACACAAAAGGGTGACAAAAATACGTTAAAATTGAGTTCGGGGATAGTAGGACCTTTGTAAAGTTGGAATGTGTCGTAGCAACTTTGGTTATAGTTCGGGGTACTGGATGCTTATATCTATATGAATTGTTGAATTCTCTTTTACAAGAAAAGACTCTAGTGTTGTGATAAACGAGGTTCAAAATTTTGCTTTAAATCACAGGTTCAACTCGTAAGTGCAACAATACAACATTTTTTGGATCCCCTTGTATGAATTTCTGACTTTACGTTATAGTTAAGTTAAAGAACTCACGCAAGTTGTTGAATTTCACTATGCAGATATCTGACCTAATAAGCAGAATGGAACAAACTTGGCCAACACTAGCATGCCCAAGTGGTAGTGGCTCAACATTTTGGTCACATGAATGGGAAAAACATGGCACTTGTGCTGAATCTGTTTTCACAAACCAACATGCCTACTTCAAAAAGGCACTTGATCTCAAGAATCAAATTGATCTTTTGTCAATTCTTGAGGGTGCTGGAATTCACCCCGATGGCGGTTCCTATGACTTGGTCGACATTAGAAATGCAGTTAAAAGCGCGATTGGATACACTCCTTGGATCCAATGTAATGTAGATGAGTCCGGTAATAGCCAGTTATACCAGGTTTATTTCTGTATCGATGCCTCGGGTTCACTCATCGAGTGTCCTATTTTCCCTAGAGGGAAATGTGGCTCAAGCATTGAGTTCCCAACATTCTAAGTTAATTGTTCATTAGCCTCATTTCATATGGTTCAATTTGTTGTTTTTCGTTTGTACTATTTCTTGTTTACTACTGTTATACAAGTTTTAATCGTTGGAAAAATATATGTTTTCTTTGGAGCAATAACATATTATTGAATTTTAAATATCTGAAGTTTCAAATGGGACAACTCAATAGACAAAATGTCATAATCGAATTGATATGCACGGCTAAATTTTATTCATGCTCACTTAACTTTATATTTATTATTTAAAAGTCACTTTTCTTTCATTCATTTCATCCATGGTTACTTAACGTTATTCCGACCATCACAAAAGTCACTATGATCGAATTTTACAATAATTTCATCAGAAAAATAATGTGGCAACCTTAATTAATTCAAGTGAATATATAATATATTACTTATATTTTAATCCTTTTTATATGTGCCACAACTCAATTTTCCTTATGGATTATTTAATGAAAGAATATCAATTTCTTAATGGATCAGATTAGATTATCTAACGAAGGCTATTTTCATAAAAAATATTTGGTCGACATTTTTATGAAATAAAATTATACATTTTTTTTGTTGTTGCAAATATTATGTACATAATCAGAATCAGATACAAATAAAATTATACTTATATATTCTTAAAATCTTCTAAAATTGAGATATGTGTTGGTAAATTATTTTTTTCCTCTAATATTATGACATATAGTTGATAAAATTATTTTTCTCCCTCTAAAATTGTGATATATTGATAAAATTATTTTTTTATACATTTTATTTCTTGTCACTTGAGCCTTTACATTCGCTATATCATAATAATATGATAAACTACTCTATTTATTGAGTTTGTATTTGTATTATTAATTGTTTGACTAATAAATTAATTCTCTTAAAAGTTTTTATTATAATATTCAATTTTTGATAAATTACATATTGTTTAATTAATTTAATTGATAAATATAAAAATTAGATATCCTATAATTTCTTTATCTATTAAAGCAATTATATTTTATAACTTTTATTAACAAAACTGTACGTTAATATAACATTATTTGTACAAATTTTGACAATACTTATTCAACGACACAATTAAAAAGATTTTATTTTAAAACTATCTTTAGCATGTTGATTTATCTTCAAAGAATTAAAATAATTTTTTTTAAAAAATAATATCATACATGTATTTCTATTTTTTGTGTTTTGAATAATTTATCTTATTTATCACTCTTTTTCGATGCACCTTTTTGGCAGATGAATGCAATATTCTGAAACATTTCATAAAATATAAATCAATTTTTTTTTATGAAAATAGTCTTCATTAGGTAATCTAATCTATTAAGAAATTGATGTTCTTTCATTAAATAGTTCATAAGAAAAAATGGGTTGTGCACATATGAAAAAGGTCATGATATGAGTAATATATTATATATTCACTTAAATTAAAATTAAGAACTAATTAAGGTTGCCACATCATTTTTCCGATAGAATTATTGTAAAATACGGTCATAGTGACTTTTGTGTGATGGTCGGAGTAAAGTTAAATGACCATGGATGAAATGAATGAAAGAAAAATGAATTTTGCGTAATAGATACAAAATTAAGTAACCATGGATGAAATGAATGAAAGAAAAGTGAATTTTGCGTAATAAATATAAAATTAAGTGAAAGTGAATTTTGCGTAATAAATATAAAATTAAGTGACCATAAATGAAATTTACCATTAACGAAATCAGGGGCGGAGATAGTAAAGTGATGAAAGAGATTCAATTGAATCCCTATGTCAAAAATACCTGTATCGTATATAAATATGACATACAATAATTCAATTCTAAGTTATTTTTGCCATTTTAATTGATAAGTGCTAACTTTTACCGTTACATTCAGACTACGTGTTGATTTCTTTTTGCACATGGGGTTTGTACCAAAATGCACGTTAATTCTATGTTTGCACGTAATTTGGATTTAAATTTTGTTTTCTAACTATTCTTTTTATCGAGGAGTGTCAAATATGATCCAACAATTAATAGATCGTTCAATTTATCTAAATTTAGTATATCTATAATTTATAGTTATCTCTCTATATACATTTATATCATATCTATATCTAGATCTATATTTATATCTATATCTATATCTATATCTATAATTTATATCTATATCTATAATCTATAATCTATATCTATAATATATGAAAAGTGTGAAGCCCATTAAAAAAGTGATTCGAACTTTTTACTCTTCGTTAAAGTACTTTACAGTAGACAAAATTGTCTTTTTATCTTTTTTCAATAATTAATTAACTATTTTTATCATATTTAGCATTAAAGAGTCTAAAATATATGGGAAGAGAAATTATATTGCAAGAGATATTAGGAGAATTAATAATTAAGGAATTCTAAGTTATATGGTAATTTGAAATCAATTAAAACATGCTTTATTTAGTCCTTCGATTTTTGAATTATTAGATTATTATTGAAAATAAATAAGAAAGAATAAGCGAAAGAGGAATTCAAGGACAAAGAGACAAGAGGAAGATTTTTTTTTTTTCATTATGGTATGAATTGCAATGAAAAGTTTTCCTTATATTTAATGAATAATGAAGTTTTATGTTTTTAATATCATTTTTCTAATATATAGCTGAAGATACAAATAGGTAAATGTTTTTTATTCAAGCATTACAATTTTTTTTTGTATAATCTCAATTACTACATATTTTTAGTGAAATTCTCCACTATATAATTTGTTCTTACTCATCTTATAATTTCATATTAATTATGTATTGGGTATTGGC
The DNA here is from genome assembly GCF_002878395.1 of Capsicum annuum. NCBI lineage: Eukaryota > Viridiplantae > Streptophyta > Magnoliopsida > Solanales > Solanaceae > Capsicum > Capsicum annuum. The sequence goes on from NC_061121.1 coordinate 17,746,325, forward strand.
GATTGGAAAGAAAATATTCTTTCTTTCATTTAAGATAATCATATTTGATAGGAAATATTTTTTTAAAGAAAATAAAAGTGATAGTAAGTGGATACTTATTTCTTTTCTCAAAAATGCTATTTTAAAAATAAATATTTGGCCAAGCTTTGTAAGAAAGTAAATGATTGGGGAGTATAAAAAGTAATTTTTCATCAGCTAAAAATGTAGTTTCTCCTTAAAAACACTTATTTGAAAAGCATTTCTGAACAAAATACACTTAAAAATACTTTTTAAAAGTTTGATCAAACACTAATTGTTGTTTAAAAGTGTCAAATACAAATTGTTTCTCATCAAAAGTATATTTTTGAAAAACATTTTTCAAATAAACTGATTTTAAAAGCATGATCACAAAGTAAAAAGGATGGATACTTTCTTCTATTTTTTTTTCTTTTTTCAGTTTGATATAAATAATAATTGATATTGTAATATTAATACACGATAGAGAACAACTTTATTCGCTTAACGATAGAACAAATTAGCTCAACACGTTTAGCCGATAAGGAAGGAACTTATGGGATACACATGATTTTATGGTACCTAATAAAATAAAATAAATTTTATTACGGAATATAATTATGTATCTCATGTTCCTTTTAATACACCTTTAATCCTAAAGATTTTACTTATTTTTTAAAATAATTTATACTTATTAATATCATAACATATAATCATAACAATTTATTTATTTTTATAAAAAATATTCACGATTAACGTTATACACACATGCAAAGCACGTACACTTAACTAGTAGATTAAAAAATGTGAAGTACCTTAGAAAAGTGATTTGAACTTTTTGACCTTCGTTAAAACAGTTCATAATAGACAAAATCGTCATTTACTATTTTTTTAAAATAATTAACATTACATTATTGTTTAAATACTTAGGAGACAGAAAAGGAAAAAAAGAAAAGAAAAGGAAGAATCTCACAACTAAACGGAATTAAATGTAAAATGTAATTTTTTATGGGTGGGCGTGGGGGCGGGGGGGAGGGGGAGTCCTACGCAACTTAATAGGGAAAAACGATGGAAAAGGAAACAAAATTAAGAGTCAAATTTAAAATTATTAAAAAAATAAATACGCATGCAGTTTTTAAGAAAAAAACTTTACTAATCAAATTTTTTTATATAAAAAGAAAATCTATGTATATAAAGGAAAAAATTATTTAATTCAGGTAAGAAACCTTAATACATTACACTTCAAAATAAATTAGAATTATACCTTATATAAAACCTCTAAATCATATAGAATTTTATATTATATAAAAAGAATGACTATGATTTAATTAAGTAGTATTTTAATCAAATTTTACTAGAAAAAATAGGTGTCACACTTCTACTTCTCTGTTTTGTTCTTATTTTATTTGAATTTGATGTGTGATTAATTAAAGCTTTCTTCTTGCATTCATCACTAGAGTTTTCTAGCCTTCTTATTATATGAATTCTCTTTTAAATTTTTAATTATGCACAATAATTTTAGTTGTGAATAAATGATAGGATCTAACATATCATCATTGTGTTTGTTAATAGCCTTTATTTGTTGTTGTTGTTTTCTGTACAAGCTTTAATGGTTATCGCACATAGAAAATATGATCAAACAGTATTTTTAGAGGTAATTTTAATTTCTTTTATTAATTTAAATAACTATATTTCTCTATTTGCAACTTGGAAACATATTTTTTCATTTAAAGTAGTAGTTCAAAATTGGGATATAGTATATAAGTAAAAGTTAGAGTCTTCTAGTGAAATCATTTATTTTTAAAGTTAGGTTTAGTATTGTCCTAATATCTCGGTCATCACACTGTTTTATCGTACTTAAATGTGGTAGATGAGTGTTTGAGCTTTGAATAATTTTTGTGTAAATATTAGGTCTAATCATATTATTTTGTTGTAATTTATATATATTAGTATCACTTGTTTTTGTTATTATTATTCGTTATGTGACGTTGAAAAATGAACTTTTATTTACGGGACTATTTTCAATCTTTAAAGTCAGTTATTGTTTCTCAATAAATTATTTTCTTTTATAGATTTTGTATCAATGGCTTGACATGAAACACACGTGTAAGACACGTACACTTGACTAGTTTTGTAATTAATGAACTCTTAGTCCGTCCAACATAATAGATTTTTAAAGTGGTTTCTATTTTAATTTAGAGGCAAATTCAAAATTTGAAGTATGTGGTGCACCAGTATTGTCAAAGGCGTGCATAAGCTAGCCTAGAAGCAAGACTCAAAATGTATTGAGCGCTCGCCTCGTTTAATGTGTACTTTAGGTTATAATTTCTAAGACATGCTTTTCCTTGTTAATGGGACTTTTCTGAAAAAACGAATACTAAACAATTGATATTTCATTTTATCAAAAAAAAAAAAAAAAGTAAATTTCTTTATTCATATATTTGTCATTTATGCTTATATTGTTAATCTTGGATTAGACATATATTTATATTATTTTTTTTCTTTATGATTTTTTTCATTACATTTCATGTTTTATTTGTATTTTGTGCTTAAACACAATGGACCTTGAAGTTTTTTTGCCCTTTTTACTTTTGATAATACTGTGATACATTAATATTATCTTAATATAGACGTTAGCAGAATTTTCAATGTCAATTAAGGGATATTATCATATTTGATTTGTCGCTAATGATATGAATATTACTGAAAAAACAAATATATTGAATAAATATGAATAGCTTTATTATTAATATGTTGACTTTAAACTTTTTTGTACAGTTAATTGTGGTAGGGTCAAGGTGTGTTCACCATACAAGGTGGTTGCGGATTTGAATCCCATTCCTAGCACAACAGTTTTTATATTATAATTTTAGTAAAATTCTTTAAAAAATGTTGTGAGACCCAAGGTTCGATCTTTGATTACGTACGCAAGCGAGAAGAGCTGACTTCGACCAGTGCACCAAGATGTACCTTTGTTATTTTATGGGTGCACTATTAACTATATCTCAATTTCTCAGGCATATATACATATATTCACAAAAAAAAAATTTCAACCACGTGCCGGGTCTGCCCCTGTTTTAATCCAATAGCACTCTATAACTTATTTTTAAGATTTATTTTAATTTGAGTTTACCACTTGATATTTACTCTGATTTTTTCTTGTACCATGTATCTTATAAGTTTGATGTAATATAGTTTTCTTGCATTAGATTAATACATTTGTCACATAGTAAAACCACACTTTAATTACATAGTAATATTTTTTCTATACTCCTCAAAAGTTTTAAATAAAAAATAATAACAAAGAATTATTTTAAACATAAAACTATATGAGTAAATCTAATTCTCAATCTATCTTAATTCACACAAATTCAATTCAATCCACTCATTTTACCCACTAATTTTATTGGTGGCAACTACAATCAGATGAGTCTCGAGCTAGCTATCAGAACAATGGTGCCGTTTACGTTGTTGTCATTATCGCTAAAGAGTCAATAACTAACTGATAAAATAAAATAAAATAACCAAAATAACGAGAAACCCAAAGTTGAGGACCTTTTTTCTTCTTTCTAACAAATTTCTCAAGTTAAAAATAAACACTTAAACAAAAATTTTTATGATGGATGAGGCTCAAATATGATTTGATGTGTGATAAATTACTTTTTAAATAGAAAAAGATATGTTGGTTCCACTTGTACCCCTCTCACCCCTTTCCTTTCTTCCCTCGTTTTTTACTCATCAACCTTTTTTCTCCATTTCTTTTCTTTTCTTTTTTAATTTAATTTTTTTAGCCTAAGTTTTTTGGATCAATTTTATTTGTGTGCACTTTAATTAGTTTTATGAAATATTGAGAAGAAATCATTTAATATTTATTTTTGTTAGAAAATGAATTTGATACCTTATGATACTCAATTCATTTTATTGAACCACTAGGTCAGACCCTTAGGTGCAATTATTTTTATGTTTTTCTACCTCACTATTTATTTTTTGTCTTTTTTTAAATCTAAAAATTTAAATAAAAAATATTGTCAAACACAACTCCAACTTTAATTTTTTAATCTTCCATGACCAAACGCTTACTTAATATCAATTATTTATTAATTATGTATACTAATTAAAAATATTTAATTAAAAATGACAATGAGATGAAATTAACGAAGAAGAGTATGAGTCTAGCTGGACAACAAGATTTCTTTCCTATGCAAGAAGAGTCCAGTTAATTAGGAGTGTTTGTTGGCTATACAATCTTTTTGGTCGCAAATTTTTGTGCCTCCTAAGCGGGTGAGTACTATGATCATATCAATATGTAGAAGGTTTTTATGGATTGGGAAAAGCTGAAGTAAGTAAGAAAGCTCTTATCCCTTGGGAGCAGCTTTGTATGCCAAATTCAGTGAAGAGGCTAAATTTACTGGATATTGAGATCTGGAACAAAGCAATGATAGCAAAATTATTGTGGTGTTTGAATCATGAAAAAGACAAACTATGAGTAAGGTGTGTGCACAGTTTGTTGGTGTAATATACCACAATAATTAAATTACAGATGAAAATATAAAAACAAATTAAGAAAATAAGATAATCTTCTTCTTGGTTGAGACGCGGATATCTCGTTTTCTGTAAGGAGATTCAAGCCTATTGCGGCATAATCTGCACCGATCTGACAATATATCTCATGATTTGTCCCCTCTAAGATATAACAACCCATCAACGATGTACAACTCAAATAACTCCAGATTAGTTGAAGAGTTCAAAATTCCAGCATAAGAACACCTTCCTTCAACATATATTTACTCTTTTGTATCGTGAATATAGTTACAGATTTAGAATATTTTCTTTGTCTCAAGTCTCTCAACTCTCTCTTTCACTACTACACACTATAATCTTTTTCACACTTATCATATTTCCTTATACATGAAATAACATGCAAGACCACCTCTACTTATAGGTGAAGCATTTAACCTTGTATTGAATAGAAAGAATGTGGTGTAGTAAAGTGAGTACATGAATGGTCTTTAGGTTACAAATGTCACAAGAGTTACAAGAGTAATGAGGTAGACTAATGGTAGAAGTTACAAGAACTAAATGTCATATTTTACCGTAAAATAATGAGTTAAATTAAGTATTAATGGTTATAACAGTTACACAAAATAAATACACGCTTTTGCTCTTAATAATATTCCACTAACATGCAGTGTGCATTCGAGAAGTGCAATCATCAACATCACGCGTTGTCAATTTGAGATAATGCACTTTCAAATAGTAAAATGTACTAACATTTCCAAAGTTCCACCATACGAACACCTTTCTTTAACATTTTCAACTGTAACTATTGTAATTTGTGGTATATTAAACAAGCATAGTTACTACATAAAAGGTGGATCATTGTGGGATACTGAACCAAAACAAGCATCATGGATTATGAAGAAGACTCTAAGACGGAACAAATATTTTATAGTTGCAGGACATTGCTACAGTAAGCTGTATAGAGAGCTGCAAGGATCATTCCACACAACGCAATAGAAGATACTAATTTGTTACAACTTGGGAGCTCCTAAATGGTTGTTCATTTTCAGAGTTGCTGCCTAAGAAAGATTTGAAACAAAGGATAGATTAGGGAGGTGTGGACTGGATATTAGTCCAGAATGCCCGTTGTGTACTACTAGTATGAAAAGTATTGAACATTTGTTTTTTTTTTGTGCCCATATCCAGCCTATATATGAAAAATAGTTTTACAGTGGCAAGGGATTATTCATCACCCTAGAGGTTGGTCATATGAACTAGCATGGATGAGTACTTGAAAAGGGAAGCATCCCAATGAAGCAATATTTCGGATGTCCGCAACAACTTGTATATATCATTTATGGAAGGAAAGAAATCGTAGAGTATTTCAAAGAACTTTTCGAGATGCAGTACCAACCACTAAGACAGTTAATTAGAAGTGTTTTGTTGGCTAGATGTGTGTCACAGAGGGAGGTGTGTCACAGAGGGAGCAACAATACCGAGATAGCCATGAGATTAAAGGGCTTACACTTTTACCTAGTATAATAGCTTGCATAGGTCTGTTTTAGGATCATGTTGTTACTGATCTGGGTTGGATGTAGCCACGATTTTTTTCTTTATTTTGTAATTCCTATGGGTAATAAATAAAAGTTTATTTACTAAATTGAAAAAAATGAAATTATCGGACAATTATGATGTTAACCTATAAAAAAAAAAAAAAGAAAATTAACTTTATGAATATTTGCTCTTGATCAAATATAACTTAATAATTAAAAATCAAAATCTTATTTTTTATCCTTATCTTTCTTCATCATTAATGATCTTAATTAATTAATTACTAAAATATAAATTACTATTTCCTTCATCCCATATTAATTGAACTTATTGAAAATAATTATCTCATATTAGTTGTCAATCTTACTAAATAAAAAAAGAATTAATCAATTTTTTTTCATATTACTCTTACAATTAATTCCTTTTTAAAGTGTTAATACTTATCTATAAAGTTTTCAAAACTTTGTAAAGGGGTGAATTAATAAAAATTACTTCTTATTATGACGTGTAAAGGGAAAAATAAACCACTCATATGAAACAAAGGGAGTAATTCTTTCACTAGTTTATTTGTGCAATCAAACACTCTTGCATAAACAAATCATAAATAAAAAAATATTATTATTGTCCAACTTAATAAGGGAGGGTGAAGAGAGAAAAGTAAAAATGAAGTGAGACATTAATGAAATGGAACCCACAATATATACATGCCAATTAATAATGACCCTCACACAAATATTATATGACGCACCTCATCCATCATAAATTTTCCACACTTATAAACATAATCAAAACAAAATCTAACACTTTAAGTGAAAAAAAAAATTGTAAACGTCATCGAAAATGTTCATCCATATTATGTCCATTGATTAAATACATAATTTTTGGTCATAATGTAATTTCAATAGAAAAGAAAAACAAGTTAATGATAAAGGAGAAAATCCTGCGTGGTTGTTAGAATGTACAAGTTTAGAATCAAAAGTCCATTGAATTGATATCTATTTCGTAGGTTTTCCAAGAGAAATTTATTTGAATATTTTAAAGTGAAACGCATGAATAAATGTTTAATTTTGACTATGGTCGTTTTAAAATTATCCAGTGGTCAGCTAGACATATATGTCAAGTGGATACTCAACCTATACTGTGTGCATGTGTTATCTTTACATTTGATCGTGTGAGACCTTATTCTAATTCATTTTGATCTTAAAAGTATAATAAATTTCATTTTTATTATTTTCTGTTGTTTCGTTCATAATGTTTCTCTCTCATCCTTTTCCATTTTTAGCCTTTTCTCTACATTTATTACGACAAACTCTTTTTACAAATAACCCTCCTAATAAACTTAATTATCCCATATTTATCATCGCTTCCATTGGAAGACTTAAAAAAAAGGAAGAAATACAAATATTGATTATATTTAGAAATATAAATAAATTTCTTTCTCTATGCAATGTAATATCTCATATCATTTTAATCCTACTTGTAAAAAGAAAAGGTAAAGAAAAGAGAGAAATGGGCCGTCCATCTTTTCCAAACTAAAAGGAATAAGGAAAAGTGAAAATTATCTTGTATATAGTTATTAGATTGTTTATTGCAAGTTATAACAATACTTTTACATAATTATTGAATTAAAGATTTAATTACAAGTTATAGCAGTTCTTCAAAAAATAATATTTTTTAAAAATAATTGTTTGTTATTATCTCCTATTTTTTAGTCTTTAATATTCTATCTCTCCTCATTAACTGCATTGATAATTATGTTAAGAATCAATTTTGATTTCAATAATTATCTTTATTTATACCTTTTTAAACTTTATCAGTAAGGTAACAAAATTTGTTCTTAAATTAAATAGATATTTGATAGAATAAATATTAAGTTTTTGTTTATTAAGTTTTTGTTAATTTACTTCTTTGACAGAATGTATATATGTATTTGATTTCAGTAAAAAATGTGTTTTCATTTGTGTTATGAAAGATATATGTATCGTTTTGCATAAAACACATATACAAATCTAAAAGAGCTGAAAAATCTATAATTTATATCTATATCTATATTTATATCTATATCTATAATCTATCTATATTTATATTTATAATCTATCTATATCTATATCTATATCTATATCTATAATATATTAAAAGTGTGAAGGACCTTAGAAACATTGTTTGAACTTTTTGTCCTTCATTAAAAGTTTATACTTTAGACAAAATCATCTTTTTACTATTTTTCTTTAATTATTTATTTATTAAATTTAGAAATCCTAAAATATATGAAAAGAGCTTAATAAAATAAATATATGGAAAGGATCAACTAAGAACCCTAAAATATACATAAAGAACCACAACTTCATCGTTTGTCTACCGTTTCATGTGAAGTGATGGCTGGTCAAAAGCTTATGTTGTTGTTGCGTTGGTCAAGTGGGAAGAGAGAGTATAGTGATATTTTTTATGTGGTATTGGGTAAATTGTGATGGACTTTTATGTAACGGTAAGTGAGTAATGATATTAGTTAGCCATGTGAATTACTAGTTAATGTTGCGTGTCTGCATAATTTTGTAGGTTTCTTTACTGGCTCTCCGACTTAATATAGATGGACGAGAATTTTATAGCTAGGTTTGGTTCTCAATGTGCTGCTTCAAGTTAGGGTGTGACGCTTTTTATTGATGTAGAAAAATAATAAAGTTAAGCCAAGTCATTCTTTTCAATTAAGCAAAATATTGGTATTTGAAGTACGCGTATTTGTTATGTTTTGTCCTAAAATTTGTATGTTATCAATATCTTGTTATATTTGATATCTATGTTATTACTTCATCTTCATCTAACAGATTGCTACAACCAATTACATGCAGATTTATATTGTCTCAATTACTATACATATTGTGGTAAGTATCACGATCCTGTTAATCGTTTTATTCGAAGATATAAGTCTGGGCTAATACAAGTAGTAATCTTTTCAAAATACTATAAGAACAGATGTTGTAGGTTAATTTTTTTATTACAAGGAAATAGAAATTGACATTACTGTAAATTTTAATTTTTACGAGGTTATGCATATTTCAAATTAAGCAAAACTCGATCGACGATTCTCTAGCTATACAATATACAAGGTACAACAGGAGACATTAATGAAATCTACTACAAAGAAGAAGATGTACCAGAATGTTCTAAAGGACCATTAAGATTCAAGTACGCAAATTTTATAATATTTGCCTTTTATTAAAATAGTTTGATAATTTTGGTCTAATTATGTTTTTTATTATTTTTTTAGGCTAATTGCTTGATTTTCATAATAGAAGTATATTGTTTCACTTAAATAAATATGTCATGTTTTTATTTGGGACTTGTAGAAATGTTGTCATGTTAGAAGTTTACAATGGAAGAATATTATAAGAGAATTATTAAGTATTTATCAACTCTCTTATATCTCTCCCTAAGTTACTTGGATTGTAATTAGGGGCGGACCTACATATATTTTCGGGATGTTTCGATACTCAGTAAATTCAACGCGGAATAGGTATAATTACATAAAAAATATACAAAAATAGGTATAAAAAGATAAAAGCACCCACTAAAACAAAAATTGGTTGGGTGCATTGACATTTAAGTTGATCTTAAGTTTTTTCCACTAAAGGAATGTACCAGGTTCAAACCTTGTTGAGACGATTTCTTTATTTTTTTTAGCTTTTTAATTTTTAAGCACCCATAATCCATAAATATTGGGTCCGCCACTGATTGTAACTCATTACAAAATTTAAGTATGCATATATGAAAAGAAATAAATAAAGCACAATCTTCTACTTACATACTTTCTTATTTTTATTTCGTAAATAGTTTTTCTATCTTCATAAGATAGTGCATATACATATCATCCTAGCTTCGCAGACTCTGTTTTTGAGATTATATTAGATAAGTTGTTGTCGTTGTTGCTGCTGCCTTAATTATGTATAATTATCTTATTTTGTTTTGCTGCTTAGGAATCTTGGCAAAAGAGTATGTCAATTGTTGCTCTAACTTTGAGCGTCATTGAAATTTCATTGAAATGATTGATGTTTTCAATTCATCAACATTTTTTTCATTCTATGCATTATACAGGTAAGATTTTAGATATTTTATTTGATGGCTTCACTTGTTGTAAAATTATGTTTTAAAGATTAACAGAAAATGAAAAAAGGAGAAACTTTCGTGATGTTGAAAGTATAAAACAAAAGATGAAGTAGTAGTGATAATGATGATTGTGAGAGTAAGTGTATTATATGTGTTGTTTGAAAATATTCTTTTTCTTACATCCAACCCCCTAGGATCGATGAAGTTCTCACTTACCCTCCAGTGAGGCTTGAATATTCAACCTAACGGTTGATGGTGGAGTAAGATCATTTTCTCTTAAATCAGGATAAGTATACAGAGAACTTGACGATAAATATCTCCAACTATGGGCATGGTATGACTTGTGTTTTCTGGTTACAAGTTGTTTTAGCTAAGATTGTAATTGATGAATTAAAACTTGGTAATTTCACTTTCTGTAGTGGAAGAAAGAATATTGTCATTGTTAATTTATTTTGTTGTACTATTATGTTCATATATAATATAAAAAAGTCTAAAATAATATAGTAAAAGAAAAATAGAAAAACTATCTCACAGGTCTTTGTTCATTTCGTCTTGTGAAGGTTGAGACACACAAAAAGTAAGCGAAAAATGTTGTCCGGTCCAAAGAATACGGGGAAAGGGCTCACCATCAATGAATGGGTTATTTACTATTTCAACTACTCATAATTAGAATCTTGTATTTCCTCTTCAATAGGCCATGTTCAGGAAAGTGTGATGTGAAAAAAATATATCTAAAAATTACACAATTACACAATTTATGTTTTCAATATTACAAAAAATCTCAGCTCCCTAAAAATATTACAAAAATCCCAACATATACACAGAATGCTATGTATATGTCGGCAATGTGATGTATATTAATAGGGAGAGAGAGTAAAGTAATTAAAAAAATGGGAGAGAGTGTAATTACTTCCAAAAGGATTGATATTTATGTTATTTATACAAAAAAAATCAACAAGGCTCCATATCATGCATTACACGAAGCGTGAAGCGATGCAAACGCATCATTGAAGTGAAGAGCAATTTAAAAAAATAAAAAATAAATAGAGCTTCCAAACAATAAGAGAGAACTGAAAACAACACAGCGATATACTCAACAATAGAAAAAGAATATATATATATATATATATATATATATATATATAAAGCAGAAGTTTAAATTAAACATCAAAATCACAAGTTTGATCTTCAAAACATTTGCCAAAACAGATCAGTAAAACAACAAACCACAATAGCAAAACAATTCAATAAAATAGCAAAGTTGACTCTAGAAAATCGCCACAGTGGTAGTCACAATAGTAGACTCTTTTTTTAAAACATTTAAATTGACTCTAACTATAAAATCAACATGAAGGGATAATTTTTTTAATTTAAAATTAACCCTAAAAAGAAAATCAACATAATGCGCTCGTATCGGCTAGCTTCTCATCGACTCCTGCATCTCGCAAAATTCTGTGATGCGTCCACTACTATAAGGTTGGCTTGCATCAACCATTAGTAGCGAAAGGGTAAAGCATCGCTTTGCATCTTCGCATTATGCGATGATGAAAGCGCATTCCTCTGTGGATGTATATGTTTGAAAAACTGTTAAATGAATTTGGGATAAACGTGCAACACACGTTTTCATAGACTAGTACATATGAAGTCTAGTAAATGCATATGCAGACCTATAAATACAATGCAAATCTGACAAATACATATGCAGCACTGAAAAATACAAAGAGAAAATACATCAAAATACTCCTAAACTTGTCCGCAAAACTCACTTTAGCACTTTAACTTTACGGATAATTATTTACCCCTAAACAACTTTCAAGTAAATTTTCTACAATCCACAAAATATTATACCACTCTCACTATAAGAAGTGCATTACACACGTGCCGATGTGCGCACCACATCAGAGCCAAATATTTTTTTAAATACTTCATATATATATGTGTGTGAAAAGAGTAAAAAAATCCCCATACCCCTGCTTCTCCTCTTCAACCCCACTCCCACTCCGATTCTTTAACTTCCATTCCCTCCTCCCACTCCACCCCACCCCAAAAATTATCTCTCTTTCTCTCTTTGTCTCTCTATATGTGTGTGTGGGGGAGGAGGAGGGTGAAAAGTAAAAAATTCGCATAGCCTTCTTTTCTTCGCTTCTTCACCCCCACCTCACCCCCACACTGATTTTGTAACTCCCCCCACCTCAAAAACTGTTTCTTCTTCAAATTCGTCCCCCACCTCCGCCATGCTCTCTTTTTTGAGGTTTATTATTTTTAATTTTGAATTCAAAAATTTTAAATTGAGGTATTTTTTATATGGGTATTTCTAATTTGTTCATCAAAATAAAAATTCAATCAATATGGAGTTAATTCAACTATTGAGAAAAAATAATTTTGATGGAATAAATTATTTTTTTTTGAAGATTTTTTCATAAGAATACACAAAAAATTAAATCGTTTTTCGTCTCAGTTGGTGGAATCAATATCAACTTGAAGTTCTCAAAATTTGTTTGGCCAGAAAATTCATTTTCTGTACAAGAGAAAAGGTTCAACTGTTGATTGGGCTGCAAAGCTATCAAATTTAATTCAAAAATAGAAGCAGGAGCTTCAACAAAATCCAACTGATCGGAGGAATCCACACAAAAAAAATCAATTTAGTTCAACTGTTGATTGGGTTGTTGCAGGAACTCACACATAAAAAAAATATTTTGATATATATTTGATTAGAGTTGGTTGATGGGTGCATAGCAGTGAAAAAAAAGAGAACAAGAAGAGAGTGGGTGGTGGGGTGTGAGGAAGACGTTGTAGGAGATAATTTGATTGCAGAAAATAAAGAAATGGGGGCCACTAATTTTTTTTCTTTTTTGTAATTTCAACGCGTGGATTTTAATAAATTTTTCCACGTCAGCTCTTAAGGTTGTAGAGAACTCACTTGAAAGTTGTTTAGGGGGGTAAATAATTACCTGTAAAGTTAAAGTGTTAAAGTAAATTTTGCGGATAGGTTTAGAGGTATTTTGATGTATTTTCTCAAATACAAATGTCCAACTAAATTTGAGTTTTTAAATTAATTTTTTATAAAAAAAATTCAGGTTGTACCAGCCACAGAATATGTCTATATAGTACATGACAAAGAGAAGCATTTTATTGTTTGTCTAAAAGAAAAAAAATATTCTTGTCATGCATTTCAGTTGGACAAGATATCATGTACATTGTACATGGTTGTGTAGTCCCGGATATCAAGAATTTTAAGAAGGGACCATATTTCTCTAATCTATACAAATCAAAAACAGTATTTAGAACATATGATGTTCCTATTTATTTCATATAGCATATTGGATAAGGTAGTTCTGGCCCCAAAATAAAAATTTCTCCCTAACAGACCTCTAAAGAAAAATTGTGAAAAAATAAGGAAGAACTATGTTTGAAAAGAAAAACATCAATTCTTGTAGTGCATGTGAATTTATGGGTCACAATAGACGCTCATGTAGGAAATATAGTAAATGATACGTTTGTTGATGTATTCAATAATAAAAAAATTCTTAAAATTTTTTCATTGACAATTATGTCAGTCATACAGTTGAACTCATTTGCATAATATGTGACTAATTTTTCATTGACAATTATTCATGTATTTAAATTTCTTAAGTCATAAAGTTGTTGCAATTATGATACTGGACTTGCAAGTTTTCTTATTCATTATGAATAAAAGAATGTAATTGGTTCTATATATATTGTATGAATGCGAAAATATACTGAAAATAAGATCATTTTTGAAGTATTGTATGTAAATAGCACTACATATCTGGGTAAATGTATAATCAGAAAAAAGATATAATTACATTACAAATAACTAATACATATACATTTACGTATATGTTTTTTGCTAATAATTCTATGTAAATATATATGTATTTGATTTCAATAAAAAATGTATTTTCAAATTTGTTATGAAAGATATATGTATAGATCTGCATAAAATACATATACAAAGCTAAAAAATATGATTAATACATATAACGACCTATGAATACATATGCAGACCTGTAAAATTCATATGCGGAACAGAAAAATACATATGTAGAAACTGAAAAATACAGTTAAAATATATATGCAGATCTGTAATGTTCAATTGAATTTGAGTTTTTTAAATAATCTTTTTTAAAATTCATCTATTATAAATGGGATATTAAACATAAAACTAAATTGAAACATTCAAATTAATTTGATTCAACATCAATAATCAAAATATAACTGACAAGTTCTAAAAAACTTTTGACATGCTACTTGAAAGTAATATGTCAAACTTAAAAACTATTCAATGAGTCAACGGCGTATCTATCAACCTACAGTTAACTGTTATCAAATATAAAATATTAAAAAAACATTAAATTTCTAGCACTTTAGTGTCTTCTGTTATCCTGATTTTTCTAGCAGGCCTCATTGGTTCTTCGTTATCACTTTGTGCATTATATTCTTCTTTTCTCAAACCATATTTTGACAAAAGTGAAGCATATTTTGTGCGAAAAAGGTCTGGGTTGAAGTCAACATAAGGAACACCTTCACCATAAGTAAGACACTCAACATATGTCACCATATACAATCCACAATCCCTGAAAAATACGCTCTTAAATATCATTAGCCGCGTGACATCCTATATGTGGTGCGAACGTTGAAAGTACTCTTTCCATGAATATTAATACAAAATACATAGTATGCATATATTTCCTATAACATCATATATATTACATTACAACAAATACATATATCACTGCATATGTGTTTACTGAATACATGTCTGTTTCAGAATACATAAATAAACTCATATGTATTTACAAAATATATATCATAGTAATATTGAACAAACAAATATAAATGCATATCAAATACATATTTTAACATTGGCAAATACAACTTTTGTCCTGATGTCTTAACAGTAACAAATACATATATTAACAGTAACAAGGATAATTACATATCTTAATTATAGCAATACAAATCTTAATAGTAACATATACAATTTCATATCTTAACATTAATAAATACAACTCCATTCATATACATATGAGTGAACAACACAAAATACATACTACGTATCTTAAATTAAAAAAAACACTACAAATACTTATGTTACCAACTGAAAAACAAATATAAGCATAATCATATGTATATTTAAAATATACATATACTTGCATATGACCCATAATCTATAAAAGTACAAATACAAATAGTTTTTCCACTTTTTCTTCTTTGGATTCATATTCATATGAATTTTGATCAACGGGGTACTTTACTTGACTCTCCAATTTTGTCTGACTTTCTCTTTTTTTTTTTGCAAATTTTTACATTTTTGGGAGTTTGGAGATGAAGGTTTTCTCAATCCTTTTAGCTTCATAATTTCTGCAATCTTCTCCGGATCGTTAGATACTTTGATCTCACCTCTTCTATGTTCACTGGTGTTAAAAAATATAAAAAATTCACAAAACATAACATACAATCCGAAAGTGATACAAAAAAATTCCAAAAAATTTGAAAGAGACACAAAATGCAACATACAAAAAAAAATCTCCGGATCGTAACAAAATACAAAATTCACAATCGCCCCCCCCCCCCCCCCCCCCCCCCAAAAATGTAAGAATAAGGTTGAAGAAAAAAAATATAAAAATATAAAATATATAAATTATATGAAAGAGATAACATACAATAACTGTAAATATCAATTTACCTTATTTGATGGAGTACAATATTTATCAATAATTAAGAAAAATAGACCAAAATTGAGAAAAAAGAGGAGATAAGATATGGTTAGATTGGAGAGGAGTGAAATAATGAAGTGAAAATAGGAAAAGGTAAAGTAGTGGGAGTAAAATACGCACTTGTCTAGTTAATTTTAAATGCTAATTTTGCTATAAACTGTAATTTTTAAAAGTATTGCTATTTATTGTAATTATAATCTTAAGTTTGTCACTTTCTGTATTTTTTTTTATATATATAAAATTGGATTCAAGGAAAGGGCTTTGCCTATTTACCTGTAAAGCACTCAATATTAGCAAAGACAGTAGTGGTTCTGCCTAAGCACACACAAAAGCAGGAAAATAAAGAATCAATTATTGGTCAGTGAAAATAAAAATAAAGCGGATTTGATCGGGAGCTTCTTTCGAGCTTAAGGTAAATCTGTTTCTATATTTTTATTGTAATTTTTGATCTAGTTAAATTATTTTGGGTATTAAAATTTATTTATCAAAGACAAGAAATATGCATATTAAGGTGTGATTTTGGGCATGAAGTTTAAGAAATTGAAGCTTACCATGCAGCTTTAAAGGTTGGCTAGTCTAATTTTATCACGGATTACCCTAAAATAAGAGAATTAACTCGAGATTGATGTGATGTGATGTGATTATAGATTTGATCCAAAAAAGTGATATGAATCGTTCGAGGTGACAAGTTTGGTATTCCGACACGTATACTGTGAGTAGTGACCTTACAATGGTTTGTATTTCTTAACTTGCATATTTTATACATGATTTTGATGAAACAAGAATTACTGAATGCTTTGAAATTGCATGTGGGGCAAATCTTTTACTTGATATGATACTGAAATTGGGTATTCTAGATGTTCATAAGACATATTTACCATTAATTGAGATATGATCAGTGATGTTATGACAGTTTTTCACTCACATGAGAAATACGTATTTTTTTACATATTTTCTTATTCAACTTTCGAAAAATGTTTTCATAGGAATATCTATTGTTTACAAAGAAAGTATAAGTATGAGTAGACCTTGATTTGAATCCCGTTGCTAACGGTGGGATCGTTTGACCTAGTGCATCTTGTATTTATTGATTACTGTTACATCCCTCACTAGTGGGAAGGTAGAACTAACATACTGTTACTGGTATCCCTCGAGTAGGGACCTACTCATATAATATTTGACTTTTTTATGAGGGGTATACTATTATTGGCTGTTCTTAAAGTAGAGTGCCACACTAATTACATGTTCATTCTTGGAAACCTCTCAAATATGTATTATTTTATATGATACAATGCTTATTGAGTTTATTATTAGTTCATTTTATTTACAGGAAACAAATGATACTGTTATTGTTACTATTTTTTGAAAGAGGATTTATTGCATGATGTTTATGACTTGCCCCTATTAAAATAATTGTGGTTAAGTGTTATTACTCGCCGAGCAAACGTCTTACTTCTCGTTATTATTTTTACAGAGAACGCAAGTGATGAGGAGAATTTAGTTAGCTAGAGATCTTAAGGTAGCATATTCCTAGTGAGCCCCGCATTTGCTCATGTGGGTTACAGTTTATTTGATTGTTATGTTCATCTTCTTGAAAACTGTTAGAGTTGCTCCATAGTTATGTCTTTAGAGTTTTGAGTATTCTTTCATTACTTTTGGACCTTTAGACTTGTGGAGTATTTGACTTCCTCTCTTTTTGGAGATGGATTTCGTATTGTTATTGGTGGTATTGGTACATTATTGTTGATTTTGGTAAATGGTGTTGGTGTTTGGTATGATGGTTGTAATGGTTGTGATGTTGGGTTGTTGTGTTGTGGATTTGAGACATAGAATTTTCTTGTTAGTAGATGTTTAGAACCGCCTCTCTTATGAAGAGACTCCAGTCGAAATCCTAGATTATCAGACTCGTAGACTGAGGAACAAAGAAGTCCCTCTAGTCAAAGTTCTTTGGCGGAATCAGTCCGTTGAGGGAGCTACTTGGAAAGCAGAAGCAGACATGCGTACCAAGTACCCTCACCACTTCTCTGCTAACTCAGATCAAGCTCAAGGTAACAGTTCTCCTTAAGCTCATTCAGTTTCATGTTCAGAATTCCTTTATAAACTCGGTACTAAGTACCATTGCATACTTAGTCATGCATTCATGTATCAATTCAGTTATATAATCATGCATCAGACATGCATTCTCATTATGAGAACCTCAATTTATCAGAACGCTCAGTCAGGCATTCATAAATTAGTTACACATGCATCAGATATGCGTATATATATATATATATATATATATATATATATATATATATATTCTTCTTATCAGTCATGTCAGCCACAAAATCATGTTTCAGTCGTTCATGTCCAGTATGTGTTTCAGATTATCGTTTCTCCCCTCTCAGTCAATCTCATTCGGGGACGAATGTTCCCAAAGGGGATATATTGTAAGACCCGCAAAATCTTACATTGATAATCAACACTTTAAGCTCCTAAAAGCTCTTTAAAAGGTCCAACACTTAGAATATTTTAGCTAAGTGTTCAACACTTAGTCTCATTTTGAGCCTTCAAACTTCGGAGATTTATTTGACAACCTTACCGACATTCGTTTTTTGATTCTCAAGTTGCGTTACGATGGGGCAAGTTAATAGTACATTTTGGGTGAGTTTTAGAATTTTCAAAATTCGTTTAGGGTTTGTTTGGATTTCAAACCAGTAGCCAAAGGCTATAAGGGGGAGCCGCCCAGCTTAGAGCCTTGGACCTCTTCCTCCTTAAGCAAGGTGCCGCCCTGCTATTTTTAGGGGAAAACCAAGGCGTCGCCCAGGCTGCATCCTTGGTCCAAATTTTGCTGCATTCTACTTCCTTGTCTCCAAGGGCAAATTGGTCCTTTTGTCACCATATATGTACTCAAAAACACGGGATTAAGCCCAATTTACACCAAAATACACCCATTTTTCTCAAAATCCTCTCAAGAACACATTAGAGTTTTTAATTGGGGATTCAAGTTCAAGCAAATTTCTCCATAAATCATCAAGAATCTTCTGTCTAAGATATGCATAGTGTTGATTTATGGATTCCTTTCATCCATCAAACTAAATAACCCTATTTTAAATTATAAAACATGTTATTATGTTGCGGTTTATTCACGTTTATGTGATGGTTGTTGTTTGACTCCCAAGTTGGGATCTTTATGTAAAATTATGAAACTACGTTAGCATATAAATTGAAATCCATGAATTTGGTGGTTTATGATTTGTGAAATTTGATGATTTCACCTATGCCCTAAGTTGTGCATGTAAGGTGTTTGATAAAATGCTTAGAAGACTAGAAATCATGTAATATAACTCAATTGTGACTTAAGTAATGGATTCATGTTTTACCCTTAAGTTCAAAGGACTCCCATGCTATTAATGTGCTTTGTAAATGTTGTTGGATTGCTTATGAATTAGCCTTATGAAATTATTCTATGTTTACATGTAGTTCTCTTCATGTACAAGATTATGTATTCATGTACTTCCTGAAATCCCCAACTTATTGTATTATGAATTGTTGGTGTTGGTTGTGTATTCAAGAATGTCATGCATTGTTAGTTTCCTTCTGTCGAATCCTGGGGGTACTTGTATCCAAAAAAGATATAGCTGCGTGCCTAGAGCTAGTGTCATATTTTCACGATATCCTCAGTCAAGCCAAGTTCAGTAGAATTCAGTCAGTTATGTGACTCAGGAAAATTCAGTAAATCTCAGAAACTCAGTAACTCAGAAATATCAGTACTATTCCGCCACTCAATAGAACTCAGTTAGCTCAGTCTATTCAGTTTAGTTACTCATATTTAGTGTCTATTCAGATGGGAGTAGAAATTAGCACCGAGTGAACCCAAGGATGTAAACTCACCTGTTATTTATAGGGTGTAATTCTTAGAAGTAATCCTTGCGTTTTATAACTACGTAGCTAGCGTAGGTTGAGACATCATAACCTATTATATGAGGGTATATGAGGTGGTCTAACTTTTTTTATGAGGGTCCCTCCATTCTCATCATAGTAACTTGTTATATGATGGTCACTCATAGTTTGTCCTTACCAGTGGCGCGGTATTGACACCCTTCCAATTGGGGTTATAGATTGGACCCCAACTCAACCATAATGGCGTATTAGGGGCATGTCGGCTAGATGACTACTTCCCACAGTTTCAGTCACAAATTTTAGGACTGTCAGATACAGTAGCTAAGTTTTAGTAATAGAACTTAGATAGTTCTACAAAATTCAAGATTTTCAGATACAGTCAACTCAGAACAGTACAGAACTCAACTAGTTCCATAAGGACAAAAACTGTTAGGGACAGTCGCTTAGTGTCAGTTACATCATTCATCAGTATCTCATGTTATCAATAATCAAATTCAGTAATCATGTTATTACGAGTTCAGTTACTGTCTCTGATCTATGCATGTATTCTCACATTCATGTTATACAGTCAGTTAGTTTATGTTCACGTACATAAACCCTTTGCATTCATCCTACCCCACATGCATACTAGTTTATTCAATTTTACTGATGCATTCGCGCTATAGTATTTTATTATATACCATAGGTTCAAACGCACAAGCTCCAGATCCTCAGTAGCCATCTATTTTTTGCAGTCAGACTTTGCAGTGAGTCCTCATTCTCTGAGGACATGATTATCTTTTTATCATTTGAGTATTCAGTTTATTTCAGCAGTTGGAGTTAGTTGGGGACATGTCCTATCAACTCCTTATTTAGAAGTTAGAGGCTTTTCAGACTATCATGTTTTAGACATTTTATTTTAGTTATTTTGGGTATTTGATACCTCACTCAGATGTTATATTTTATCAGTTTTATTATAGTATTGAGCCTTATGGCCTATCAGCCTTTATTTCTGCATTTATATACATATATTATGCAGTGTACAGGTATAGATATCAGTTATGAGTTAGCTTATGGTCCTTCGAGGTCATGGGCACCGTGTAGCATTTCGAGTACTAGATTTGGGGCGTTACAAGTACACTTCAACTGATGCAACTATAAGAGAACAATTTTTCCAGAGTTGTTCATATGCATACTCGGAACACAAACTAGATAGAGATTAAAGAGTTGGTTTGGTTTAATTTGTGGGGTGAAATCCGTGTGAAATAAAATTTCACGTGCCAATTTATTTGACTAGGAAATAAACTTAGAGAGCAACTAATATTTAGGGAGAATAAATTTTGTATTTATTTTTTTATTTTCTTGTTTTGTGCTTGGAGCCCAAGTTTGACCATCTATAAACGTATGGACATTCTTTCTTGTTGAAATTGATAATGCCCAAACTATCCCTCCATAAAAGGATAAAACGGTCGCTATCAAAATATAGTAACCCAAC
The DNA here is from genome assembly GCF_002878395.1 of Capsicum annuum. Taxonomy (NCBI): domain Eukaryota; kingdom Viridiplantae; phylum Streptophyta; class Magnoliopsida; order Solanales; family Solanaceae; genus Capsicum; species Capsicum annuum. The sequence continues at coordinate 17,767,571 of NC_061121.1, forward strand.
TAGGTCGGGGTCGATCCCATAAGGAATATATCAGAAATTCTTCTCAAACTTGTTGAATTCACCAGGCAATATGGAAAAGTAAAGGGAGGGATTTGTAGTAACTAGCAGGAAGTAACAAGAATCTGAATGCTTTTGATTGTAAATAATCTAATACAAACACTAGGTTTGTGTTCACCCTGAATTCTAACTTCGTATACTTATCGTGCACCGTTGAACTATTCTAATACCTTGCACAGAGAATCTGACAAGTTATGTATCACCAACCACCTCTTGGCACTATTTGATAAATTTTACTCATCACCTCTCGATCTTAGGTGTCTCCTTACTAACCCTTGCCTAAGACCCCAATTTCAGCTATCTTCTCTTGGTATCAAGTTTATTAGATGAGAGTTAACTGTCTTAAGAAGATGGTACATGTAAGCTTCTTTCAGTAGTTAACCCTAAATCATTGTTGTGATTTTCTTTTCCCTGTCACTACTCTTCTTTTGGAGAAAGCAATGATACCTAGATAGGATCATAACATGTTCACCCCTTAAGAAAGTAATTAAAGCGCTTAAAAATCCAATACATGAAATAATGCTTATCTAGAACAACTTGCCACTTCCGCCACTTTATTAATTTTTCAGGGTTCCCACAACCCTAGTTAAGGGAATTAGTCACTCATAGTTATGAGATCAATCATGAAACCACAGATATAATTATAAAATCAATCTCATAATAATGAAAGAAGAAATCCCAATCTTAAATTGAATAACAAACCAAAAACAATAAGATTATAAGATAGCCCCCAAAGGCCTATCCATGAATATGTCAATGAATCATCTAAACAAAGCCTAAAGAGTTTTTTTTTATAGATTACAAGAACCCTAGAACTCAAATTCTAAATAAAATAGGAAAAAATAACTAAACGTACATAATAATAACTAAAAACATCATAAGAGTAGGTTTAGGTTACTTGGAAACCCTAGGAAATTAGGTCGAAATGATTTGGAAAAGTTAAGGTCGGTGGCCACTTACAAAGGCCACAAATGGACCCTATTACGGACTGTATGTGGTCCTAAGTATGTGCCAGACCTCAAGTACTGATCCTTCAACTCTCTATACTTAGACTTCAGTAACATACCTTGGTCACATACGGATCATATGTGGTACAAACGAATCATGTGTGCCCTTAGTATATGACAGAGTTTTCTTATTCATGCTCCTGAGCCTTTGGACTTTATGTTCTAATACATACTTTGGCCACATACGCCCGGTAAGTGCCACATATGCCCAAAAATGCCTAAGTAAGTAGTCCAAAACTTTAATTTTTCATTTTTTTCTTCCTTTTGGCATCCCAAGCCTAGTTTATTGCAAAACACTACAAAAACACATCAAATCAAACAAATAGCCTTAAGTACATGCATATTCTCCAAGTTTAAGCATCGTAAGTTCTATAAATTTATAGCAAATTAGAAATCACCCTAAAATTTATAGTAAAATACATTGTAAGATTAGAGAGAGTTAAGAGAGAAATTCTTTTTGATGTATTAGGAATCTCTCCCTTTTTATATTAATAATATAAATATAGTTGTTCTCTGATGGATGTAGGATCATTCGACTCCAAACCACATTAAATTTTGTGTTCTTTGTCTTATTATTTATGTCATAATTTCGCCAACAATTGTATTAGTGGTTGTCTCTTCCAAATCACCTTTTAAATATTTATCTGGCATGCTACCTTCCAATATATGTGATAGTATAATTATATCTTTTCTCAAATTCACTAGTAAGGGAAATAAATTTGGAATGTGGGATACTTAGGTCAGATGATGATGCAACTGAACTAAATTCTGCTGAAGGCAAAAGTTATAGAGCATTGTCTAATGTAAGACCCCACAAAACCCTTAGCCTAACTCAGTCCTTTAAGCTTGTTAAGGGGGTCTCATACTTAGAAAAATTTAGCTAAGTATTCATACTTAGTGTTATTTTAGCCTTCTTAAGTTGGTGACTCTATTTCACCACCTTTATGACCTTAAATTATCTATCTTGATTGTGATACATGATCAAAAATGTCATTAGGTATTTTTGGACAAGTTTTAAATTTTTCAAATCCTGTTTAGGCCATTTCAAGTGACAAAAATAGTGATTCGACACGTCGCTTCATCCATCTCGTTGATAGATAATTTTTCCCTCAGCTCAGTGCAATTTTTAGTGAACCGACGTGGACTCAATGGGGCGCCGTCCATTGCATCGATCCTATTGATGCAACGCATCGGTCTGCCCGTTGATTATTTAGTTTTCAGTAATTAAAAAAAAAAGTATCCAGAGGGGTATTTGGGACCTTTTTTCCACTTTGACCCAACATATAAAACACGAAAGTCAGCCTCTACAAAGCAAGTTACACTCTTTCCTCTCAAATTGCACAAGAACAGAAAAATCGTAGGTGATTTAATTTCAAATATTGAAATTGGTTTAAAAATACTCTCAGTTAACCTATTGGGACAGAAATACCCCCTAAGTATTTAAATTTATTCAAAAATACCCCTTCATCCACCGTTATGTCTCAAAAATATCCTTACAACTAACGATTTTTTTAAATCATAATTAAAAATTTAAAAAGGGTCAGAAATACCCTTCAAGTATTGAAATTGGTTCAAAAATACTCCTCCATCCACCTTTATGTCTCAAAAATATCCTTGCAACAAACAAATTTTTAAAATCATAATTAAATTTATTATTAAATGCGTGGCAATTTCTATCGGTTGAAACTAAATTAATTTAAATGTTAATCTTGATTTGGACTCAACTAAAACTACCCGATCTAAATCCTACAGAATTAATCATAATTTTGATTGGTGAATGGTGTGAAGTGTATGGGGTGAAGTGATCTCGCATCGGAAATGCATTTTCCAGTGATGGCAAGACAATATGATGTATATGAACAAAAATAGTGACAACTATTTAGGAAAGAATGTTATTTTTTTTAATACAAATTAAATATGTCACGTAAAATAAAATGAAGGAAGTAACGAGACAGTGTTGCCTAAGACGTGGTATAACTAAGACATCTCAATCAGGGACGGACCCATGTGATCCATGTCGGGTTCTTGAGAACCCATTGATCCCTGTAAAATTTTTATATATTTATATAGAAATACAACAAAATTGGTTATAATGTATTGTTAAGTATCCATAGACACAAATATCTGTTGGGTGTTTTGGCTTTAGTGTGGAACTTAAGCACCTTGATGCCTAAAGTGGCATGGATTCTATTCGTAGTAGCAACACAGTTTTTTTCCTTAAAGGAAGTGAGCACCCACAACTTTCAAATCCTGGATCCTCCCCTAATCTCAATTAGTTTTGCTAGCTAACACAGAGAAATATACATCACAAAAAAAAATACCAAACTAACATTATAATTAGGGAATAGAATTCTTAACAACATTACATTAAACTGACAGATTTTAAGTCAACAAAATTTCTGCATTTGATAGCAAAAATTACTCATACTACCGAATAATTTTAGTCGGGGCAAATTTTGTACGGTTTGGGTCGGTAGTTTGAGTTGAGTCCGAATTGAATCTAACATTTTAATTAATTTAGTTTCAATAAATCAAAAGATGTCACATATTTAATAAAAATTTTAATTGTGATTTAAAAAAAATCATTAGTTGAAATAATATTTTTGAACTAATTTTAATATTTGAATGGTATCTTGATGAACCAATTTTGAACCAAGTTTCAGCGTCCAGATAAGTTTAGAGGCATTTTGATGACTTTTCTTTTTGTTTTATTGTAAATTACTGGTATGGGTGATCCTCAAACTTGAAGATCTTTGTTTTTGCTTACTGAATATTTTCCTACAAGGTTAGTTATTCTTACAAGGCGTTTTTCTCCCGTAAGGATTATATTTTTAATTATTTTAAAACTTTTTTTATAGGATACACAAGGAAAATCTTGAAAATTCAATTGATTTGTTAATATCTTCTTAGATTTTTTTGATAAGTTTGTTTTTCAATCACTCATGAGGATTAGTGTTAGCTTTTCACATTTATTTCGTAATATCTTTAAGGTACACCTATAAATTGATTAATTTTTAAATTTATCAAAGATGTTAGATATTTCATAAACTTTGTTTGTGATAGTAGATAAGTAGCTTAAACATTTATTTGATACGAATATAGGACTAATGGCTTGGAATAAGGCAAAGTTCATGTATTTCTCTGTCAATAGTAAAATTGTTTGATGTAATAGCCACATTGTTAATGTTAACTTTTTTTTTCTTTGTTGTTATGCACCAATCATATTTTTTTCAATGTGACAATATTCTACTCAATTCCATAAATACTCTTTTTTTACTTTCATAACTTAGATGAAGATTAGAAAATAAATCATTTATAGTAAACTAGTGATTCTCAAGTGCATGAGTTTGAAAGAAAAGGATAAAGTGACCTTCAAAATTTTGCATGTGCTAATTACATTAGATTTTTCCTAAACATTAATTACACAAGCAAATAATGTGTTTTTATATATACTTATATATATTTGGAGACATCTAAGATATTTCTTATTTTCACATTATATGCTAAATTTGAATTATGAAGTATGTTATAGATATATTGATTATTTTTCACATGTTTATTGAAAGAAGAGTAATACTAAAAAATATTTAAGAGCAGAAATGATGAGTTAATGAACTACATGATAATTTTATGACAATATTTAGGAGATCATGGAATAATAATGAATTTGAATTGACAGGCAATTTTTTTGAATTTAGTGTTGTTAATTTTTGAATTAAGTTAATAAAATTATTTGTTTTATTCGAAGTGAGAATGTTTTATTTTTTAAAAATAATTTAATACATATCATCACCATGTTATTAATGTTCTTTTGTGGGGTTTATTGAGTAACTATTCACTAATATGCTTTGTTTCTTTTATTTGTCACACTTTTTACTCATGAAAATAATATTGCGATAAGAAATAAAACAATAGTTGCAATATTATTATACTAACAAAATTTAAAGTGCTCAAATTAATTATTGAATAATTATTACTATTATTTTTGTTTATAACTGGCCGTGCATTGTGCGGGAACGAATATTAATAGTTAATAAATAAGAAAATGTAACATTCGTTTAAAGATGGATCAAAAAAAATATGTCGACACACAAAAGAAAGTAGCACGATTTTAACAAAATCCAGAAGAATAGTTATAAGCATTTTAGCATATGATACGTACGCGACAAATGACAGAGAGGTGGTGATGAGTACGTCATCTTCCCTCTTCACCTAAACGCTAGCCTTCGTCTGACATGGCCATGACAACCACTGGTCAGTCACCGGTGGTGGCTGACCAGACCTTCTCCCTCACTATTGAAGAAAACTTTCCCAACCTATTTCAGCCCAACTCCCAAATGAACCCTAGTTGTTTGCCTTGTGAGCCTATTTAACCTAACGAATGTTCAAAGATTAAAGAAATCAGTGGAGAACAAAATGACAATCAGAAAGCAACATTGAAGTTTATTGATTTGATAAAGCCTACCTCTCCTTCACATGAGGAAATTGGAGATTCAATTCCTACTAAGAAACCTTTGATTGTTAGTGAAGTACATCGTGTGACATGGACCGAAGAAGTTTGCAAGATGAATATTATGGAGGCTTTGGAATATGCAGTAATTGGAAAATTCTGCTATGGGGAGCCAGAGTAGATGAACTGAGGGATCAAAATTTGGAATTCTGCTATGAGACCTTTAATGTATGATGCAAAATTAAAATCGGAGGAAACAACACAAGCCAGGACCTGGATTTCGTTTCCAAATCTGCTCCCCACTCCCCACTTTCTTTGTAAGAGAGAATTTTTTCAATTGCAACAGCCGTTGGAAAGCCTCTGCATCATGATATGGCTACCATAAATAAAACTCGTACTAGCAGTGCTACAGTGAAATTCCAGGTTGATTTAGTAGCTACCCTCCCTGAAGTGGTAGAGATTGAGGTGATTAATAACAAGACAAATGAAGCTAGAGTGGAGAGTATCAAGATGCAGTATAATTTCTTGCCTAAATACTGCTTGGCTTGAAACTGCAAACACACAATGAAGATGAATGTAGAAGTTTGCATCCCGAGTTAAAGAAGACTGTACAAGGTGAACTTGAATTGACAACTGATATAGACAAAGTTTATGAACAACAAGGGAGGAGGAATGGATCAAAAGGAAGATCTGTTAATAGATGGACTCCTACTAATAGGAGAGTCAAGTGGCAAAAAACTAAGGATGGACAACACTGATCTATCACCAAGGCAAATATGCATATCACCACTGCAAATACATTTGATGTACTAAATGAATGCAAGTACGACAATAATGATGCAACAATGAAGAATGATGTGGTAAGGACCACTGATGACAATAATGATGCACAGATAAGAGTTCACATGCAAATAAAGACAATGGGCACAACAGCAATGACTATGAACAACAAATGAAAGGAAACACAACAGTTATAGCAGTCTCAGCATATTCAACAGTCCCTGCAGAAGCTTGTTTTGCACAACAACTGTAGGTACAACAGCCACAGCAGCAGGCACAACAACAGTAGTTGGTGCAGAGAGAAGAACTGTTTAGTCCAGTGATACCAGGAAAGAATTACCAGGAAAGAATAATGCTTTGTAGGAGCAACATTATATAGGAATCTCAGCAGAGTCAACAACACTAGCAGAAAAGTGTTTATCTCAGTAGTAACAGATGCAACAGTCACAACAGCAGCAGTTGCTGTAGAGTTCAGTGATGACAGGCAAAAATATTTCCATGTAGGGGCAACACAATGAAGTAGTTAAAGAACGAAAAAAGGATGATTTTAGTGAAACGGATGACAGCACAATGTAGTGACTTATGGGAAAGACTTACAATGATCAGCATGACATTGAAGACTAGGAGTTGTCAGAAGCTCCATATCATGAACCTTTACAGGTATTTGTGTTAAATAATGATTCAACTCAACAAACTGAAGCAACAGATGGTATTAGTAAAGATGTAGCTGGTTCCCAAAAAACGATGCGATATAAACAAGTTTCTCCAATGCAAGTCCTACATGAGGTGGTGTCTCATCAGATACACACCAACATAGAAAGCAGTAACAATATTAAGGAAAATGACAATATGATTGAAGATAGATATGAAGCTGACAGTATGTAAATTTATTCCATGTTCAAAGGGAAGCAGGGCTATATCCACAACTGGCATCAAAGTGAACGAAGCAGAAGAATAAAATTGGCACAAGCGGTAAGCCAACAAGGATGAGTTCCAATAGGGGTGGTGTTAGGTGTGGAGCCTGATTAATATGTAATGTACTGATTATATATTAATGTTCACGCGGTTCAACCTCCGCGGTGAGGTTGCCGGGGGGTGTGGGGGGCGGAGCCCCGACCCAAGTTTTAGGCACTGTAGTACTGTACCTTTTATTCTCATTTTCTCTGTGTAATTGTACATACTTCGAATCATTAATATAAATAGTCCGTCCGCAGTGGAGTTTATCCACGGGTGTTACCATGAAAACAAATTTCTCTCTCTTTATTCTCTCTCCTCAAGAAATCTCTCTCTTTTCTTTCATCCTCTCCACAGATCTAGTGAGTGTAATCGCTGGTGTGGAATATTAGGTTTGTGAGAGCTAAAAATGCTTTTCATAGAGTTCAAATGGTTCACAACCATCACAAATTTATTCTTATTGCTTTGATGGAACCATTTCAAGAAGCTGGACAAATTCAGAGAGACCCTTATGCTGCGTATAATACACCCTTATGATGGGGCCTGTAGAAACTTATTGTGGATACTATCACATTTGTACAACCATAGCAGTTAGTTGGTTAGCACAGTAGTTACTGTTCCATTGGTTTTATTTTTTGATATTGTTAGCTGCTGATCGAGTAAGTTGAGTTAGTTAGGAAGTTGTTAGTGAGCTGTTAGGAAGCTTCTAGATGCTCATGTGATGAGCATGTGAGCTTATAAATAGATGTAATCAGATCACATTGTAACTAACACTTGATACACAAATTTTATCTTAGCTCAACATTTCTCTTTTCCCTTTTTTCTCCCTTCTTTCACTCGAGCTTGGTAACTGCTGCAATGGCAGCCATGTGTGAACCTGAATGACATAGGAGCTGTTTTAACATGCCCTTACGCACAAAGAGCTTTAGTGCATCGGACTGCCCCTTTGACAAATTTAAAGAGACAAGAGGAGGCTGGGTATGTAGCATGTTAGTTATAGTTTAAATGGAAAAATTTGGGTCTTTGTTCAAAAGCATATTTTAGGGGTTATTTCTGATTCTGATCAACAATTAACTCTTTAGGATGGAAAGGTTTTTGTCACTGCTTTAGTATATGCTAAGTGTGATGTTCTTGAGAGATTAACTCAATGGGAGGATATTTATTCAGTACGTCAAAATTTGAATTTGTCTTGGTTTGTTGGAGGTGATTTCAATGTGATCTTGGGGGCAGAAGAGAAGATTGAAGGCCTACCTGTTTATCCGAATGAATATGAGGACTTTGCTTTTTGTATAAATTCTTGTGACCTACTTGATATTATTTTTTAAAGGCAGGTCTTTCAGTTGGAGGATTGGGAGAGTAGATGAAGTATTTCTTTCAAAAAATTTGATAGAATTGTCACTAATCAAGTTTTTTTTGGATCTGTTTGGAGGAGTTGAATTACTTCATTTAGCCAGGACTGGTTCTGACCATGCCCCCCTCTTATTTACTTCTGGTGGACAATCTCAGCACTTCATCAAGCCTTTTAAGTTCCTGAAATTCTGGACCAAACGTGAGGAGTTCAGAGATATAGTGAGAAAAAATTGGGTAGCTGCTGGTTTTGATGATGTTTTTGTTAGTTTGAAGTATAAATGAACAATACCAATTTGGCTTTGGCTACTTGTAGCAGAGATAAGTTAACATTTTCAAGTAGCTCATTATCAGGTAGGGAATTTTTATACCTAAAGAAAACCTTTTTGAAGAGCAACCTACATCAACCAACATGGCAGTGCTTAAAAGAGCCCAGGTTGAACATCTGAAATACTTGCACTATGAGGAAACATTTTGGAGGTAGAAAGCTGGAGTCCAATGGTGTACAAAAGGGGATAACAAGACTTGTTTTTTTCATAGCCTGGTGAAGGTAGGAGGAGAAGACTCTCTTACAAGAATGATTAAAAAAGATGGCAGCTAGACTGAGGGAGAAGATTAATTGATTGAAGATACAATCTCTTGTTATAAAGAGCAATTTATAGGTGTCATAGTAGATGCTGACCTTTCTTTAATAAATTCGGTTCCTGATATTATTACTGATGCTGACAATGCATCTCTTAATATTTACCCTTCTGAGGGCGATTTTTGAACTTAACGATGACAGTGCAAATGGACCAGATGGCCTCACAAGTGGTTTCTTTCAACATACTCACACTTAATATTATAACCTAAGAAGGAGGTGATTCACAATTTCTCATACTTAAGACCAATTAGCATGAGCAATCTTATCAATAAGGTGATTTCCAGGGTGTTACACGATAGATTAAACATTTCTCAGAATCAAACTAGCTTTGTTAAAGGAATGAGCATTATTGAAAATGTTCTATTGTCTCAAAGATCATTACTAATATTAGGAAGAGGGGGAAGCCTGCTAATGCTGTGATCAAAGCTTGATATGGCTAAGGCTTATGATAGGATATATTGGAAATTTTTATATAGGTCCTAGAAAATCTGGGTTTTGACAATTTGATGGTCGGATTTGGAGTTTGGTTGCTAACAACTGATATTCAATGCTAATTAATGGTCAAGCACATGATTTTTCACTCTTCTAGAGGGGTTAAGGAAATGGGTCCACTATCCTCTACTTTATTTATTCTTACAGCAGAAATATTATCTAGGGCATTGAATAATTTGATTTAACAAAGAGTTCAGGAGCTTTGATTTACCCGAATAGAGTGATAATATTAACCACTTCTCTTATGCAGATGATACTATTGCGTTTGTTACTACTGAGAAGAAGTCTCAACTAGTTATGGAAACACTTCCGGTATATGCGAAGCAATTAGGGCAACTGATTAATAAAGAAGAGAGTTGCTTTTATGTGCAAAACAAGACACTCCATTCTGCTAGACAAGAAATTGAGTCCATTATAAGTTTTCAAAAAGGTAGTTTTCCTCGAATTTATTTGAGATGCCCAATTGGACATGCTAAAAAGAGGAAAATGCACTTTATGAAACTCATTAAAAACGTTTAAAAAAGTTGAAAGCATGCAAAAGGTAAGTTGTATGGTTTGGAGGCAAAGCAATCTTGATTAATAATGTGTTACAGAGCATGCCTACATACTTGTTCTATTGTTCCTCCTAAATATGTTATATTAGATCTCCATAGAATATCTACAAATTTTCTATTGTCTTTTAATAAAGAAAGGAGGAACAAACATTGTGTTGCTTGGGAGGAGGCGTGTTTGTCTAAAGAAGGAGGCTTGGGTTTTAGGTCTTTATTTGATGTCTCCAAAGCTTTGTTTGCTAAGCTTTGGTGGATTTGTAGAACCAAGAAGTCTTTGTGGATCAATTTTATGTGGAATAACTATTGCAAAAGGTATTGGCCTCAAGTGATTGAATGGACAGAAAGGTCTCAAAATTTGAAGCATATGTTAGAAGCCACGAATTATGTGGATCAGGATATATAGTGGGAGCCCAAGTATTGGCATTCCAGTGTATGGTTTGATAATTGGATCAATTATGACCTTTATATTATCTAAAAATTATATATATACAAAAGGTAACTTTATCTTATTACATAATATTCAAAGAAATTCTAAAAATCTCAAGTAATTACTCAAAATACCTTAAATTCACTCTTTCTCTCTCATCGCCTCATAAATGTCAAAATACTATATTTTGCTCCTATTTTAGTGCAATGATTTTTTCTCCATATATACACTCCTTTATTTACGCCTATAATCAAGATAGTGTAATATTAATACTCTCTCATCCCCTCTCCCCATTTGCGTCACTTTTATAGTTGGAATTGAAAATGTACAATTTCAATTCATGTAATAAAGGAAATTGAATCTTTTTCCTTATTATTGTGTAGCCAATGTAATGTTAAAATAATACTAATTTTTCCTTAAAATATTATAATCTTGTAGATAATTAATGTATAAGGTGAATATTTTATATGTATAATGTGATATCATACAATTTGGAAGATTATATTTTAATGGAGAAAATGGTCAAATACCCCCCAACCTTTACCTTAAATCCCAACTACACACTTATACTTTGAGAGGGTCCTATGACCCCCCTGAACTATTTTAAAATGAAATTATTACCCCCCGAATTATTTTAAAGTGGAATATATACCCCTCTAAAAACTCATACACAGATTTTATTTTGATTTGTGGTCTATTTTAAAGTGGAATATTTACGCTGCCACGTGTCATGCCACGTAATTTCACGTCATATATTATTTTCTTACTATAAAAAATTAATTCCACATCATGCCATGTCGTCATCATCATCATCTTCTTCTTCCTCTTCTTCTTCTTCTTCTTCTTCTTCTTCTTCTTCTTCTCCTTCTTCTTCTTCTTCTTCTTCTTCTTCTTCTTCTTCTTCTTCTTCTTCTATTCTTCTTCTTCTTCAGTGGCATAATGAATCATATGAAATTCACACGATATGTAATCTTATCAAAATCAAATCAACAATTAATGTCCAAAAAATATTCGATTTTCACAAAATGGCATCGCGACAGTGATGGCACTGGAAAATTCAAAATTTCGGTGACTTTATTTTTCAATCTGAATTGATTCAATATCCTCACGTAATTCGAGTTCTTGGATGCTATTGAAGAAGAAAAAAAATAAAAAGAAATGTCATTGATGAGTTCTTAGATGCCATTGAAGAAGAAGAAGAAAAAAAAATTAATTGCCATTGATGGGTTCTTGGATGCCATTGAAGAAGAAGAAGAAGAAGAAAAAAAATTAATTGCCTTTGATAGGTTCTTGGATGCCATTGAAGAAGAAGAAGAAAAAAAAAAATTAATTGCCATTGATGGATTTTTGGATGCCATTGAAGAAGAAGAAAAAAATTAATTGTCATTGATGGGTTCTTGGATGCCATTGAAAAAGAAGAAGAAGAATTGAAGAAGAAGAAAAGAAAATTAATTGCCATTCTTGGATGCCATTGAAGAAGAAGAAGAATTGGAGAAGAAGAAGAACGGAAAAAGAAGAAATGAAGAAGAAGAAGAAAGAAAAATAATAATTAAAATTATATATATTTATTTAAAGAAATATTAAAAATAATTTTTTAATAAAATATTTTCATTCTCACTCTCTTTAAAGAGAGTGAAACACACTTGCTTTGTCATGTCAGCGTTGAAGGGGTAATAATTTTATTTTAAAATAGTTCAGGGGGTCATAAGACCCTCTCAAAGTATAAGTGTATAGTTGGAATTTGGGATAAAGGTTGGGGAGATATTTGACCATTTTCTCTATTTTAATATATAAGTTATAATATATTAGACATTATATATTAGTTATTTTTTGAAGACTAATGTATAATATAATTCTTCTGCTATATATTTCATTATGTTATACATTAAGAAGTTCTTATTACATTTAAGAGGCATTTCATGTATTATTTGGTATTCTACAACTAGAAAGTATTAATATTATGTAAGGTTATATTATACTTTCTGATAAGGATACAGAAATATATGTGTTTAATGTTAATACTTAAATGTATAGTATGATATTATACATTGCTACAGATTATTTTTTAAATGTAATGTGCCCACATACATGTGCAACAGCTGTATAATGTTATCTTTAATACGTATCAGTTTGCTGCTATCTTTTTTCTCTCTTAATTTGAGTCTATTTTGTTTTTTTTCAGGGCATGAGATACCATATTGACAAATCTCAAAAATTGTTTCTCTAACTCCATGTAAACCCTCACTCTATTATCATTCCTTATGATAATGGGAGAATAATTACCTTCAACAATGTATTTTGCTTCAATTTTTTACGAACTTCTTCAATATTCAATTCTATCGCGATCGTAGCAATCAATTTCAAGAAGGCTATACTTTTCGAAACAATAATTGCGTCACTTTTGTAGGAGTGATAAATAATTTTCGACTCCCAAATACCAGAATGACGCAACAATATGAGGATGTTCATATTTTTTCCCAAGAATTGAAGAAAGAAGACGAAAACTTTTTTATTCAAGAACGTAATTCAACAATGATAACAATTAATAGTGATGTTTAAGAATTTTTTTGAATTTAAATTTCAGTTAGTATATTTAATCATGCACCACATAATGATAGGTAATTAATGACGTTAATTAAGGTAGAGAAAGATAGTATCTGATTTCTCTTTCCATAAATATAAGTAAATCTGTTTTATCATACGTTCCAGCAATGTATAAGGGCCTACATAATGTATAAGTATATTTTATAAAGGAAAAATTACTTAAAACCACAACATAACTATCTAAACTTCTAAAAATCCCCCCACTTCTTAAAAATTACTTAAGTCCCAATATTTCATATTTTTTAGTATTTCTGAGATACAGGTTAACCCTACATGTATCTAATGTATGTATCTACTGTGATACAAGTTAATCACATTAGATACATATATCAACAGTATGTATCTAATGTAATTAACTTGTATCATCAGAGGTCAAATATTGAGATTTTAGGAGATTTTAAAAAATATTGGGATTTTTAGTAATTAATGATAAACATGTCGGTATATATATAAAATTTACTTTTATAAATTAGGGAGAGAGAAAGCCTAACGGAATTATATGTAAATATTTTCACTATAGAAGGGATTTATGTGGTTTATACTTACATTATTATTGTATGCCTATTTCTCATAGTAATCTGTCTAACAATAAGGATGTGCAATAACTTATGCAACAATGAAGATGGAACGAGCAAGTGCTTCAACAAATGTTTTCCAAAGAGATGCAACCATTTTATTAAAGAATTAATTGTTGTTGAGGAAAAGAATGAATGAGCCTATAACATTCCGTATTTTACATGTACTTGTTCTAATTATATGAAATTTGGTATAGCCTTATGGTATAGACAACGGATGAGATTTTGTTATACGAGTATTAATGGTGTAGATGAAAATTTCTAGATGCTACCCATATATTTTAATGTGACGTGACCAAGTTAACATCTATACAACTATTAAACTCGGGATCGTATGTCGGTATTTGACTTTAATGTTTAAAGTGACCAATTATATACAAGTTTTAAGTTAGATTAAAGGGATTAAGAACTGAAAATGAAGTATTTTGTTGAGGTTCTTGCTTGACTTAATTAAGCTAGTAGGTGGATCACCTACTTGAGCTATTTGGACCCTTAAGGCTATGGATCGGATTTGAGACTATATTAATGTACTCATTTGGGCCCGAATTAAGTAAAAGAGGAAGAAGAAGGAGAAAAGGCCCAATGCTCAAATCTTTCAAGACCCAATTTAATTGAGCCCAACTAAGAATTAAGTAAGTAGGTGCATTACCTACTTTGAAATTTTGAGCAGCTTGAACCCTTAAGTAGGTGCATCACCTACTTTGACCAATTTGACCAATTTTGAGGTCCAAAATGCAGCTAAAGAGATAGACAAAATAGGGCCTTATAAGGCCAAGTTGCTAGTCATTTTTCTTCATTCTTAAGTCATAAAAAGGTTATATTTCACAAATTCTCTCTACTTTCTCTAAAAAAGAACAAGAAGCAACCCTATATTTCCTTCTAGGGTTCTTGAAGAAACCCCAAACTTTGCAGGCCAATATAAGTGAAAACACTTAAGTCTAGATTAATTCTCTCATAGAAGATTAGAAAAACATTCCACCACCACCACCAACAAACCCAGTATATTCCTACATAGTGGGGTCTGGGGAGGGTAGAATGTATGCAGTCCATACCACTACCCTCGAAGGAGTAGAGAGACTATTTCCGATAGACCCCCAGGTCAAGATAAAGGATCGTAGGCCAAAAGGAGAGAAACATGATAAAGTAACAAAGAAACTACATCCACAAAATAGGAAAACATACCATTCATGCTTAATTATAAGTCCATGATAGAATATAAAGTAAGCTAACTGCTCACTTTTTCTTTGTTATTAAGAGATATCTTTTCTTCTTTGGTTAATGTGTGAAGTAAAGTGAAAGTTGAAGTTCTTGAGGAGTTCAAATTAAGAGGATAAGTTGCAAAATCGAGGTAAGATGACTGCTCTATTTTGTTCTCTTTATATATGAATTTGGGAAGGAATTATGGATGTGTTGTTATTGAGAACTCAAGAGATGATGAGTTCAATAATTGATTTCTACAATAAAAGAGATTTGAGGGTATTTTGTGGACGTTTTTTTTGTGTGTATTTGTTGGGGGATGCTAGGTTGATATTCGAAAAAAGTGTAATTAGTTTGTATTGAAATATAAAAGAAGGGTATGGTGGTATACCACCGAACTAATGGTTGTATACGTCTATTGCCTATTGTATTGTTTGGAGGGTGTAATGAAGCCAAAGTTGTCTATTGCCTATTATTTTAGTGAAGTTAAATAGCCCAAATATGTCGGTTGGTTACTAATACTAGTTTTACCATATACTTTATTGTAGATAAACATTCATAAAGTGAGGAAGTGAATTGGGTTAACGTTGGAGTTGTATTACTAGGTATGTAAGGCTACACTATGTCGTATTCTTTGGCATGAAATCCAACATTTTTGGTACAACGTAAGCTTCTAAAGCTTTTCCATAGTAAATAATACCTAATAGCAGCACATGATCTACCATCTAGATAACGACCTTGTTCCTGC
The DNA here is from genome assembly GCF_002878395.1 of Capsicum annuum. Lineage (NCBI taxonomy): Eukaryota > Viridiplantae > Streptophyta > Magnoliopsida > Solanales > Solanaceae > Capsicum > Capsicum annuum. The sequence continues at coordinate 17,783,403 of NC_061121.1, forward strand.
TCCCTAATGTGTTAAAATACCACACCATATGTTTTTTATTGAGTCTACATTTATATATTCACTAGCAAGTTTCAAGAGTTCTTCTTTAAGTCAAATAAGACCCATATGTTGTTTCAGATCCTAAATATCTCATTCATGTACAATCTGCTCCATACCTCTTTGACATTGCATTAAGTGTTTATTCATATGTCTCGTATTAGTAGATTATTGTTTCAAGGTACCATAATATTATGACTACCAAAATCTCATAAGGCTAAATAAACTAAATAATGCAAATCCATATTAAAATGGGTGGCAGCACAGGGGAATAAGCCTAGCATGGACCAATCTCGATATCCTTATATGTGGGTGGCAGCTTAGGAGCGTAAGCCTATCATAGGCCGATCCCAATGTTTATATGTGGGTGGCAGCTTAGGGCGTAAGTGTAGCATGGGCCGATCCCGATTTATCTATTTAACACTGATCAATTGGTCATTTATGTTATATGACTTACAAAGATTATAAAGTAAGAAGGATAGAAATGAAGAAACAATGTAATGTACCTAGTCCCACAAGTATATATAAAGGTGGTCTACTAGCACTATTTATACACTTATATCTGATTTCTATTAAGCTCTTGTATCACTTGTTGTTACTTTCAGCCTTACATAGTAGTACATATTTTTGTACTGACGCCCCTTATGGGGGACCTGCATTTGATGATGCAGGCACAGGTACTTCAACTAATACATCTTCTCAGTAGGAGCTCAGGATATCCAACGGCTATTAGTGAGCTCCAGATTGATTCGGGGCTTTCCGGGTCTGTTTTATTTATTTTGGTATTGTACAGAAGTTAAAAGTATGGAGGGGGTTTGTCCCAACCTTAAATAGATATATATATATATATCTTTTAGAGACTTTGTCGACAAATGTAAAGTTAAGCATGATAATGTCTTATCTTTTAGATATTATGGCCCCAACGACCAAGTATGGCATATATAGTTTTGGCTTGTCATTTATTTCTCATCAATGCATTATATCCATGTATGAAAAAACTTTTGGTTATTATAGTTACATGTATGAGAAGTAAAGGTTATGGATTGGTTCTCTCGGGCCTTCACGGCTACGGGCGCCTATCCTCCCTAATAGGATTTGAGGCATAACAAAAGTGGTATTAGAGCAGGTTATCCTACGGAGTCTACGAAACTATGTCTAAGTAGAGTCTTGTTTGTGGGTGTGTTATTCACCATATCTATAAATAAGAGGCTATGGGACATTTAGTGGTTGTCTTTTTTTCTTCACATCTTAGATCATGCAATAGAGACCAAGTTGTAGGTAAAGTCATATTTAACCATTGAATTTGTTTTTTCCTCATTATAGTAAAGATACCAGTTACAATAAAGAGTAAGAATATAGGTAAGCAAGTAGATGTGGCTGCCGTAGAAGGGACCAGAAAGTCACCACGTAGACTAGCTAATCAAAGAGAGGCTCAAGCTGAGTTTATATCGCAAACTTCTTCTATTCCTCCATCTCCAGAAGAGCTAAGAAGGAGAAGAACCGCATCCTCAAAACCACCTATTAATGTTACTGAGCAAGATCTATATAATACGGTGTAATTATTGGCTCTTATAGTTTCTAGACAAGCTCAAGGACAAGCTATTCCTACCGCAGGTTCTAGTAGTGCAGATATGGAAGCTAGCCTTTGAACGTAAGATTTTCTTAAATTGGATCCTCCTACCTTCACCGGATTAGATCTTAATGAAGACCCATAGGACTTTATTGATCAAATCCAAAAGGGATCTAGATGTCATGCATGTATCGGGTAAAGAGACAGTTGAGCTAGCAGCATATAGATTCAAAGGAAAGGCTATATTTTGGTATGAAGACTGAAAACGATCTAGGGGTATCTATGCACCATCAGCTACTTGGAAAGAGTTCAATGAGGCATTTCTTGTTCATTACCTTCCATTCGAGATTTAAGAGGCCTTGAAGATCAGTTCTTAAACCTTCGCCAAGGGAATATGAGTGTGAGGGAGTACAACCTCCAGTTTAACTCTTTGTTTAGGTATGCTCCTAATATAGTAGCTACTATGGATGATAGAGTTAATCGATATATGGATAGGTTGGATCCATATCTGGTTAGATATTTGACAGCACCCAATCACACATGCAATTGTACATGGTCTACCAAGTAGTCATGTGACCTTTAAGAAGCCAAGTATCGATACCACAGGGACTTGATATAACAACGATTCAATCATACTTTAAACTCTAAGATTAAAATGATGCAAGAGTAACCAGGAAGAGAGTTTTGAATATTGTACATTGCAAGTAAGGAAAACAATGCGTAAAGTAGAGTCTTGAAACAATCAATATGAGTAAATCCAGGGTTAAATCACTTTGAACAATCATACTATGTTATTGAGCTTCATTCGTTAACTTACTTATCTTGATTTTTGATTCGTAGGATTAATTGCATGATAATGGTCTCCCAACCTCTAACCGTTTACCTAATTTAGATATTAAACTACATCATTGAGCTGGGATGTAATAATCCAATTAAGTTCATTAAGCTATCATCCTACGTTTGAATCAAGTAAGGAATCTAAGTATATCCCTGTCCTAGACACTAATTTGAATTCCTTATTTCAGAAAAAAATATAAACCATACTTTTCATTCCCATTTCTATCTTTCTATTCCCTCTTCCGAGTTTACAAGGTTGACAATAGATGTATTCTAAGGGTGATCAAGTCTCAAAATAGTTAAAATAATAATAAAAGACCAACCAATAATGATAAGTAAATTAAACAAACTTAATTCAAAACAATAGTACTCATGTTCTTGGCTTTAACCCTAGTAAGAGGGCGTTTATCCATGCATAGTCATAATCATGATCCAAAGGATTGAATACATGGTATAATATATTAGAATACTAAATAAAAAATGTAAAACCTAAGTTATGGGGTTGTAGTAGCTTCCTTAAAGTTCCAAGATACCCTTACAATGTAACAAAACATGTATTTATAAGAGATGATTGACCTAAGCCGTATAAGACTCAATTTGCACTTTTGGCCGTATCTAAAATGCCCAACGCATCGTGATTTGTGTAAAAGGGGAGCGGAGATTGCACCAAGAGATGTGGAGTTTGTGATGTGAGCTCTCGAAAGGAGATCTGCTGGTCGCGATGCGAGCTTAACGCGAGTGCTCTCTAGAAGTTGTCTCCAAAATATTTTCTAATGTTCCTTGTCCATCCTTTTATTCAAGCCTTTGTGGTGTGTTTTACATGGATTTCAAGTCTTTAAATCATCCATCTATGACCATATTCAAATCACAAAGCTTCCTACATTAATTTACACCATGGGTTAGAAATCAAAACAACACAATATCAAGAACGATGAACTTAAAATATGAGCCAAGATTAGGCTTGCTCATGTTGAATGCTAACTTATTGTTTTGACTCTTGTATTGATCCAATTGAACTTTGCACATTATTAAAAAGTTGTTACACATATAATTACACTTTAAAACTTTTTGGAACTCCTTAAATACATTAGAATCCATCAAGATAGACTAGACAAGCAACTAGCTTAAGCTAGTAAAACTAGTTTCCTCGATTGAACTCTAAATGTCTCAATTAAGTACAAAATTGTTAGGAATTCACTTTTTGAACATTATAATCACACACTTGGGGGTACTTAGATGCTTTTTTATATCATATTCACACATTAAGCACATGAATTGTCCTTAAAACTAAGCTAAATAAGATAGAATAGTAACGCTAAAGTGCATAAATACACCCAACATCACCACCCTACACTTAAAGCCTTGTTCTTCCTCGAACAACTATTAACTCTAAGAATCATAATCTCAAGAGACTCTAAACTTCTACTATATACAAGACACTCTAGCTAGTACTACATTGACTACATAAACTGCAAGTTTCTCCCATAAGCATGTTATATACATAATTGACAGCTCATGAACACTACTCCAAAAGATCATACCCTCAAGAATTGACTCACCTACTTGTGAAACTCATGCTTATCATTCAATCAAGGACGTCATACAAGTCATCCACATTCATTAAACGTATGCCCCTCACATTATGATAGTTACCCATAATCACTCATAATAGAAGCATTTTATCACAATAGGTACAAGAATCAAGTTGCGCTCATTCTCTCAAAGAATTAACTAGTTACACATGATGAACTATAGGATTTCCCTTAGTGTAGTGCTCCACTAATAATAGAATATTGAATCTTAAGATCAAATAGGTCTTTTCTAGGTTGTAATGAAGGCTAAGGGACGGGTAGGAACTATTTTGGCTAAATAGTGTTCCTAAGGGCTTTAATACACTACATTTTTCAATTAAAACCAGTTTCCAACAACCAATTTACACCACTTTTATCTACCTATATCTTTTGTTTTCACCCCACTCATTAACATCATTTACATACACTATGGTGGAAGTATTTTATGCCCAACTCATTCAATTTGAACAAATTTTTATTCTTTTCATTACTCAGCTCCCTACCTTAACATATAGCAACGTTTTGAACACCAATAGCTAACATTTTTGGGGCTTCAATTTCACATTTCCTTCTCTTGTTTATCACACTCCTTACTCAATTAGTTTTCCATTAAAGTTTTTAGGAGCTTTTGATCAAATAAAGATCTATCAAAAAAGGGATTATGCTACACATGAGGCTACCAAAAAAAAAAAATCTAAAGGCTCAATAGGGCTTACTAGGATAATGCACAAAGGTAGGTCGAAACGGTATAAAATAAAGCTATCAAAGAAATGCCTATATCATCTCGTAAGCTCACATTATTTATTTCACTTTGAACACGCAATGGTAAAGTTATAGACATCTCATGAAACAAGGAATATACTACAACCTCACATCACACATGGCACATGCTCAACTCACATAGGATTATCATAGACTCTCAACCAAACAATAGCATGAATTTAAATTAAGCCAAGAAGTACAAGAGTCAAAAACTTGAGCCTAGGAGTCTCAAAAATAGCAATGTGCAGAATCAACATGCTTTTACAATTAAACACTTGCACCATGCAATAAAAAATAACACCAACAAGAATATCTTACACATTTTTTAAAATAAAGCCCAAAATCGAAAATTACCCCACCCCATACTTAAAAATCTACTTTGTACCCAAAGTGAACTTTTAAAGTAAGAGATAGAAATACTCCCTAAGGCCTCTAGGCCTAGCTAGTAGCATCTTTTGCATTAATGAGATCTGAGGGACCCCACACTCAGTTTTTGCCATGCTCCTTAACTCAAGTTTGCGGTACTCATACTTTTCATAAAACTATTACTCAATAAAAAAATATGTTAAATAAAAAATAAAAACTAAAAGGAAAACATACCTACTAAACTTGGGTTGCCTCCCATGCAGCGCCTGATTTAGTGTCACGGCACGACCCAACTACGACGTAGTCATTTTTTTTCCTTCTCTTTCTCACACTTGGTCTCCATCTTTTTATTCTCTTTAACCCTATTGGGTGTGAACTCTCAAGGGTACATGATTTTTCAACTTTAGCCTTTTCAGGCCCATCAGCTTGCATTCTGTCAGGCTGTGGTGGTAGTGGATTAGGTAGCTCAATGAGGTAGTCCAAAGAGGTCTTTGGTGGACTAACCACCCCACACTTACCCCCTTCAATAATAGTAATCATACACAACTCCTTATAGTGAGATAGTGTGTTTAGTTCCTTGTACACTTAAAATACCGCCTCTTCATTCTTCAACCTCATGGTGAGTGTGCCTACTCTCATATCAGTCAGCGCTTATTCAATTTCTAAGAATGGATGCCCCAAGATAATTGGTACCTATTCATCTGCCTAAAAACATAAAATAATAAAGTCAGCAGGAATAATAAATTTACCAACCTTTATGAGGATATCCTCAATGATTCCTTCCGAACAAGCAATGGACCCGTCTTCCAACTACACTAGTATGGTGGTCGGTCTAGGATTTTCTAAGACCAATGTGTCGAACAAAGAGAGGGGCATCATGTTGACACTAGCCTCTAAGTCACTGGGTGCATTGGCCATTCTACTCCTAATTTGGATAGGGAGAGTAAAATTCCCAAAATTTCTCAATTTTTAGGGATTTTTTGAGTAACCACAAAACTATACTCTTCAGTGAGTGCTACTATTTCCACTTCCTACAATTTTACCTTATTAAAGAACGCATCCCTTAAGTACTTAGCGTACTTGGGCATACCCTGCAAAACATCTAAAAGAGAAAGGTTAATATGTAATTCTCTAAAGTGTCAAAGAACTTCTTGAAACATGCATCCTCCTTTGGCTTCATATGGTTTTGTGGAAAGGGTAGTTGTGGGATCTTCTTCACTTATTCAATATTTTTTCTTTTGAATACTCAGAATTTCTTTAACAACTTTTTAAGATAAATGTGGGGGAGTCAAATCTGCATCTATCTCCTTAGTTATCTTTGGAGGTTCTCCTTGAAGCTCTTTACTACTACTCAAAGTAATTGCCATAACTTCTTTTGGATTTTCTATATCTCTGGGCAAACCACCTTGAGTCCTTATTCAATGCTTGCTGTAACTAACCTAAGTATAACTCTAAGCTTCTCCAATTCGCTTACTGATTCTTTAATTATTCCTTTTGACTTTTTATGTCTGCAGCCGTTTACACTTGACTAGCCCAGATTTGTTTCATCATCCACATTGCTAGTTGACTGATTTAGTGGAGCCTATGGCTATGGAATTTGCTGTTTTTGTGCATTCCACGACTGAGTATGCCAATTAATCTTGTAGGCATTACCATAATTTGGCCTTTGAGAATTTCCCACATACATTAATGATTTCAGATTTGAAGCACATATGGCCACATAATGGCCACTATTATTGCAAACTTCACACCAACCTACAACTTGTTGGATTGCATTGACTATGGATACAGGCTGTACAACTCCTAATTTTAGGCTGCTGAATTGAGTGTTTATCATATTTTGCAATGTCGCAACCTGAGCTACTAAAGTAGTGTGTTGGTCCACCTCCAACAAACTTGCAACTTTCTTGGTGGCACTTTTAAAATCACCATGCCACTTTGGATTTTCTTGTGTGATGCAGTTTAATAAAGTGTAAAATTCATCATATGTCATCTCAAGAGCTTGACCTTGACAACTTGCAGCTGAATATACTAATATTTTTATATTTTGATTAAGAGCCTCTACAAAAGAATAAGCAAGTACCTCATTGGATTGTTGATGGTGTGGATAGTCCCGAAGAAGATACTTAAACCACTCCCAAGCACACTAAAGATTCTCATCAAGCTTCTATTTAAATTATTCTATCTCACTGCGAAGTCTCACAGTCTTTTCAAATGGGAAAAATCAAATAAGGAATTTTCTGGCCATGTCATCCCATGATATGATTGAATTTTCCAGTTCTGCATTCAATCACTTTTTTGCTTCCCCAATTAGTGAAAAGGTGAACAACGTCATCCCCACATAGTCTATATTCACACCCATAGGAATGAATATGTCACTAATTTTGAGAAAATTTTGCAAGTAGACCCATGGATCTTCATATGAAAGCCCTATGAACTGTCCACTACTAATCAAAAGTTGTACCATATTTTGTTTAAGCTTGAAATTATCTCCAGCCATTGGCTTCTAAAACGGGGAGTTAAAATTTGTTGGAAGTGGGATTGCAACTCCTCTGACTATCCTGCGGGCTACTTGTTCGTAAGCCATAATGGCAGAATTCTCTTGGTCTTCTGTGATTTGAGGAATACGAGGGAAAATGATTGCTTCTCTCCTTCTTTGATGGAAGCGTTGCTTAGGTTCAGGGCTTGGTTATACTAAAGGTTTATATCTTGCCAGCTTACAAGGTTGTAAACCTATTTCATGTAATTACAAAACCAAGACCAAGCGTAAAAACACCAAATAAATCTAAAAAGCAAAATTAAAAATAAAAACAGTTGCAAAATTACAAGTACCATGTAATGTCGCCAAAAACTTGACAGTGCCCAAGCGCACATGCAAGTGTACGTGGTCTACCAAGTAGTAAAGTGGCCTTCAAGAAGCCAAGTATTGATCACACAGGGACTTAATCTAACAATAATTCAATTCTAGTTTAACTTTCAAGATTAAATTAATGCAAGAGTAACCAGAAAGAGAGTTTTTAATATTGTAAATTACAAGTAAAGAAAACAATGGGTCAAGTAGAGTATTGAAACAACAATAGGAGTAACGACCAGGGCTAAAGCACTTTGAACAATCATTCTTTGTTATTAAATTTCATTCATTAATTGGCTTATCTTGGTTGTTGATTAGTAGGGCTAATTGAATGATCATGGTCTCCCGGCCTCTAACCGTTTACTTAATTTGGACATTACAACTACATCATTGTGCGGGGATGTAATAATCCAATTAAGTTCATTAAGATATCATCCTAAATTTGAATAAAGTAAGGCATCTAAGTAAATCCCTTCCCTAGACACTAATTTGAATTCCTTATTTCATAAAAGAATACAAACCATACTTTGTTCATTTCCATGTTCCATCTTCTTATTCCCTCTCCAGAGTTCACAAGGTTGACAATAGATGTATTCTAAGGGTGATCAAGCCTCAAAATAGTTAAAATAAGAATAAACAAATAACCAATAATGATAAGAAATTTAAACAAACTTAATCCAAAACAATATTACTCATGTTCTTAGCTTCAACTCCGGAAAGAGGGCGTTTAGCCACGCATAGTCATAATCATGATCCAAAGGGTTAAATACATGATATAATCAATTAGAATGATAAATAAAGAGTGTAAAACCTAAGTTATGAAGTTGTATCAGAATCCTGAATGCTCTAATACGTTCCAAGTTACCCTTACAATGTAACAAAACACGTATTTATAATAGAAGATTGATCCAAGCCGTATAGGACTCAATTTGCACTTTTGGCCGTGTCTAAAATGCTTAACGTGTCACAAATTATGCAAAGGGGAAGTGGATATTGCGCCATGAGCTGTGGAGGTCGTGACACGAGATCTATAAAGGAAATCTGCTGGTCGCAACGCGAGCATAACGCTAGTGCTCTCAGGAAGATGTCTCCAAAATATTTTCTAAGTGTTCCTTGCTAATCCTTTTATTCAAGACTTTGTGGTGTGTTTACAGACTTTAAATCATCCATATATCACCATATTCAGATCATAAAGCTTACTACATTAATTTACACCATGGGTTAGATATCAAACCAACACAATATCAAGAACGACGAACTCAAAACACGAGCCAAGACTAGGCTTGCTCATGTTGAATTTTAACTTATTGTTTTGACTCTTATTTTGATATAATTGAACTTTGAACATTACCAATAAGTTGTTCGACATATAATTACATTTTAAAACTATTTGGAACTCCTTAAACACATTACACTCCATCAAGATATACTAGACAAGCACCTAGCTCAAGCTAGTAAAACTAGTTTCCTCTATTGAACTCTAAATGACTCAATTAAGTAAAAACTTATTAGGAATTCACTTTGAAAATTTTAATCACACACTTGGGTACTTCAATGCTTGTTTATATGATATTCACACATTAATCACATGAATCATCCTTAAAACTAAGTTGAATAAGCTAGAATAGTAACGCTAGAGTGTATAAATACACCTAACATCAAGATTGTACTATTGCTGCTTTGAACAAAGACATGGACATAGCAAGAATATAAGATTTTGCGAAAAAAAAATTGAGGATCAGAGGCAAAGAATAAGAACACAAGAATTGGAAAGAGGGTATTCCAAGTGGGCCAGATCTACGGGGCATTTTATGGCATCCCAAGTAGAGTTTAGGCCTTTATTTTTTAATAGACCGCCTAGGCCATTATATTCTTATTATGCCGCTAATTCTCCACCACAGTTTCAAGGATCCAAAGGCAATCAATTTGGGAAAATAAGTGAGAGTCAGAGTTCACAAATAGCAGGGTATCAAGAGCATGAGAGTATGAGCTGATTAAGACCTTCTCGGCAGCCATGTAAGTAATTTGGAAAGCTTTATTTAGATACATGTTGGTTTGGCATAAATGCTTGCTTTTGGTGTGGCTTTGTTTCAACTCAAATGCACACGTAAGTGCACGTGATCATACAAGTAATATAGTGACTTAGACAGTCAGATATCGTCCCTATGAGGACTAAGCAAACTATAGTTTTACCCAACTTTTAGTTTTAGACTATGAAGTATAAAGTGTTGTAAAGTATCAAGATATTTGTGAAATTATGAATAAAAATTATAAATGAATAATAACTAGTAATTTGTGACAATATAAAAGCAAGCAAAGGTTGTAAACAATAATGATGAGAATTTCATAGTTGTGGCACATCTAAAACAATCATGCAATTCTATCTTCTTATCGCATTCTAATTGGTTATTGGGTTGTTGATTCGCAAGGTTTATACCACGATCTTGTCTTCCAACCTCAAATCTTCTATCTATTGAATATTGTAACTATAACTCCCACAGAGATACAATAATTCATCTAGATTCATGACATTATCTTCTTGGAATTAAACCAAGCAAGGCTTCTTGGTATATCTCTATCCTAGGTGCTAATTCAAACCCGTTATTTCATAATAGGATAAGAACCTTGCTCCTTAATTTCTTTATTCTATCCTATCCTATGATTCTCCTCCTGGATTCGCATAGAGGTATAGATTTATTCTAATGGTGGCCACTCATCAAAATAGTAAGCTCAAGAAATTAAGAACAACCCAGATGATAATCCAAAAAGAAACTAAGTTAAAGAATATTAAATTGTACTCATGTTCTTGACCTCAACCCCAAAACAAGGGTATTTAGCCACTCATGTTTGAATTCAACATAAAAAATAAGCAATTAATCATACCAAGAATTAACCTTGAAGTAAAGAATTTGAAAAGAAATTCTAAGAGCCCTAAGAGAGAGAATTTTGTGTTTTTCCGCCACTACTATGCTTCCCAAAGTGTCCCTAAATTATTCTAATTTTTTCTTTCTATAGTTGGGCACACAAAACCTGATTTAGACCTTCGGCACGATGTGCTGTGCTGTTAAATGACATTCTCATAGCAGATCTGGGCCATCACAAATGGTTACTATTTTTGGAAGATTGAGATTTAGCTTAGCACCGTGATGCGCTGATATCGCGCAGAGCTACTGGTTTGTGACAAACGAGAATTTACCTTCCTCTGTGATGTGCTAAGCTTCAGATTTCAAAGAACTGGCAACTGGAATTTTACTGCATCCTGGTAATATCGCGCCCTTATTCTAGAATCTTCACAATTAGGAAATAGCACCTCACCGCGATGCGGTGACTTTGCAGTACCTTACCGAATTTTGACAAACACCATTTTGTCCCTCTCTGCGATACAGTGAATTCAGGAATGGGAAGTTTCGACTTCCAGCTTGCCTTTCTGAGCTATTTTCCAATGCTTTTGTTTGATCCCTTTGCACATGCATATCATTCATGTGTCTATTATATCTAATTCATCATAATTTAGCCCTGCAAACACTAATCATGTCCATTAGATAAGGAACACACTTAAACCTCAATTACACTCAGAATAGCGCATTATAGCTCTCAAAACAAGACTAATATGTACAAGATTACCACCCTACACTTGAAACCTTGTTCGTCCTCAAACAATTACAAACACAATTTCTCAATCAATACATCACAACCAAAGAGTTATGCTTGCATTGGGCGCTTACAATTTATAACATGACTTTTCATCTCAAAACATGTCAAAAATACTTTCATGCACATTAACAATTTGTTTCAAACCTCATCATCTCAAAAGTGACACTCAATTTGTTAGCAAACTTAATCAAATCACTTAATAAAATAGCTCAATAAGAAATCCAGACTTTCATCCTCATGCACCCTCACAACAATAAAGTTTCTCCATACCACTCATAATTTTTCAATTTTTCATATTAGGGAAATATCAAAATTTTGATCACTCACTCTTAACAAAGAATTCGTACATGACAGATAGTGAACCATAAGCTTGTTCTTAGTGTAGTACTCCACTAATAGTTAGATGTTGAAATGTAGTATCAATTAGGTCTTCCATGGTTGTAATATAGGCTCAGGGACGGGTAGGAACTATTTGGGAATAGTGGCTTCCCTCTCTAAGAGCTTTAATATATGTCAATACTCAATCCAAATCATATTCTATCAACCCAATTTCCACTTCATTACCTTCACAACGTATTCATTTCACCCTAATTTTATTTAGCACATTAACATGAGTTATGGTAGGAGAATTTTTCTTTTGCACCACGATTCAACTTTCCGATCTTCTTCATACCCATTTACTATTACACACCCCTATCATTTCCACCCTTAACTAAATCTATTCGCCTTGGTTAAGGTTCACAATGTCTGAAATGGACCAGGGCCAAAATAGGTTCATTGTAACAAAATCTGGGCTACAGAAACTAAAATTTCTTTCATATTTCCTATAACTCCTAAACATCACAATTAAACACACAAATAACTATTTCTTTAGGGCTTCACTTTTACCTTTCTCCTACTTTAATTTCACACTCCCTACTCATTTAATCATCTATACTAAATTGCTTATGAGCTATAGATCAAATCAATGTCTATCAAAGAAGGGATTAGGCTACATATGTAGATACCAAAGAAATTAGGCTATAGGCTCAATGGGGCTAACTAGGGACATGCATAAGGGTAGGTAAATAAAGTTTTTACAATTAAGATAACAAAGAAATGCCTAAATCATTTCCTTCATTCAACACCCTTTATTTCGATTTGTAAACACACCGGGCAAGTTCTAGAAACTCCTATACATTTAGAATATCCACAACTACTCACAATCACGGTAAATGCAAGGAATCAAATCAGACCTTTACGATTCACGATATTGTTCTTTGTCAAATTCAATATTAAGCAAACAACTCGTATTTCACTTTTTGAGATTAAGATGTTTACAATCAAATCCTTTGAAATTTTAGACATGCTTTTGTTTTTCAAAACTCAATTTAGCCTAAATCACTGCAAAAAATATGCCCCACACAACACTTCTCTAAAGTTGAGATTGAATTCTCATCACTCCTTTGCTTCTTAAGACCAACTTCCCTTAAGACGGTCGTCATCCATCTATTATAGGGGAAGGCACTGTCTGTGACAAGTTATTTTGAATTGACAAAGAGGGAGAAAATAAATACTATAAACTAAAGTTTGCCATGGACGACAAAAATAAATAAAAGCAAATACTTTAAAATGATAGTAAAATGCGAAAAATGCCTTTAGGGCAAATTGCAACAATCTTTAAACTTACGAACTATTACAATCCAATAGAACATAAATATAGAAATTGTCCAACCAAAATAAATCAACATATAAATCAGAGCTTGAAAACAAAGGACAACCACCCCATACTTAAATGAAGCACTCTCCCAGTGATCAATAAGCATATGGCAAGGTGCGTCATACTTCTTGCTCAGTCAAAGGGAACCATCACTGTCATGGAATCATTTGCACCCTCCCCACCATAACCATCATCAGCATCCGCATCGCCATCACCATAAATATCTATCTCAAAATATGAGTCTTGGTACTGCCTCTCAGCATCAGTCAGTGTATCATTATCAGCAGGTTCCACAAACTCAGACTTGGTCCTCAGCGAAGTTCTAACATGATAGTCCGGGGGTAATCTAACTCCATTGCATGAAGTTCTTCATTCGTTTTAGATCTTTCCCCATCCGCAGCTGCAGTATCTATAGGCCAAACATATCGGTAGATATCTCATCAGCCCGAGCTTGACACTCAGTCATAGTCAGGATTGGGCCTTGGGCCCCAACAATACTCCTAGCAATCTAAATATCAATCGACCGAGTGAAAACATCCAGCTTGTAATCCAACTCCACCTCATCCACCCTATGCCTCCTTAAGAATCGAGTAAACATCCCTTCAAAACCATAGTTATGCCCCTGCTGGTTGCGTGCTTTCTTCATAGCAGAGAATATAACCTGGCCTATATTAATCTCAATATCATTATGCATTAGAGCATAAATCAAATATACCTGATCATATGTAACCTCTGTCATATGTTTTTTTATGAATAAGGCAATGATACACAATGCGTCCCTATATACAAGCCTTTTTGTTCATCTGTGCATACGAAAAAGATGAGTGCATGCCAGTGATTCGATGCCTGGTCTACCTCACAGATAAGCGTGTACCATATAGTAAATGTTTGATATGAGCATAAAAGGAGTGACAATCAACTGCCTCAACTGGTTCGCATCTGCCTCAGGTATACCCAATAATTCATTAATATCTGCAGTTGTGAATCAGACTACCTTAACACAAATCTTTAATTCATAATTGAGGTTACTTGCATGCCAGTTATCATAAAAATCACATACTAAATGCAAATTTCACTTAGTAGGATGATGAAAGATAAAGTTTATATTCACCTTCTCTATTTATCGTACCATGCTTAGGAATTCCCTTAGCAGGCTCACCTTGTCAATGAAAACCTCCAAAATGTATTGGCTTCAATGTGTTTGGAGTACTACTACTTGCCTACTTTTTAGACTGCCTTGAACCCAAACTTCCTTTTTTCACCATGCTATAGTGGTGGAGCACGTGGTATCCTAGCAAGTAGATTTGCAGACTGCCTACTTCATTTCCTAGCTGGTACAGAGGGACCAACCTTAGCCTTTTCTTTTGGCTATTTGGGATCCATGGTACCTGTCATTTTATATATGTAACAAATAAGTGAGTAATTGAGTCTTAGGTCATTCTAACTTAAAATAGGTATGGACGATTCACAATCATTACCCCAGACTTAATTATTAGCTCAATTGTGCACATATGAACCTAGGGTACTCAGACTTTCCCTTATTCAATACAGTTTGCACACATACACAAAAAACCAAACCATGACAAATGAAAATTTATATTTCAATACACAAGAGTGGAAAAATGCATTGTATAGGTAAGTGCATAACTAGTGCTACCTTAATTCAATTTGACTCAATTAAATTCAAATATACCACAAAATGTCATAACTACTATGTGTGAAGAAAATAATTCAATTCCAATTAAATTATGACCAAAGTAGTTCATCATTACCATACAAGTTACTCAGACTTCCCTTCCCAGAATGACACAAATCTCAATGCTTATGATGATAGATCAGTATATTCAAGCAACAAAATGTAATGTGTAATCGGCAATAATGCGATCTCAGAACTCAAACCCAAAATACCCCCAATAAGTGAAACACATGGAAATGCACATAATGTTGCCAACACCCTTACGACCACTCACATTTCATAAATCAATATACCAAAGCAGTAAAATTACCCAATCAAAATATGATTATAACCCCACACTTCAATTTAACCGTCATTGTCTCACCAATTAAACAAATTAATGAAAGATTATGAAGGCTATGATTTAGGATTCACAAAAATTTCAAGAAATATTATAGCATATGGGGATATAACTCACAAAAATTATGAAGAGAAAAACTAAATCATGCAAACAATACCAAACTTCTCAATACAACAGAGGGAAAATTGAAATATTTAAGCACTTACCTTAGTTGTTGAGAGAAGGATAAAACCTTAAAGAAATTTGAGAGAGATAGTTGGGTTAAGAGCGAGAGAGAGGTGGCACTGAGGGTGAGAAAGTGAGGGAATTAGGGTTGAGGGGATATATATAGAGGGTCGGGTCGGGTTTGGTAAACTTAAGAATTTATGTCTGATTTTTAACTCTAGCGCGATGCTTTAGGATCGTGCTGGTTAATTGGCTATTGGCACTTTCCAATGAACTTTTTACCTAATTTTTGGAAAGTGCCAATAGCCAATTAACCGCTTAACGCAATGTAGTGGGATCACATTGGTTCACTAGAAATTGCCAATTACCAATTAACCACTTAACACAACGTGGGGGTATTACGTCAAGCAACTGGAAATTGATAATTGTCTTTTTGCCAGCCAACACGATATGTGCGTATCGTGCTAGGACACTGGAAATTGACAATTGTCATTCTGGTCAGCTCCACAATGTGTTGGCCTCTCATTTCAAATTCCAATACCTTTCTCAACCTTTTTACCTAATTTTTGCACCTGACTTACACACATAAATTTTACAAACCTGATTTCTTCCTTG
Organism: Capsicum annuum; assembly: GCF_002878395.1. Lineage (NCBI taxonomy): Eukaryota > Viridiplantae > Streptophyta > Magnoliopsida > Solanales > Solanaceae > Capsicum > Capsicum annuum. Next base: position 17,799,565 of record NC_061121.1, read on the forward strand.
GACATAGTGTTCTCCTTGGTTCTCATTTTCTCATCCCTACAAATCAAACAAAAACAAGAAAAAATTATAAGAAAAAGTGGGTTTCCTCCTACTTAGCGCCTTAGTTTTGGTCGTGGCATGACTTATTTTTATGTATTTTTTCTTTTTCTTTCTCTTCTAAAAACTAAAAATTAAACTACCTATAACATTACATTTGTGGGTTGCCTCCCACATATCACCTTATTTTACGTTGTGGCACGACTTAGCTCAGTCTCACTCATTAGTAAAAGTGACAGAATCATTGTGCTTATCTCTATGATCAGCCTAATAATGCTTCACACATTGTCGGTTCATAAAAAACTTCTCAGTCTTCTCTTTATTCCATCGTTCAAACTCTCCATAAGGCGTCAATTGCACCACCTTAAAATTCCCAGACCACTTAGACTGTAATTTACCCAAAAACAACTTTACCCTTGAATTGAATAGCAAAACAAGTTGTTTGAGTTCAAACACTTTGTCCGAATTTGCCTGTCATGCCAACTATTTGTTTCCTCTTTGTATAGTTTGGCATTCTCATACGCATGGAGATGAAACACATCAAGTTCAACAAGCTGCAACAACCTCTTCTCTTCCGCAACCTTTATCTCATGATTCAACTTTTTAATAGGCCTTTCTGTAAACCAAATGATATGGAGAGGTACCACTGGGCATTTTATTAGTTGTCTGGTACACCCACAATGCATCATCTAGCTTCTCAACCCAATCCTTTTATTGCCCATTAACAATTTTCTATAGTATCTACTTTATCTTTTGGTTGGATACCTCAACTTGACCACTTATTTGTGGATGGTACATAGTGGCTACCTTTTGCCTAACACCATATTTAGCAAAGATATTTTTAGACAAAGTGTTAATGAAATGCGTGCCTCCATCACTGATTATAGCTCTGGGAGTGCCAAATCAGGAAAATATGTGTTTTTTTACTAATTTAATACCACTCTCGTATCATTAGTCGGACAAGCTACAACTTCAATCCACTTAGATACGTACTCAATCGCTACTAAGATGTATAAGTTACCATTTGGTGGTGGGAATGGTCCTTTAAAATCAATCCCCCAAACATCGAATACTTCCAACTTCAAGGATATTGGTTAAGGGAATCTCATGATGCCTTGAAATTGTACCTAACCTCTAGCATTGATCATAAATCCTTATGAAAGCTACTACATCTCGAAACAATATTGGCCGAAAGAACCTGGATTGCAACACTTTTCTGGCTATTCTCTGACCTCCATGATGTCTACCATAAGTTGATAAATGATACTTTTTTAGCACTTGTTTGAATTTAGCTTCCAAAATATATCTACGTATAGTTTATCAGGGCCCTTCTTGAAAAGATATGGCTCGTCCTATATATAAGCACGAGAATGATGAAGCAGTTTCTTTATTTGTTGAGTGGTGGCTTCGGGAGGATAAACTAAATATGCTATCAAGTTCAAAATATCAGCATACCACGAAAGCTCATATTCATCTAGATATAATAATTTTACATTCAAAAACTCTTCCTAAATGTAGAGAGACTAATCCGCAATATGGTCATATGTAAGACCCCATGAAAATTTAAGTCAAATTAAGATCCTTAAAGCTCAATAGATGATCCAACACTTAGAATATTTTAGACTAAATCCAACACTTAGAATATTTTAGCTAAGTGTTCAACACTTAGTCTCATTTTAAGCCTCTAAACTTTGGGGATTTATTTCATGACCTTTCCGACCTCCGTTTTTAAATTTTCAAGTTGCATTGCAATGGGGAAAGTCAATAGTACATCTCGGGTGAATTTTGGAATTTTTGGAATAGCGTAAGGGCATGTTTGGTTTCCCAAACCAGTAGCTAAAGGCGCCGCCCAGGCTAGACCATCGGTCTAAGCAGGGTGCCGCCCAGGCTATACCCCCGATCTAAGTAGGGCGTCGCCCTGGTTACTTCCATTGGGTCAAATTCTTCAGCTTTTAGCCTAAACTTGCAGAGTCAAAATGATCAATTTCCTATCCCTAAATAAGCCTATAAACGCGAGATTTAGCCACTTTGAAGCCAAAATATACTCTTTTCTCTCAAATACTCTCAAGAACAAGTTAGGATTTTAAATTAGAGATTCAAATTCAAGAAAATTTCACAGTCAATCTTTGTAGAATCACGAACTAAGGTATGTATAGTTTTCATTCATGGATTCCTTTCATCCATGAAGCTCAAGAATCAATTTTTAAATCATATATTATGAATATTATGTTGTGGGTTGATTATGCTCATGTGATAGTTGTTGTATGATTTCCAAGTTGGAATCGTTATATGTTTTTATGAAACTATGTTGACATGTGAGTTGAAATCTATGAATTTATTTGGATATAATACTTCAATTTTATGACTATGCCTATGCCCTAAATGGTGCATGCAAGGTGTTTGATATAATGCCTAAGAGGATAGAAATTATGCTTGATTAGTTCAAGTATGTCCTTAATGGTAAATGCATGTTATTCTCTTATGTTCAAGGTGAATTCCATGTTATTCTTATGTATTGAAATTATTGTCGAATTGCTCATAAATTAGTCTTATGAAATTATGCCATGTTTACATGCAATCGTATTTATGTACCAAACTATGATAACCATGTGATTTATGAAATCCCCATATTTCTTGTAGTATGAATTGTTGATGTTGGTCATGTATTTAAGAAGTGTCATGCTTTGTTAGTTTCCTTCTATCGAGTCCTGGGGGTACTTATACCAAAAAATTTAGCTATGTGCCTAGAGACAATGTCATATTTCAAGGATACTTTCAGTCAAGCCATGATCCATAGAATTCAGTCAATCATGTGATTCAGGAAGAATCTCAGTAATCTTATTAATATCAGTGATTTTAGTCAGTTGTCAGATCTCAGTAATATTTTGTCAGTCAATGAAATTCAGTGAACTCAGTCCAGTTCAGTACCGTATATTCAGTTCAGTGTCAATTCAGATGGGAGTAGGATTCAACACTGAGTGAGCCTAGGGATGGGAACTCACCTGCTATTGGAGGGTGTGATTCTTAGAAACAATCCTTGCACTCCATAACTATATAGCCAACGTAGGTTGAGACATTATACCATCTATATGAGGGTATATTAGGTGGGTTAACCTATTATATGAGGGTCCCACCATTCTCATTTGAGTACCTGCTAAATGAGGGATAACTCACAGCTTTTCCTTACCAGTGGCATGGTATTTATATCTTTCCAATTAGGGGCATGTTGGTTAGATGAATTCTCCCATAGTTACAGTCTCAGTAAAAGAACTCAGATAGTTCTTCAAATTTCAAGACTGTCAGAAACACACTCAGTACAGTATAGAACTCAGCTAGTTCCATCAGAACCTAGACTGTCAGACACAGTCTCTTAGTATCAGTTATATCAGTTATCAGTAACTCATGATATCAGTATTCAGACTCAGTAGTCAATATCATCACGAATTCAGTCATAGTTACTCATTCATGCATGTATTCTCACACTTATATTATATAGTTAGCTAGTACATATTCATGTATATGAACCCTTTGCATTTAGCCTACCTCACTTTCATACCAGTACATTCAATCGTACTAATACATTTGCGCTATGGTGTTTTATTTCCATAGGTTCAGAAGCCTGAGCTTTAGAGTATCAGTAGCATTTTCAATTTCAGCATTCAGAGTCAGCAGTGAGTCCTCATCCTTCGAGGACATGATCATTACTTTATTATTTCTTTACTTAGTTTATTTCACTAGTTGGAGTTAGTTGGGGACATGTTCCATCAAATTCTTATTCAGACAGTTCAGTTAGGAGAGGCTTTTATACTTGATGTTTTCTGACAGTTTATTTTAGTTTTAGGTATTTAAATAACCCGTTCAGATATTATTTTATCAGTTATGTTATAGTTTTGAACCTTATGGCCTTACATCTTATATTTCATATATTTATAGTATTTATATTTCAATGCTTAGTTAAAGATATCAGCCATGGTTTAGCTTGTGGTCCTTCAGGGTCATGAGCACCGTGTAGCATTCTAAGAACCAGATTTAGGGCATTACATTATAAGACTCCAAGAGTGACAAATGGTCTGCTACTTGGTTTTCTGCTCCTTTTCAATCAAGAATCTCCAAGTAAAACTCTTGCAATAATAAAATCTACCGGATCAATCGAGGCTTTTCATCCTTTTTGTTGAAGAGATACTTTATGGCCGCATGGTCTGTGTGAACAATAACCTTGGTTCCCACCAAATACGCTCTAAATTTATTGAATGCATAAACCACTGCTAACATCTCCTTTTCAGTGACTGATAATTCATTTGGGCTTCATTTAAGACTTTACTATAACAATAAATAGAATAAATGACCTTGTCTTTTCTCTTTCCCAAAACAACTACTATAGCCACATCACTTGCATCACACATTAATTCAAATGGAAACTCCTAATCTGGAGAAATTAAGATAAGTGCTTCAATCAGCTTCTCAAATGCTTCTTGACAATTAGCCCCAAAATCAAATTTGGCTTCTTTTTCTAACAACTTACACATCGGGCTTACAATCTTTGAAAAATCTTAAATGAAGCACCTGTAGAAACCTATATGTCCCAAGAAACTCTACACTTCCTTCACTGTAACCGAATGTGGTAGCTTTTCAGTCACTTCAATTTTGGCTCTACCTACTTCGAGTCCTCTACATGCTACTTTATGACCAAGGACTATTCCTTAACCAAAAAGTGGCACTTTTCCTAATTCATCACCAAATTTGTCTCTTCGTAATGAGTAGGACTCGATCTAGATTATTCAAGTATACATCAAAAGAATTAACATAAACAAAGAAGTCATCCTTGAATACCTCGACAAATTTTTCAACTATGTCATAGAATAATGCCATCATGCATCTCTAAAACATTACAGGCGCATTGCAGAGGTCAAAAAACATGTGTTTGAATGCATATGTGATATATGGACAAGTAAAAGTTGTTTTCTCTTGGTCCTCGGGTGCTATGTTGATCTGATTATAACCAGAGTAACCATCAAGAAAATAGTAATGCTCTTACCCTGCCAACCTATCCAACAAGGATAGGATAGTGGTCCTTTCTTATGGTTTCATTTAGCATCCAGTAGTCAATACAGATTATCTATCCAGTCACCATGTGCATAGTTCATTTGCTTCATTGGTAACAACGGTCATCCCACCTTTCTTTAAGGCGCAATATATTGGGCTTAACCACTTTTTGTTTGAAATTAGGTAAACAATTCCATTATTGAGCCACTTGATGACCTCTTTCCACACCACGTCCTTCATCACCAGATTCAATCTACATTGTTGTGACACCCTTGTTTTGAAACTTGTTTTAATGTATATATTATGCATGAAAAAAACTAGATTTATCCCTGTAATATTAGTCATCTGCCACCTAATCACCTTCTTCCTCTTTCTCAAAACTGTCATAGCTTTCCTTACCTGTACATTAGATAAATTTGCAGACAAAATAAATGGCAAGGTATCATTGTCACCAAGGTAAACATATTTCAAGTGAGGAGGAAGAACGTTAAGCTCCAATTTTGGAGCTTCATCAATTGAAGCTTTGGGAGATGGGCCAATTTGCCTATTCAATAACTCAAAAGGAAACATCCTTATTTCAATCACCATCAAATTCATGACTTGGTCCAATTCCAACGCCTCTAAATTTCCACAAAGATTATGAACCATCAAAGCTCGCTGTAGTAGATCATCAAACAATAGAAAATGTAACTCAGAAGCAAGGTCAATAACCGATATGGAAGATAATTCTTCATATATAGCCAATAATTTCAGCACCTTGCACACATAAAAAACATCCACTTTATTATGCGTTCTCATTTTCATCTTCCTTGCTGCTATATCAATTAGTGACTACCCTGTTACTAATAAGGGGCAGCGTAAAATATATGGAACGACCAGATCAGCTTCAAAGTCAAGAATTACAAAATCTATTGGAAAGATCAGTGATCCCACTTTTGGTAAAACATCTTTAATAATTCCATTTGGTCTTGCAAGGGACCAATCATCCAACTGCAAAACAATGGTCGTGGGTTTGGGACTTCCAAGACCCATCTTTCGATACCAAGATTTGGGCATTGGATTTATATTATCCCCTAAGTCACACAATCCATGACCATGGATGGTCTTACCAATAGTGATCTGTAAAGTGGAGCTACCTGGATCCTTTATCTTCGTAGGAAATTTTGTATCTTGGATGTGCACTCCTCAGTAAGTGTAGCCATAACATACTCTATCAACCGATTCTTGTTTACCATAATGTCCTTAAGATATTTTGCATATTTTAGAACACTCTATAGAATATCAATAAGAGGAAAATTTAGATGAACCTACATTAGAAGATCCAAGAACTTGTAACTGGCCTCCTCTTGATGCTTTCTTTACCTTTTATAGAAGGGTAAAGGTAAAGTATTCTTCTCCACTTGAATTTCATTACTTACAGCTTTTTCTTTGATCTCTTTCTCCTCCTTATGATTAGAATCATCATCAGCGACCGTGGGACTGACCTGCTCAGGTGCCATCTTCTTTAACTGCAACCCATTCTTTATTATAACTGCATTTACCTACTTTGGATTTGCCTCTATATTTCCAGGTAATCCTCCTTGAGGCCTTGTATTTTGTGCTCCAGCAATCTGACCAAGTTACAACTCCAAATTCCTAGTGAACAACTAATGACTTTATAGACCTGCTGCAAATTGTGCTTGATTTGCCAAAAGATGCTTTTTTATCTCCCCCATAATAGTCTGAGTATTAGTTTGATTATTTTGAAAATTTCATTAATTCTATTGCACTGGCCCCTTGTAATGATTATTACTCTGTGTCTAATTACTACCCATGAGAAAATGGGATAATTTCTCCAGTTGGGATTATATGTGTTCCCGAAGTTCTATTGCCCTAGACAATTTGCATTCCCTATATAGTTCATAGAATCTAGATTAATAGTACAATCATCTGCTGCGTGTTCACTACTCTCGCAAACCTCACACCAAGAATTTACTTGTTAGACTATATTAGCTATAGCTGCCTGTGGAAACCCCAACTTCATGTTGTTCAATTGAGTAAGGATTTGATTTTTGCATTGATGCAAGTTAGGATGATAATACTGTGAAATGATCTACCTCTAACACGCCAACAACTTTTTTAAAGCACTCCTCAAATTCGTATGCTGTTCAGGATTCCCTTGTAAAATCAAATTCAGCAGTGTGTATAATTTATCATAAGTCTTCTCAAGAGCTTGACCACCTGTGTTATTTGACTATGGTTCTTTTTCTTGAGCCGAGGGTCTTTCGGAAACAACTTCTCTACTTCTTTGGAGGTACTAGTATGGACTGCGTTCATTCTACCCTCCTCAAACCTCACGATGTGGGAATTTACTTTGTTTGTTATTATTGTTGTTGTTGAAGAGCTTGCCCACCTACTGCTGAATCTAAGAAAATCTTGGTATTTGGCTCAAGTACCTCAATAAAAGTATGCACAAGGACATCATTCTACTGATGATGGTGAGGGAAATTTCTGAGCATACTTTTAAATCTATTCCAAGCTTGGTAGATATTCTCTCCCTCTTTTTTTGTGAAACTCAAAATCTTGCTTCTCAAGCATGTAGTCTTCCCATAGGGAAAGAATCAAATAAGGAACTATCGAGAGAGATCTTCCTAAGAACTGATGGAGAGTGGTGGTTCACTATATAACCACCTCTTTACTTCCCCAATTTGAGAAAAAGAGAAGATTGTCAATCTGAAATAATCACTATTCACCCCTTTAGGAATGTAAGTATCACTTATTTCAAAGAAAATCTGTATGTACTGCTGTGGATCTTCATGTGAAAGACCAGAGAATTGCCCTGCTAAATTCAGCAATTGCACCATACTCTGCTTCAATTCTAATAGACCACTCGGATTAAGCTTGTAAATACTGTTAATATCATGGTTCATGAGTAGGATTGCCATCTCACAAATAGTTCTACTAGTTGGTGGAGAAGGAATAATGGGGATAACTAAAGCTGGGACATTTCAAATATTTGGATCGATAAGATCGTTAGGACCAATTGGATAAGCCATTTGAACCTGTTGAATGGGATATTAAGCTCTTCATCTTTGTTGAAATATCAGTTCTGGTTCTGCAAAAGGCTCTACCAACTCTTTGTCTCTCGCCAGTCCTGTAGTTGGCTAATCCTGCAAAAATTCAGCCACTAAGATCAAGTCGTTAAGACACCGGTGTTATTTTTGCATAGGAAAGATGGATCATTAAGAATGTGTATTGAATATCGACAACTGAATAAGGTGACTATTCAGAGCAAATATCCTCTTATGAGAATTGATGACTTATTTAATCAGTTGCAAGGCGCCAAATATTTTTTAAAGATTGATTTGAGGTCAGGTTACCACCAAGTGAGGATCAAAGAGAAGGATATACCCAAGATAGCTTTTTGAACCTGGTACTTTCATTACAATTTTTTAGTCATGTCCTTTGGGCTAACTAATGCACCCACAACTTTTATGGATTTGATGAATAGGGTGTTCAAGCCATTTTTAGATGTGTTTGTGATAGTTTTTATAGATGATATTATGGTTTATTCTAGATATAAAGAGGACCATGCTATTCATTGATGACAGTTGTTATAGATTCTTCGTGATCGTAAGTTATATGCAAAGTTCCCTAAATGTAAGTTTTGGTTAAAATTTGTTGCATTCTTGGGTCATATTGTATCTAATGAAGGAATAGAGATTGATACTCAAAAGATAGAAGCTGTGAAGAATTGGCCAAGACCTACAATGCCTATAGAGATTTATTCTTTCCTCTATTTGGCAGGGTATTATAGAAGGTTTATTGAACTATTTTCTTCAATTTCTGCACCTTTAAAAAGCTAACACACAAAGCATCCAAGTTCTAGTGGAATGATGCATGTGAATAGAGTTTTAAAGATTTGAAGAATAAGTTGACTTCTACTCCCATATTAGTACTTCTAGAAGGCACCAAAGGGTACGTTGTGTATTGTGGTGCTTTAATAATTGGTTTAGGATGTGTATTGATACAGCATGGTAAAGTAATAGCATATGCCTCCGAAAAATTGTGACCACATGATAAAAAGCATCCTACATATGATGTCGAGCTAGAAATAGTTATATTTGCTTTAAAGATATGGTGCCACTACTTTTATGGGATTCATGTTTAAATATATATTGACCATAAGAGTTTGCAATTAGCCAAAATGATCTAAATTTAAGGCAGCGAAGATGGCTTAAACTATTAAAAGACTATGGTGTTGATATCTTGTATCATCTGGGGAAAGCCAATATGTCAGCTAATGCATTGAGTCATAAGGATATGGTATACGCTTATGTGAAGTCTATGAAAAAACAAGGGATGGCTAAAGATTTACACCAACTAGCTAATTTGGGGGTTCGCCTTCTTGAAACTCCAAATAAGGGGCTTATTGTACATAATGCGATAGAATATTCATTAGTAGCTGAAGTGAAAGAGAAGCAGTATGCATAACCGATTCTATTATAGCTTAAGGAGGATGTATAATGTGGTATGGCCAAGTAATTTAAGCTTACATAAGAGTGAGATCTTTGATTCCAAAATAGATTTTGTGTGCCTAATGTAGATGGTCTAAGAGAAAGAATTATGATAGAGGCATATCATTCAAGGTATTCTATCCACCTGGGGTCAGCTAAAATATATCAGGATTTGAAAAAAATATACTGGTAGAGTAACATGAAGAAGAACATTGCACAATTTGTAGCCAAATGTCCAAATTGTCAAAGAGTTAAAGTAGAGCACCAAAAGCCCATGGGTTATATGCATTGTATATATCGTCCAATCTGGAAGTGGAATATGATCAACACGGATTTTGTCACTAGTTTGCTTCATACATCTCAAAAGTTTGATTCCATATGGGTGATAATTGATAGGCATACTAAATCAACATACTTCCTATTAGTTAGAGCTACTTATACAGTTGAAGAGTATGCAAAATTATATATCAAAGATATAGTTCAGCTACACGAAGTACCAATATCCATTATATCAAATAGGGGTGCTCAATTTACTGTAAATATTTGGAAATCTTTTCAGAGAAATTTACGAACACATGTGAATTTAAGTACAATGTTTCACCCTCAGACAAATGGACAAGAAGAATGTATCATTCAAATACTTGAAGATATGCCACGAGCTTGTGTATTGGACTTTAAAGGAAGTTGGAATGATCATTTACCTCTCATCGAGTTTAACTACAAGAATAGCAATCATTCAAGTATCAAAATATCACCATATGAAGCCTTGTATGAGAGGAAGTGTAGATCACCAATTGAATGGTTTGAAGTGGGTGAAACTACTTTGTTCGGTCCAAATCTTGTTCATAAAGCTATGTAAAAGGTTTATATGATTCATCAATGACTGAATACAACTAAAAGTAGACACAAATCAAATACAAATATCAGAAAAAGGAGGCTAGAGTTTGCTATCGATGGTTGGCTATTTTTGAAGGTATCATTAATAAAATGGGTAATGAGATTTGGTAAGACAGAAAAACTAAATCCATGTTATATAGGACTATATAATATTATTCAAAGGTTTGGCCAAGTCACATATGAATTAGATCTAGCCCAAGAGCTCTTAATGGTCCACCTAGTGTTTCATGTCTTAATGCTTTGAAAGTGCATCAAAGATCTATCTCATATCACTTTCACTGAAGATGTGTAAGTTATGGAAGATCTCACCTATAAAGAAATACCTATTTATATTCTAGACCGACAAGTTAAGAAGTTAGGAAATAAAGAAATAGCTTCTGTAAAAGTGCTTTGGAGAAACCAACAAGTAGAAGAGATCACATGGGAAGCAGATGAAGCGATGAAATAAAAGTAACCCCATTTATTTGAATATAAAGAGAAAGTCCAAGATTTTGAATTGGAGCAATAACAAGTAAGTATAATATATAAGTACTGTGTGATAATAGAAATACTAAACTTAGGATTGAACTTGTTTTGGTTAGACAATTATGCTAATATTCCTAAGGTTATTTTGAATGTACTTGTTCTAATTATATGGAAATTCATATAGCCTTGTATTATAGGTAACAAATGAGATTTATTATGCGAGTATTAATGGTGTAGATGGAAATTTCTAGATGCTTCTCATAAGTTTTAATATGACACGACCAAGTTTATATTGATACAACTATTAAACTCGGGATCGTAAGTCGGTATTTGAATCTAAAGTTTAAAGTGACAAAGTATATACATGTTTTAAGTTAGATTAAAGGGATTAAGAACTAAAAATAAAGTATACTGTAGAGGTCCTTGCTTGACCTAATTAAGCTACTAGGTGGATCACCCACTTGAGCTATTTGGACCAAGTTAATAGGATCAAGGATATGGATCAGATTTGGGCCTATATTTATAATACCCTATATTTACTTAGCTTGATTTAACTCTTATTCCATGAGTTATCCAATATAAAATTTTGAATACTCAGCATTTTTCTATTTAGATCCAACCATTGCGTAGGAATTCAACCAGCTTTCCAACGATTTAAAATTCGCTCAAATCTGATACCCAGGTGAAGATTTATAGCCAATTTAGTATTATAGTTTTCCAAATTGCATGTCAGTATGTCACAGAGGCCACAAAAATGACAATTGTCCATTTCCAATGTTGCTCCGTGATATTAGTGCGTCATGCCATAGACCCAATTTATAATTTTCCTTTTTCAGTGTTCCAATGTGATGTCACCACATCGCGGTGAACTTACTAGTTGTATCCTATGTGGAAATGCGATACCATCGTATCGCACCACCAGCCCCATTTAAGATTGTCAGTTTCTAGTGACACGACGCGATAGCGCCGCGTCGCGCCAGGTACCCAAATCGGGAATTTTTTAGTTATGATTTTAAATCATTCCCAGAGGTAATTAGGTATTTTTCCATGACCCAAGTAAGCCTTTAACATGTAAATTACCCCTAATTAACCTAGTTATATCATTATTATTCAAATTCAACCAAAAATCAAAGCATTCTCTCTCAAAGGGCTAAACCTATCTTCAAGAATCAAGGTCAGTCTCAAGAATTTCTTCAAGAACTTCAAGGAATAGTATATCCAAGGTATATTAGGTGTTATTCTATGGGTTTCTTTCACCCATAGAGTCCAAGAATCATTTTTTTAAAAACTACAAGTTTATGGAATTGTGAATTCCTATGTGTGAAATTTAGTGTATGCATGTCTATGATGTTAATTGGGTTTTAATCCATGATTATTATAAGATTCATTAAATTAGACTATTATTTTATGGGAAATTATATGAATTGCATGCTAAACCCATGAAATTGCAAGTTTGGGCATTGTAGTTACTATGTTTATATGTTATCCATGATTATGTGCATTAAGTTGTGCACCCCTAGTGTTTGATGGAATGTCCATATGAATAAATTGATGAAATCATGACATGTTAGTATATGTACAAGCTTATACCCTGCATGTGTTTGATAAAATGTCTCTATAGATGAATTATGAACAAGTGAACATTGTTATACCTTGCAAGATTATGTTATGCTTTACTTTTTATGCTATCGAGTCCTAGGGGTATTTACTACCCAATAATTTAGCTGTTTACCTAGAGCTAGTGTTAGTTATAGAATAGTATCAATCATGTCATGATCAGTAGAATTCATTCAATTCCAGAACTCAGTAGAACTCAGTCAGTTACAAAACTCAGAAAAATGCAGTAAACTCAGTGTTAATCCAGTCTTGTTTAGTATAATAGTTTAGTGTCTTTCAGTTGGGTGTAGGATTCAACACTAAGTGAACCCAAGGATGAGGGATCACCTTCTAGTATAAGGTGTGATCCTTAGAAGTAATCCTTACATTCTAGAACTACGTAGCCAGTGTAGGTTGAGACATCAAACCTGCCAGTTGAGGGCTGATGAGGTGTTTTAACTTGTGAGATGAGGGTTCCACCATTCTGATTAGAGTACCTACCAGATGAGGGTATCTATTCAGTTGTCTTTACCCGTGGAATAATACTAACACTCTTTCAATTAGGGTTACAGATTGGACTCCAACTTAGTTATTTTATCTTACTTGGTGCTTATCGATTAGATGATTACCTTTCACAGTTCCAGTCTCAGTCTTCAGAATAAAATTTTGTTTAGTTTTTTAGAATTAAGACTATTAGTACAGGCAATCAGTATCAGTAACTCAATTATCAGTAACTAAGATATCAGTTACTCAGTTATCAAAACTCAGTACTTAGCTTCACAAAACCTCAGTTATAGTATACATTCGCATATATGCATAGTATTGCGTACTCAGTATTTATAGCATTATTAGTTATTTAGTCAGTTATTGTTCATACATATGAAACCCTGCATTCAACCTTACCTCATATAGCATACCAGTATATTCCATATACTGATGCATACTCTTTATTTGCACTTGATGTCTTATATCATAGGTTCGGAAGCTCAGGTTCCCGATCATGTATAGACAGATTCAGATTCAGCCAGCAGTAGCAGAGTGAGTAGTGAGTCCTCATCTATTGAGGAAAATTTTTTATTTTAGTATTTTATTAGTTAGAGTTAGTTAGGGGTTGTCCCATCAACTCTACTTTTAGATAGTTCAAATTAGATGCTTGTAAGATAGTATTCAGTTTCAAAGATTATTATTACAGTTTGATATTCTTTATTAGTATTTTTGATATATGAACCTTATGGGATTTCATCCTATTTTTTGCATTTATTATAGTATATTTATTCAGTGCTCATTATAGATATCAGTTATGGGTTAGCTTGTGGTATTTCGGGGTCATAAGCATCATGTAGCATTCGAGGTATAGACTAGGGGTGTTACAAACTTCATATTTGAACCTAAGGTTTAACAGAGTCCTAGGAACTCTGAAATCTGCATCAAGTAGAGTCTTGTGCATGGGTGTGTAGCGTGCCACACTAATGTGCAAGAGTATATGATATGTTTTAGGAAAAGTTTCTCTTTTTTCAGTATTCATGTCGTACGAGTGAGTAAGAGCTTAAGTTAAATTCTCAGTATAATCCATTTCTTTCTTTCGTTATAGAACATGCCTCCTAAAAAGACTAACAAAACAAGAACCAAAAATTAGTCAACACCTTAGCCCGTTTAGGCAGATCTCCTGGACGAGCATGTTTATTAAGAAGAATTCAGAGCGCGTTCACTACTTTAGACAATTCTGTAGCAACTCAAAATGAATGGCCAGCTATATTCAGGCCAACCTAGTGGCCAATATACTGCATCCAGGATTCAGGACTTCACTCGAATAAATCCTCCCTTATTATCAGGATCTAATCCATAAGAGTATCCACAGGAGTGTAAGACCCCACAAAATCTTACATTTCAATTCATCTCGTTTAGCTCCTAGAAGTTCTTTAAAAGATCCAAAACTTAGAAAATTTTTGAGAAGCGTTCAACACTTAGTATCATTTTAAGCCTCCGAACTTTGGGGAATTATTTGACGACCTTCCCGACATCCATTTTTTGATTTTCAAGTTGCTTTGCAATGGGGCAAGGTCGTAGTACATCCCGAATAAGTTTCGGAATTTTTTTGATAGTATAAGGGCATGTTTGGATTGGAAAAACAGTGGCTCTCCGCGATAAGGGGGTGCCACCTAGCCTAGAGAACCGCTTTAAGCAACGCGCCGCCATGGCTAGAGTGGGGGAATAGCAAGGCCCCACCCTGAAACTCCGGTGGGTGCCCAGTTTTTAGCATTTCACCTCCGTGTTTTCAAGGGCAATTTGGTCAATTTCCCAACCCTATATAAGCGTAATAACACAAGATTTGGTCATAATTCATCCACATATACTCAATTTCTCTCAAAAACTCTCAAGAACAAGTCCTAGGGTTTTCTTAGAAGGTTCAATTACAAGGGAATTTATCATCGAATTTCAAGAATCTCTCGATCAATCTTTGTAGAATCACAAGATAAGGTATGTATTGTATTGATTCATGGACTTCTTTCGTCCACAAATCTTAAGAACCCTATTTTAAACTATATATCATGATATTAATGTTATGACTTAATTGTTGATCATGTTTATGTGTTGAATAATTCCAAGATGGAATCTTTATGTGTCTCTATGAAAATAGGATGGCATGTTAGCTAAAATATATGAATTTTGGGTGGTTTGAATTGTTAAATTGATGAATATACCTATACCATAAAGTGCGCATGCAAGGTGTTCGATAAATGGTAACGCTCAAATTATACTCTTGAATGGGTGTAAGCGATTGTTTTCAATATCAAACCCAACTAGGTTGGGGTTAAATCCCACAGGAAATAAGGTGTGAAGTCAAGTTGTTTGCGATTTAATTCATTGATAGTTTAACGTTTCCTGGAATGGGGGTTTAAGTTTCACAAATAATTGTTCGTCACTTTAATTTCGATGTTTGTAACCAAGAGCTTATGAAATACTCAGAATTATATTTACTAGGGCTTACAGTACATGACAAATGCTAAAGGTGACTCAAAGTTCTCATGGTGGTTAGGATAACAAGCTATATTTATCGATGATATGCTCAAATGTCTCTTGACCTATTTAAGCGTCTAATTTCCTAATCCTCTCGAACTTAGGGAATTTCTGTTCACTGTCCAGATTTTACCTCAAATTAACCAACCTTGTTACAACGCTGATTATTAAACGAAGTATTTTTGAGTCCCTGTTGATAATTCACTTCCTACTATATTTGATTTCTTTCTCAAGTAAATCAAAGCAGGTGTGTCTACTGTTTACAACCAACAGATGTTAATTAAAACTTCAGAATTATCAAGAGATCCTAACACCTATTAAATCTTGAGTATTTAGCACCTCATCGCGACCTAACCCTAGATCCCATAATTTGGGTTAATGGAGTTTAGCCACTCATGATGCAAAGAACGAAACACATAATTGAATTCATAATTGAGAAGACTAACTTACAGAGATGAATAATAACCAGTGAATCGTAGATTATATCACAAAGAAAAATCCCCCAACATAGTTGTGTTGCTCGAGTCCAAAAAGATAGAAAGAAAAATATCAAAAAATATATTCTCAAAAACTTAAAGTGTCGACTCTTTTCAGAATGATGATAATGATAGAAAACCCTAAAACAAAGCTTTAAATAGTTTACCCTAAATAAGGAAACCAAATAAAAGTTGCAGCTTTTTCTCGGAATAAACAACGACATTCGTGATAGCTTATCAGGAATCTGACGACTTATCACGGATGTCGTCAGCTCATCTTCTCTTTTAGCTCTTGCTATCTAAGGATGAAGATGACGATGACTTATCAGGATTTTGATGGCTTATCACCAATGTCGTCAAGACTTCTTCTCAGCTCCCATGTTCTGCCTAAGTCTGATGGTATCCTTGACGCCTTATGACCATCCTGACGCCTTATCATACATTGTCATCACAACTTCTCTTCAAATCCCATTCTCTGGTTAAGGATGATGGCATTCATGATGGCGTATCACACTTTTGACGTCCTATCACCAGATGTCATCACAGGCTTCAACTCATGCCAAATCTTTGGTTAAGTCTGACGACAACTGTTATAGCCTATCACAAGGCTGACGACTTATCACAGATGTCATAAGTCACACTTCTTTTCAGATTTCTATAGATTTCAACTTCTTTACTTCCATTCTTGTTGGTTCTCTATCCCATCAGCTTAAACTATAAAATCATACATAAACCAATCAAAAATAATAAAAGTTGCTTAAGACTTCATAATTATTCTCAGTTAAAGGTCTTAAATGTGTTAGCAATTGCTCACACATCAACACCATCAACTTAAAACAATTGCTTGTCCTCAAGCAACTCTGCCCAACTAAGAGAATACATAGCACATTTAGCAGCCAATTTTCCCTTTTAAGCTCCAAACGTAGTTACCACCTTCAAGGTCAATCCAATTAGAACCAGCTATGTATGCCATTGAAAAACAGTAATGTAACACAAATAACTCAAGAGATGGCATCAATCTTAGCCACAACAACCATTTATATACCAATGCTACACTTTCTAGACAAGCAAGCAGCTAGCAATGATACCAGTGTGCCCTCAAAACAAAGAAATCCCCCTCCTCTCATATAAGCAACCAAAAATATAAATGTGGGGGTCATTAAAAGACTTACTCTCAAAATGAAGTTCCAATCAGTGTATGCTAAGTACCATAGTCTTGCCCTTATTTTCATTACCAAGACCTTTAGATAGGCTAGCTAGGATCACTATAGGACTTCCTTTAGGCTTATAATGTAGGCTGGGGCTGGTATGATATTAAAGGACATTTAGAGTGACTATGCCTCCTTAACACTACACTATCTGTTGGGGTTCACTTATCAACCTCCTTTTCATTTTCCCTTCTCTTGATCACACATATTTAAGTTGGGTGCCTCTTTTTTTTTTTACAATAACACCCAACTTTTATTCTTTTTCCTTTATTCTACCCTTCTTCATACTCATCTTACACTATGCACCCCTATGATAGCCACCCTCAACTAAGGCTGTTTGCCTAGGTCAAGGTGCACAGTGTCCAAGGAGGACCAGAGCCAAAATAGGTTCATTATGGTATAAATGGGAAGGTGAAAGGTGTCATAAGCAAGAAACGACCAATTTAGGCTCAAAACAAAGATCAAGGGGTATTATGCACACAAGGAAGGCTATTTAGGCTACAAGTGGGTTAATCAACAAAACGGCCTACGATCCTTTCCTAACCCCTACCTTTTAACCATGGTAAGACTAACCAGGCAAGTTCTGGCTTTAGCATGCAAAGAAAATTAAGTAGTTGCTCACACACACATGGCATGTAAGTATATCACAGGCTACCCCTTATCTAGTTCATGCAGTTTCTCAGCAATGATCATCAAGCAGCTAAAACTAATGCCACAACAAGATTCACAATGGTCACAAGTAAATGTAATTCACAAAGTTTTGCAACCAAAACATTAGAGAGGTGTTCAAAAATTAATCAAAAATATGTGAACTACTTTTTGTACTTGTATTTCTCCTAGTTACCATAAAATATGATACAACAACAGACTACCTTACACCCTCAACTTAAAATCAAAGAAAAACTAAACTAAGGGTTAGAGTATACTTGGAATGGAACAATCTTGGTGGTCATGGGTTGCCTCCCATGCAGCGCCTGATTTATCATCGCTGCACAACTCTTGTATCTTGATTACTTCAGGCTTCATCAAGACAGATAATGGTGATACTTTTTATTGATTCTTTTGGGCCAATGTAAAGCTTGACACGTTGCCCATTTACCTTAAAGGTACTACCATCTTCATTTTCAATTTCCACTACTCCAGATGAGTGGACTTGACTAACTTTAAAAGGGCCTGACCACTAAGATTTCATCTTACCTGGGAACAATTTGAGTCTAGAATTGAACAGAAGCACCAAGTCACCCTTTTAGAATTCTCATTTCTCTATTCTCTAATCATGGTACTTTTTTACATTTTATTTATACAGATTTGCTCATTCATCTGCCCTAAGATGGAATTCATCCATCTCATTCAATTGCCCTAGTCTCAGCTCTCCCGCTTCCTCCAATTCAGATTCAACCTTTTGAGTGCCCATAATGCCTTGTGCTCCAGATCTATTGGTAGGTGGAAAGATTTTCCATAGACCAGCTGAAATGGTGACATGCCAATGGGTGTCTTAAAATAGTCCGATATGCCCACAAGGCATCATTGAGCTTTTGAGACCAATCTTTCCGACTAGCATTCACCGTTTTGGCTAGGATGGCTTTAATATAACAATTTGACACCTCCACTTGCCCACTAGTTTGTGGGTAGTATAGAGTAGCCACCCTGGCTGTTTCACCCCATATTTTGCCAACGCTGCTTGAAATATTTTATTGCAAAAATGAGATCCTCCATCGCTTATGATAGTACGTGGTACTCTAAAGCGAGAGAAGATGTTCTTCTTGAGAAAAGCAACAACCCTCTTCCCTTCATTATCAGACAAGGCCACAACTTCAACCCACTTTGAGACGTATTTAACAACAACTAAAATATACTTCATCTTGTACGAGCTTACAAAAGGGCCCATGAAATCAATGCCACAGACATCAAACAATTCCATTTCAAGCATCTTAGTCAAGGGCATCATATGTCTTTTAGAGATTGACCCCAGCCTCTGACATTGGTCATATTTCAGCACAAACTTGTAGGCATCCTTGAATAATGTTGTCCAGTAATAGCCACTTTGTAATACTTTCCTAGCTGTTCGGTCACCTGCATGGTCACCCCCAACTGGGGAAGCGTGACATGCTTCCAATATGCACAATACATCCAATTTCGGCATGCATCTCCTTAAAATATTATCTGCACATCATTGAAAAAGATACGGCTCATCCTAGAAGTAATGTGTCACATCATGCAAGAATTTCTTCCTTTGATAGAAAGAAAGATTATCTGGGATGACCTCACTCACAACATAATTTGTATAATCTGCGTATCAATTTAATTTTTCCATAGTGGCAGCTAGGATCTCCTCATCAGGGAATGCATCATTTATCTTCATCTCATCACTAATTTCCTGTTCACCTTCCATTCAAGATAGATGATTTGTAAACCACTCCTATATCCAACCACTTAATAATCTTTTTCTTAACCACCTCTTGCATTGGTGGGTTAATATGGCGCTGATGCTCTATGTTTGGAATACAATCTTCCTTAAGTTGAATTTTATGCGTGCAGATGCCTGGGGGAATGCCAATAATATCTGCAATGGTCCACCGTATAGCTCTCTTGTTCCTCTGAAGTACTAAAATAAGAGCATTCACCTGTTTTTCACCCAAATCAGATGCAATAATGATAGGAAAAATGTTCCCATTGCCCAGAAACACATACCGTAAGTGCCCAGGCAGTTCCTTCAATTCCAACACCAGAGGCTTCTCAATAGATGGCTTGGCTGGTGGAGTTGGTCGATTAGCCAGGTCAAGGTCTAGATTTTCAGAAGCATAAGGATATGAACCCATGCTTATCAAGGCACAAACTGTCTCTTTATACTCCCCAATGAGTTCACTATCATAATTTATCATGACTGCGGGCAAAGGTTTGATAACAAGTTTCTCAGCTATGGCACCTCCTGTTCGTCCTCATAATATACATAAACTACTGAGAACACACTCATTTCTTCATGCTGCTTTATTAATTTTCCTATATCAAACTGTACCACTTTATCGTTCATCCTAAATAAGAGCTCATTCGCTCTTAAATCAATCAACATACTTTCGGTTGTAAGGAAAGGTCGACCTAAGATTATGGGCACCTCGAAATCCATCTCGCAATCCAGAATGATGAAGTCTGCAGAGAATATAAAGTTGGAAACCTTCACCAACACATCATACAGAATGCCAACAGGTCGCTTTACTGACCTATCTGCCATTACAAGTCTCATGTTGGTGGCTGTGGGGTTTTCCAGACCCATCTTTCTATAAACAGTCAGTGGCATTAAATTAACACTTGCTCCCAGATCACATAATGCCTTGGCAAATTCCATAGTCCCAATTGTACAGGGGATAATGAATGCACCCGGGCCTGTCTTCTTTTGCACCAAGATCCTTGTAGAAATAGAGCTATAATAGTGGAGATTTTCCTCCAATTCATAGTTCACAACTCTTTTCTTAGTCACAAGGTCCTTCATGAATTTCGCGTATCTTGGCATTATCTCAGGTGCTTCAACCAGAGGTACATTTATTTTCAATTGCTTGAGCATTGCCATGAATTTGCTGAATTTTGCATCATCAGCCTTCTTCTTTAATCATTGAGGAAAGATAGGTGGTGGTCTTGGGTTAGTTTCCAACACTACTTCCTCTTCCTTCTTATTTTCTTTTTATATAGCATCAACAGAACTATCCAGCTTCTCAGACTCCACTAGATTATTTTCTTTGGGTTCATCAATAACTACCTTACCATCTACAGATTTGCCCACAGAAGGGCCAGGTAAGATCTTACCACTCCTAGTGGTAATTGCCATGCATAAGCCATTGTTTTGCGGATTTTGAACTGTATCACTTGGTAATATTCCACTTTTTCTCTAGTTGACTGCAGTAGAAAGTTGGCTTATTTGCTACTCTAACTATTTGATTGCCATGGAGTGTGAGTGTACCAACTGACTGATGGATATCAGATTAGTCTTCATAGTGGTTACACTAGAGTTGGTGGCCTTAACTCCCTTAATAACTTCTCCATCATGTTCTCCATGGACATCTTTCCAAAGCTAGTTGTAGTAACTTCCCGATTTCCAAGAGGAACATCTAACCCACTCCTGTCATTGTTACTTCTCCAGTTTCCTTGGTCCCTATCTTTGTAACCAGGCTTGTCATAAATGTTTTGACCTTTATTTCGTAGATTATTGACTTGGAAACCCCCTTGATTATTAACATATTTAGCCTCTTCTTCAGGCTCCACATCAACTCGGTCTTGAGACGTCACAACCTTCACTTTTTTAGTCTTCTCCAATAATAAGTGTTTGGTGAGCAGGTCCATCTGAGTCTTTAGATGGGCCATGTCTTGATCCCACTCCTCATCTCTCTTACATTGTTCAGTAGACATACCAACAGAAATAGTGGGGCTTGCTACCACAGATTCCATGGTATGCCAAGCTCGACTCTGTTTGGTTGTCCTATTCAGCATATCTGAGGCATCTTGAAAAGACAGATCAACAAACGAACCACCAAAAACATTATCTACAATTAGCTTTGTTACAAAGTTGAGGTCTCTGTACAAAGTCTCCATTAAATATATATTCGTCATGTTGTGGTTCGGACACTGTGTCAGCTTTTTCTTAAATCGCTAATCTCGTCCCTCAACTATACCCTCCTGGAAGGCAGAAAGAACCTTTCTAGGAAATCTCCTTTTAACTGTGTCCAGTTCATTATAGAATCTGGTGTCAGCTCATTTAACCACAATATTGCCTCCCCAGACAGAGACAACAGGAACAACCTTAATCGAATAGCGTTCTGGCTCACTCCTGGGTTATCAAAAGATTTGCGAATGGTGATGAAATTCACCAAATGTATGTTTGGATCCTCACCAAGATAGCCACCAAATAATCCCTTCAGATTCAGGAGTTGAATCATGGTACTTGTTATGCTAAATTTTGCACCAGGTGCCAATGGTGGAGGAATGATAACACCCATCGCACCTGCTCCATCCATTCCTTCATCATCTTCATCAACCTCCTATTGGACAGGCTGTTGACTATACCTTCCTCTGACTGGATAGTTTTTATTGAAATTTCACTGCACTGGTGCAGCAATTTGCTCAGCTCGCCTTGGGTTTTGAGGATTCAACAATTCTTCATCGTCTAAGTCTTCATCATCAGGTTTTAGATGACATACTTATTGACCTTGGTTTTGTACGTTCACCTGAGCCCTGGACAAGGCTGCAGTCTATCAGTCTCTTGTTGTTCTGCTATTCTACCGATCAACTGCGGTTCTAGATTAATTTGTAATAACGGTTCTCCAAAACTTCTTGTTTTTGGCATAAAAAACAAGCATCCTGCAATTAAACAAAAACAACAAATAAGCCTAAATCTAGGAAACTTAACTAACAGTCAATTAGCTCACACAAACTTTCAATTTACAATTGTATTCCCCGACAACGAGGCCATTTTTGATAACGCTAAAATTACACTCTTGATTGGGTGTGAGCGATCATTGTCAATATAAAATCCAACTAGGTTGGGGTCAATAAGGTGTGAACTCAAGTTGTTTGCGATTTAATTCAGTGATAGTTTAACATTTCTTGGAATGGGGATTTAAGTTTCACAAATAATTGTTCATCACTTTAATTTCGATGTTTGTAACCAAGAGTTTATGAAATATCCAGAATTATGTTCACTAGAGCATACGGTACATGATAGATGCTAAAGGTGACTCAAGATTCTCACGGTGGTTAGGATAACAAGCTATCTTTATCGATGATATGCTCAAATGTCTCTCGACCTATTTAAGCATCTAATTTCCTAATCCTCTCAAACTTAGGGAATTTCTATTCACTGTCCAAATTTTACCTCAGGTTAACCAACCTTGTTATAGCACTGATTATTAAACGAAGTATTTTTGAGTCCCTGTTGATAATTCACTCCCTACTATATTTGATTTCTTTCTTAAGCAAATCAAAGCAGGTGTGTCTACTGTTTGCAACCAATAGATATTAATTAAAACTTCAAAAATATCAAGAGATCCTAACACCTATTGAATCTTGAGTATTTAGCACCTCATCATGACCTAACCCTAGATCCCATAATTTGGGTTAATGGAGTTTAGCCACTCATGATGTAAAGAATGAAACACATAATTGAATTCATAATTGAGAAGATTAAATTATAGAGATAAATAATAACCAGTGAATCATAGATTAGATCACAAAGAAAAATCCCCCAAAATAGTTGTGTTGTTCGAGTCCAAAAAGATAGAGAGAAAAATATCAAAAAATATATTCTCAAAAAATCAAAGCGTCTACTCTTTTCAGAATGATAATGATGATAGAAAACCCTAAAACAAAGCTTTAAATAGTTTACCCTAAATAATGAAACAAAATAAAAGTTGCATCTTTTTCTCAGAATAGACGACGACATTAGTAGATTCAAAGACACGAGCTCCAGAGTATCAGTAGATTCCAGATATTAGTAGTCGGTCAGTAGTGAGTCCTTATCCTTTGAGAATGATATGATTTGTTATTTCATTATTTCAGTAGACGGAGTTAGTTGGGGACATATCCTTTCAACTCCTTATTCATACAGTCAGTTTTAGAGGGTTTCAGACTATGACATGTTCAGATAGTTGTTATTAATTTTGGTATTATTGTACCATATTCATATATTATTTTATTATATGTTTATTCAGTTTTGAACATTATGGCCTTTTAGCACATGTTTCCACATCTGTATAGTACATTATGTAGTGTTTAGGTACAGATATCTGTCATGGGTTAACTTGTGGTCCTTCGGGGTTATGAGCACCATGTAGAATTTATGGTACCAGATTTGGGGCATTACAAACTTGGCATCAGAGCCTAAGGTTCAATAGTGTCCTAGGAAGTCTGAAACCCGCATCTAGTAGAGTTTTGTACATTTGTATATTGTGCACCACACTTATGTGCAGGAGGCTATGAGATGTTTTAGGAATAGTTTCCCTTCTTTCAGTATCCATGTCATGCCAGTGAGTAGGAGTTCTAGTTGAACTCTCATTCTAATCCGCTTGTTCCTTTTGTTTATAAAACATGCCTCCCAAAAGGGGAACCAAAAATCTGTCAGCACCTCAGCCTATTCAGACAGACTTTTTGGATGAACATGCTCATGCAGAATTTAGGACTACATTCACTACTCTAGCAAGTTTAGTCGCAGCTCAAAATGAATGACCAGCTTCCATTTCGATCAACCCTGTGGCTAATGTTTCTGTAGTCTAGATTCGAGATTTCACCCGAATGAATCCTCTTCTATTCACCGGTTTTAAGTCCAAAGAGCATCCACAGGAGTTCCTTGATCAGGTTCAGAAAGTCACAGACATGTGGGAGTGACTTCTAGTAAGAGCGTAGAGTTATCCACTTATCAGCTACAGGATGTAGCCCATCTATGGAATAAACAGTGAAAGGTAGATAGGGGTACAAAGACAGAGCCCATAGAGTGGGAAGAGTTTGCTACAACCTTTTTAGATAGATTATTTCCCCTAGATCAGAAAGAATCCAAAGTGTTAGAGTTTATCAATATCAGACAAGGTTCCATGATCGTAAAATAATACTCACTTAAGTTTATTCAGTTAGATAGGTACTCTCCCCATGTAGTAGCAGATAGTAGATCTAGAATGAGTAAGTTTGTGTCAGGGGTATCAGGTAGAGTGGTTAAGGAGTACAGGACTGCGATGTTGACTAGTGATATAGACATATCTAGGATTATAGTATATGCCCAATAGATCAAAGAGCAAAAGCTTAAGAAGAAGGAGAGAGAAAATAAGAGAGCCAGAATAGGTAGTTATAGTTTTGCTTAGCATGGGTCACAGGGTGGTAACCATTTTTAGTTGTGTCAGAAATGTTCATCCCCAGTTCACTCTTCAGCTAGTGCACCAATACCAAAGTTCAAAAATTACCATAGAAATAGGGAATCAGGCTCTAAGGCCTAGAGTAGTGAGAGCAGGATTCTTACTCATCCTCTTTGCGAAGAGTGTGGTAAGTATCATAAATGTGTGTGTAGAGTCAACAGTGATATGTATTTTGGATATGGTAAGTTAGGTCATAAGGTTTGAGATTATCCTAAACCTGGTCCTCAAAGTCAGCATGGTCATTTTTCAGCTTATTCTAATCGCCTAAATCAACAGAGTGCCAATTCCAGCGCTATTAGTGGGCAATGCCCAAACAGACTTTATACATATCCCGTCAGGATTAGAAAATTCCTCCTGATACAGCCACTGGTAAATTATAGATCTGTTATTTGCATGTTCATGTTTCTTTGGATTCAGGAGTTTCAGTTTGCTTAGTGTTACGAATCATGTTCCATGAACACAAAAATTTTAGACTCAGGTCATGCAGCTCATGACTCAGGCACTCATGTCATGTTTTACCATATGTTCAGTCCACATGACTCATGCTCTACTCTTAGTGATCAGTCAAGCTTAGATTACGTCATGTATACCCTTAGTTTAGATCTCTTGATAAATCCATGATGTTGGTATTCAGTTCCTCAGGCCTTAGTCGAGTGTTAAGTTTGATATAGTATTTGTTTGAGCATCGGATCCTTGCATATGTTAATTTTCCCCAAGTAGTTATCAGTATCCAGTCTCAATACTTTAATATCAGTCTAAACCTCAATTATCAGAAACCAATATTTATTTCCCGTATAAGTCCCAATTACAGACTGAGTTATAATTTCTACTATAGTCTTAGATATTATGTTCGCCTCAGCTCAGTTCAGAAATCAGATCAGTACCACAGTCTAACTTCAGGTGTGGCTTGACCATAGCATATAGTTATCAGTCCTGCATGTCATCAATGTTTCAGTACCTCAGCTTATAGAATATTTCCAAACCATGTTATCCGCCTGGACTTATGTCCTTGGATAATTCAGTATTTCATGAATTCATGCTTAGCTATGTCATGTTACTCAGTTAGTCCCTCTTTCATGTTCATAAGAAAAAACTCCATATCCTCAGCCCAGTTATTCAGACTAAGTACCATTCAATCTCACATGCTCAGTACCTAACCATTAATTAATCAGTAGATCAGATAAGTCAGTTAGTAGGGAATTAGTTTAAACAGCTAGTACTTCAGTCTAGCAGTCAGTCAGACAAGTTCGTACAGTTTGGTTTCCCATCTTTCCATCTATTCGCACTATCCAAAATCTTATGTATGAAACTATTCTAAGATGAACCAATTAGGTAGATGAAAGCCCAACTTAGTTCATGTATCATGCCTCAATTTTAGATCTCAGATAATTAGTCACAATTTGGATCTTAGGTGCCTTGCACATCGCTTTAGTCTTTCTTCAATATCTCAGTAAAGTTAGCATTCTTCAAGGGACATAGTATCCCAAGGGGGAGATACACTATAAATTCCCCAAACTTTCATAGCATAATCATCTTATTCTCCCTTGGCATAATGAATATAGTTTAGATTAATGGGTACTTATATGTCGACCTCAAGCCCCAACTTTAGTTGTACACCATGTATTCAAGACTCAGTTTGGTTTACAAAATTCAGTTCATGGATCAGTCATATCCTCATATGCACATGCATACTTCTAGCATAACAAAGGGTTCATCAGTACTTTTTAGTTTCCATAAAAATTTTCTTGAACCTACTCAGTTCCATATTCAAAATACCATTAGGATCTTGGTATCAAATTTTTATTACAAACTTGGTACTAAGTGCCCTTTCATATTTCAGTCATACCTTCATATATCAGTTCAGTCAGGTAATTATGCATAAGAGATGCATTATCATTTTGAGAAAATCTAGTTATCATGTTCAGTTCCATTACCAACTTGGTATTTAGTTCTATGCTCAGTTTCCAGTTCAAACTTAGTATCTTTACCATTGCATGTTTGGTCGCATGTTTATGAGACAGTTCAATAATATAGCACACATTAGATATGTGTGATCAGCTTATCAGTTCTCTTAGTCATGTATTCGCGTATCATGTTGGTCACGTACTCATGCATTAGATATGCATTCTCATTGCGAGATCCTATGTTCATTAGAACATTCAGACATGTATTCATGAGTCAGTTATCCAAGCATCAGATATGCATAAATTCAGTTTATCAACCATTCATCAGATATGCATGTTCTGAATGATATATTAAACTTTTTAGTCATGTCAGTCATGAGATCATATTTCACTTGTCCATGTTCAGTATATGCATCAGTTAATCTATTTTCCCCTCTCAGTCAGTTTCCATTCAAGGACGAATGTTCCTAAGGGGGAGATATTGTAAAACCCGTAAAATCTTGTGTTTAAATTCAACTTGTTTAGATCCTTGAAGCTCTTTAAAAGTTACAACACTTAGAAAATTTTTGATAAGTGTTCAACACTTAGTCTCTTTAAACCTCTGAACTTTGGAGAATTATTTGAAGACCTTTTCGACATCTATTTTATGATTTTCAAGTTGCTTTGCAATGGGGAAAGGTCATAGTACATCCTGGGTAAGTTTCAGAATTTTTTGGATAGCATAAGGGTATGTTTGGATTGGCAAACCAGTGGCTCTCGACGATAAGGGGCGCCGCCTAGCCTAAAGCACCGCTCTAAGCAAGGCGCCGCCCTGGTTAGAGAAGGGGAATAGCAAGGCACTGCCCTGTAACTCTGGTGGGTGCCCAATTTTCAGCCTTTCACCTTCGTGTTTTCAAGGGCAATTTGGTCAATTTCCATACATAAGCCTAACAACACGAGATTTGGTCATAATTTATCAACATATACTCAATTTCTCTCAAAAAATCTCAAGAACAAGCCCTAGGGTTTTCATAAAAGGTTTAATTCCAAGGGAATTCCCTATCAAATTTTAAGAATTTCTCCATCAATCTTTGTAGAATCACAAGCTAGGGTATGAATTGTGTTGATTCATGGACTCCTTTAGTCCATGAATCTCAATAACCCTATTTTAAACTATATATCATGATATTTATGTTATGACTTAATTGTTGATCATGTTTATGTGTTGAATAATTCCAAGATGGAATCTTTCTACGTTTCAATGAAACTAGGGTGGCATGTTAGTCAAAATATATAAATTTTGGGTAGTTTGAATTTTTAATTGATGAATATACCTATGCCATAAAGTGTGCATGCAAGGTATTCGATAAAATGCCTAGGAGACTAGAAATCATGTTTCATGACTTAATAGGACCTAAATGACAAATACATTCTCTATCCCTTATAATTCAACATGAATTCCATGCTATTGTTGTGTATTGTTGTTATGATATGGAATGCTCATGACATTGGAGTTATGCAAGTATTTACATACTATATGCATTCTCTTCCATGAGCAAAATTATGGTGACCATGTACTTCATGAAATCCCCCACTATTGTATTATGGATTGTTATTGATGGTCATGTATTTAGGAAGGTCATGCCTTATTAGTTTCATTCTATTGAGTCCTGGAGGTACTTATACCCAAAAAATATAGCTGTGTGCCTAGAGCCAGTGTCACATTTTCATGATACTCAATCAAGCCATGTTCAGTAGAATTTAGTCAGTTATGTGACTCAGGAAATCTTAGTAATCTCAGTAAATTCATAAACTCAATCAGTTATCAGATATCAGTAGTATTCCGTTAGTCAATGGAATTTAGTCAATGGAATTCAGTTAACTCAGTCTAGTTTACTTTAGTTAATCATGTTCAGAGTCTATTCAGATGGGAGTAGGAATTAACACATAGTGAACTCAAAGATGGGAACACACACTGTCAGATGATGGTGTGATTCTTAGAAGTCATCCTTGCATTCCAGAACTATGTAGCCAGCATAGGTTAAGACATCAACACTGTCCGATGAGGGTTGATGAGGTACATAAACCTATCAGATGAGGGTCCTATTGTTCTCTTTTATGAGATACTATCAGATGAGGGTCACTCATAGCTTGTCCTTACTGGTGGCGCGGTATTGACACCCTCCCAATTTAGGTTACAGATTGGACCCTAACTCAGCCATAAGGGTGTATTAGGGGCATGTCAGTTAGATGACTACTTCCTATTATCTCAGTATCAGTTTTAGTCTCAGTAAAAGAACTCAGATAGTTCTTTAGATTCAGGAATGTCAGATACAATCAACTCTGATACAATATAGAACTCAATTAGTTCTATCAGATTTAGGACTGTCAGCTATAGTCACTCATGTTATCAGTTATATAAATTATCAAAAATCATATTATTAGTATTCAGCTTCAGGACTGTTAGATATAGTTAACCAGACCAGTTCTTTATAATCAGAACTGTCAGAAACAGTTATTCATGTATCAGTCCCTCAGTATTCAGTAATATAGTATCAGTTCCTCAATTATTAGTGACTTAGATATCAATATAAATAGACTCAATTATTCAGTAACCCAGTATTCACATACTCAGACATTAGTAAATCCATGTTATCAATAGACTCAGTAGTCGGAACTCAGTATTCAGTCCTATCATGGTGTCAGATATAGTTGTGTATTCATGCATGTATTCTTATGTTTATATGATTCAGTCAGTTAGTAGTATTCATGTATATGAACCCTTTGTATTTAGCCTACCTCACTTGCATACTAGTACATTCAAAGTGCTGATGCATTTTCTCTATGGTGTCTTATACCATAGGTTCAGACACACGAGCTCCAGAGCATCAGTAGATTCTAGATATCAATAGTCAATCAACAGTGAGTCATTATCCTTCGAGGATGATATGATTTATTATTTCATTACTTCAGTACTTAGTTATTTTAGTAGTCAGAGTTAGTTGGGAACATGTCCCATCAACTCCTTATTCAGAGAGTCAGTTTTAGAGGCTTTCAGACTACATATATAGATAGTTGTTATCACTTTTGGTATTGTTGTAGTATATTCATATATTATTTTATCAAATGTTTATTCAGTTTTGAATCTTATGGCCTTTCAACACATATTTTTGCATCTATACAGTATATTATGCAGTGTTCAGATACAGATATCAGTCATGGGTTAGCTTGTGGTCCTTTGAGGTTATGAGCACCGTGTAGTATTCCGGGTAACTAATTCGGGGCATTACATGGAGCTCATCGATTAGGTTCAGAAAGTCACAAATATCATAGGAGTGACTTCCAGTGAGAGTACTGAGTTAGCTACCTATCGGCTACAAGTTATAGATTATACGTGGTTTAAGAAGTGAAAGGTAGACAGGGGAACAGATACAGAGCCCATAAAATGGGAAGATTTTTTTACTTTTTTCTTAGATCGATTATTTCCCTTGGAGCTGAGAGAAGATAAGGTGTTATAATTTATCATTATCAGGAAAGGTAGTATGAGTGTGAAAGAGTATTCTCTCAAGTTTACTTAGTTAGCCAGGTATGCTCCCTATGTAGTGGTAGAAAGTCGGTCTAGAATAAGAAAGTCTGTATCTGGGGTGTCAGATCGTATGGTTAAGAAGTGCAGAACAATAGTGTTGATTAAGGAGATGGACATATCCAGGCTCAGCAAATAAAAGAGGCTAAGATTAGAGAGAGAGAGAGAGAGGCAGAACATAATATCTAGAACAGGTAGTTTTAATTTCAATTAGCCTAAGTCAGAGGGCGTTAACCATTCCCAATTCCATTAAAAGTCTTTGGTTCTAGCTCCGTCCTCAGCCAGTGCACTAGTTCCTAAGTCTAAAAATAGTAACAGATATAGCGCGCCAGGATCTAAATCTCATGGTAGTGTCAGCAGTGCTTGAACAAATCCTCTATGTTAAACATATGGTAGAAACCATCAGGTTATCTGCAAAGCTGGTAGTGATGTTTGTTTTGGGTATGGTAAACCAGGCTAAAGAGTTAGGGATTGTCCTCAATAATTTCTCAGGGTCAGTATAATCATCCTTCATCTTAATTCGATCACCCGAATTAGCAGGGTGCCACTTCCAGTTCTACTAGTCGGCAATGCCCAAACAGTCTTTATGCACTTCAGTCAAGACAAGATAAGGAAAGTTCTCTTGATGTGGTCACTGGTACGTTACAAATCTTTGATTTACATATTATTCCTTATTAGATCCAGGAGATTCTTTGTCTTTCATAACTCCTTACATATCAGTCAACTTCAAAATTAAACTAAAAATCTTAACAGAACCATTCTCAGTCTCTACCCTAGTGGGTCAGTCCATCATAGCCCGATGGGTATACAGGAATAGTCCAATTATGATATTTCAAAAAGTCACTTTAGCAGACTTAGTAGAATTAGAGCTTACAGATTTCAACATCATTCTTGACATGGATTGGCTCCATTCATGCTATGCCTCAGTTTATTATAGAAATAGAATAATTCATTTTTCCAGTTTCCAAATAAACCAGTCCTTGAATGGAGGGGTAGTACTACAGTGCTTAAGGATCAGTTAATTTAGTACCTTAGAGCGAGAAAATGATACCCAAGGAATGTATCTACCATCTTTTTTTGAGTCAAAGACTCTAGTTCTGAGACTCACAATCTTAAATCAGTTCTAGTAGTAAATGAATTCTCAGATATATTTCTCGAAGATCTTACTAGAGTTTCTCCCATTAGGGAAATAGACGTTAAAATAGACCTTCTTCGAGAGACTCAACCCATATCTATTTATTTAATAGAATGACACTAGAAGAACTTAGAGATTTAAAGGTATAGTTAAAGGATCTCATAGATAAGGGATTCATCAGACCCAACATCCCCATGGGGAGCATCAGTCTTGTTTGTGTGAAAGAAAGATGGTTTCCTCAGAATGTATATAGACTACCTTCAGTTGAAAAAAGTCAAAGTCAAGAACAAATACCCACTTCCTAGAATTGATGTCTTGTTTGACCAACTTTAAGGTACCAGTTACTTCTCTAATTTAGACCTCAAGTCAGGCTACCATCAGCTCAGGGTCAGAGAATATGACATTTTAAAAACAACATTTAAAACCTGGTATGGTCACTTCTAGTTTTTAGTCATGTCCTTTGGTATTACAAATGCCTTAGAAGGTTTCATGGACTTGATGAACTGAGTTTTCAAGCAGTACTTGGACATGTTCATTATAGTCTTCATCGTTGACATTCTTATCTATTCCCATAGCGAGAATGACCATGCAAACCACCTCAAAATCATACTCCAGACTCTCAAACTCAGTTTTTAGCCAAATTTAGTAAGTACAAATTTTGTATAAGGTTAGTAGCATTACTTGATCATATTATATTCGGTGATGGCATTAGATTTGATCCTTAAAAGGCTGAAGCAGTGAGAAACTAGCTTAGACCCATATCTCCATCAGACATTAGGAATTTCTTGGGTTTATCTATCTATTACCATTGGATTGTTGAAGGATTTTTGTCTAGTGAATCCCCTATGTCTATATTCACTCAGAAAAAAGTCAAGTTTCAATGGTTAGATTCCTGCGAGGAGAGTTTTCAGGAGTTGAAGACTCGACTTACCTCAGCCCCAGTTTTGACTCTACCGACTAGTTCAGATGGGTTTGTTGTGTACCGTAATGCATCCAGAGTAGGTTTGGGTTGTGTCCACATAAAAAGAAGTAAGGTCATAGCCTACACGTCTAGATAACTTAAGCCCCATAAAAAGAATTACCTGACTCATGATCTTGAGTTAGCAGCTATAGAATATGCCTTAAAGATTTGAAGGCACTATTTGTCTAGTATACATGTAGATATTTTCACAGATCACAAAAGTTTGCAGTATGTATTTTCTCATTAAGATTTCAATATACGTCAGAGAAGGTGGTTAGAATTATTGAAAAATTATGACATGAGTGTTCTGTATTATCTAGGAAAGGCCAATGTAGTGGCTGCTGCTCTCAGTCAATCGTCCATGGGTAGTGTGGATTATGTTGAGAATGATAAGAAAAAATTACTTCAAGAAATTTATCATCTTTCTCGGATAGACATCCACTTAGTTGATTTGTCAGAGGGTAGGGTGTGGGTGTAGAGCAGTTCAGAATCATCTCTAGTTTCTGAGGTAAAGGAAAAGTAGGATAGAGATCCTAGTCTAGTTAAGTTAAAAAAGTCAGTCGGAGATTAGAAAGTAGATATTTTCTCCCAAGGGGGAGATGGTGTATAGCATTTCCAGGGTCAGCTATGTGTGTCAGGCATAGATGACTTAAGGCAATGAATTCTTACAGAAATGCATCGTGTACGTTACTCTATTCATACAGGGCCCACTATGATGTACCACGATTTGAGGGAGATATATTAATGGAGTGAGATGAACAGAGATATTGTAGAATTTGTAGCTGAGTGCTCTATGTGCCAGCAGGTCAAGATTGAGAATAAAAGCCTAATGGGTCTATATAGAAGTTCAGTCTTCCCACCTAGAAATGGGAAGAAGTGAACATGAACTTTGTTATGGGTGTGCCTAGTACTCATCATTAACATGATTCTCTATGGGTTATCATATATAGGATGACCAAATCAGCTTATTTTTTGCTAGTTAATACCTCCTATTTAGTCAAGTACTATGCCATTCTCTATATCAGAGAGTTGGTCAGGTTACATGAAATCCCAGTGTCTGTCACCTCAGATAGAGGTAGCCAGTTTACCTCTCATTTCTGGAAAGCCTTCCAAAAGGTTCTTGGTACCCAAGTCCACCTCAGTATATCCTTTCACTCTCAGATAGATGTTTAAGCAGAAAGGACCATTCAGACTCTAGAAGATATGCTAAGAGCATACATTGTTGATTTTAAGGGTAGTTGGGATGACCATTTGCCTTTGATGGAATTCACATATAATAACAACTATCATTCTAGTTTTTAGATGGATCTATTTGAGGCTCTCTATAATAGGAGATATAGATCTCTAATTGGTTGGTTTGAGGTAGGTGAGGCCAAAGTAGTCGGACCTGACCTAGTGTTTAATGCCTTAGAGAAGGTTCAGTTAATTAGAGAAAGTCTTCGAGTTGGCCAGACTCGATAGAAATCATATGCAGATGTGAGAAGAAAGGATCTTGAGTGTCAGATTTGTGATTTTATGTTCTTGAAAATCTCTCCCATGAAGGGAGTAAAGAGGTCCGACAAGAAGGAAAAGCTCAGTCCTCGATATGTCGGTCCTTATAGAATTCTCAGTCATTTCAAAAAGGTAGTTTATGAGCTCAAGTTTCCTTCAGATCTAGCTTTAGTGTACCCAGTATTTCATGTCTCCTTGCTAAATAAATGTATTGGTGACCCAACAGTCATAGTTCCCTTAGAGGATGTAAATAATTAGAATCATCTCTTTTTGAAAGAGGTTCTAGTCTAGATCCTTGATCATCAGATTCGTAGACTGAGGAAAATTAATTTCCCTTAGATAAAGTTCTTTGGTAGAATCATTCCATTGAGGGATCTACTTGGGAAGAAAAAGCAGATATGTGGACCAAGTATCCTTACCTCTTCTCCATAAACTCAAATTCAGCTTAAGGTAACAGTCTTCCTTATATTTACCTAGTTCCATGTTTAGTTACGGTTATAAACTTGGTTTTTTTTATCATTATATATTTAGTCATGCATTCATGAATCAGTTCAGACACGTACTCATACATCATATATGCATGTTAAGTATGAAAACTCAGTTTATCAATAGTTTCAGTCAAGTACTTGTGCATCCGATATGCATGTCTAGTATGGAAACTCAGCTTTTTAGTTGTTTAGTCATGTATTCTATGCATCAACCGTGCATGCTCAGTGTGTAAGCTCAGTTTATTAGTATTTCTTAGTTTAATCAATCTCACTCGAGAATGAATATTCCCAAGGGGGAGATATTGTTATACCCCGTATATCCTTGGCTTGATTTAACTCTCAGTCCATAAGTTATCCAACATAAAAATTTTAAAATACTCAGTATTTTTTAGTTTAGAGACTGCCATTGCATTAGAAATTCAACTGGCTTTATAATAATATAAAATTTGCCAAATCTAATACCCAGATAAAGATTTATAGCCAATTTAGTATAATAGTTTGCCAAATTACATGTTAGAGCATCGCGGAGGCCAGCAAAATGGAAATTGCTCATTTTCAGTGTTGCTCCATGATATTGGCGCGTTGCGCCATGGACCCAATTCACAATTGTATTTTTTGAGTGTTCTAATGCAATGTCACCACGGTGAACTTCAAGGTCTCATCTAGTGTAGCAATATGATATGACCACGTCATAACACCAACAACATTTATGATTGTCAGTTTCTAGTGACGCGGCGTAATAGAATCGCATCGCGCTAGGTGTCCAAATCGGGAATTTTTTAGTGATGATTTTAAATCATTTCCAGGATTAATTGGGTATTTTTCCATGACCCAAGTCAGCCTTTAACATGTAAATTACCCCTAATTAACCTAGTTATATCATTATTATTCAATTTCTCCCAAAAATCAAAGCATTTCTCTCAAAGGGCTAAACCTAGCTTCAAGAATCAAGGTCCGTATCAAGAATTTGTTCAATAACTTCAAGTAATAATATATCCAAGGTATGTTAGGTGTTCATCTATGGGTTTCTTCCACCCATAGAGTCCAAGAATCCCTTTTTAAAAACTACAAGTTTATGGAATTGTGAATTCCCATGTTTAAAATTGAGTGTATGCATGTCTATGATGTTAATGGGGTTTAATCCATGATTATTATAAGATTCATGAAATTAAATTAGTATTTTATGGGGAATTATATGAATTGCATGCTAAACCTATGAAATTGCAAGTTGGGCATCATAGTTGCCATGTTTATATGTTATCCATGATTATGTGCATTAAGTTGTGCTCCCCTAGTGTTTGATGGAATGTCCATGCGAATAAATTGATGAAATCATGACATGTTAGTATATGTACAAGCTTATGCCCTACATGTGTTTGATAAAATATCTCTATAGATAAATTATGAACAAGTGAACATTGTTATGCCTTGCAAGATCAAGTTATGATTTACTTTTCATGCTATCGAGTCCTGAGGGTATTCACTACCCGACAATCTAGTTGTTTACCTAGAGCAAGTGTCAGTTACAAAATAATATAAATCATGTCATGATCAGTAGAATTTAGTCAGTTCTAGAAGTCAGTACAACTCAGTCAGTTACAAAACTCAGTCAGTTATAGAACTCAAGAAAATATAATAAACTCAGTCTTAGTCTAGTCCAGTTCAATAAACTTAGTTCAGTGACTTTTAGTTGGGAGTTGGATTCAGCATCGAGTGAACCCAAGGATGAGGGCTCACATGCCAGTAGAGGGTGTGATCTTTAGAAGTATTCCTTGAGTTCCAGAACTACACAACCAGCATATGTTAAGACATCAAACCTAGCAGTTGAGGGTTGATGAGGTGTTTTAACCTGCCAGATGAGGGTTCCACTATTTTCATTAGAGTACCAACCAGATGAGGGCATCTCTTAAGTTGTCTTTATCCGTGGTATAGGGGGTTGTGGATTGGACTCCAACTCAATTATTTTATCTTACTTAGGGCATGCTAGTTAGATGATTACCTACCAAAGTTTTAGTTTCAGTCCTCAGAATAGAACTCAGTTCACTTTTACAGAATTAGGACTATCAGATACAGTCAATCAGTATCAGTAACTTAGTTATCAGTAACTTCATATATCTGTTACTTAGTTATTAGAACTCAGTACTTAGCTTTAGAAAAGCTCAGTTACAGTATACATTCACATATATGCATAGTATTGCATACTCTATATTTACAATAATATTAGTTATTCATGTACTCTCATGTTCAGCTATTCTCTATCACTCAGTCAGTTATTGTTCATGAATATGAACCCCTGCATTCAGCCTTACCTCATCTAGCATACTAGTATATTCCATGTACTGATGCATACTTTCTTTGTGCTATAATGTCTCAAATCATAGGTTTGGATGCTTAGGTTTTCGACCGCGTATAGATAAATTTAGATTCAAATAGTAATGTCAGAGTTAGTAGTGAGTTCTCATCTATCGAGGACAAAATTTTATTTCAGTATTTTAGTAGTTGGATTTAGTTGGGGGCTTTCCCATCAATTCCACTTTTAGACAGTTCAGATTAGAGGCTTTTAGACTAGACTTTCAGACAGTATTACGTTTCACAAATTATTATTACAGTTTGATTTTCTTTATCAGTATTTCAGATATATGAAACTTATGGTATTTCAACTTTTTTTTTTGCATTTATTGCAGTATATTTATTTAGTGCTCACAATAGATATCATTCATGGGTTAACTTATGGTCCTTTGGGGTCGTAAGCACCGTGTAATTAAATCACCCAGTTGGAAAACTCATACATATTGCCCAATAAAAGAAATCATACAAATCACCTAACTATCATCAAACATGTGCCCTCACCACAATAGAGTTATCTATACTCACTTAGAGAGATGTAGTTTATCACAAAATGGGTATAAAAATCAAATTACACTCACTCTATAAAAGTATTTACAAGTTACACAAGATGAACTGTAGGTTTGCCCTTAGTGTAATACTCCACTAATGTCAGAATGATGAAGCTTAGGATAAAATAGGCTTTAAGGGTTGTAATACAAGCTAAGGTATGGGTAGGAACTATTCTGGCTAGTATTAATGACTATCTTCCTTAAGAACTTTGATGAATCACAAATATCACCTAAGATTGCTCTCTAAATGTATTACCCCAAATTAGACTTAGCTTAGTTCATCTCCTAGTGCTTGCATTAGAGGCTTAAAGCCTGGAAATTTAGCTAAGTGTTTGGGACTTAGCCATTTTAAGACCTCCTAACTTTGAGGATTTTCAAGTTAACATTCTGGACTCCGAGACGATGGTTTTTGAGTTGATTCATGTTCAGGGGTGTAAGAAGCACATCTTAGAAAAGTTCTAGATTTTTCGAATGAGGATTAGGGTATGTTTGGATTTTATTTCCAGAACCTCACTGCAAAAGTGGTGTATCGCGGTGAGCCAAGTACCACATTGTGGTGTCCCTATAAATGGCATCCAATTAAAATTTATTCTTTTGAGGGGCAGCCTTGTCTTTTCCCATCACCAAAATTCATAAAACACAAGATTAAATGTCAGTTAAGCTATTATGTGACCATTATCCTTCAATTTTCTCTCTAAAAAACCCTAACCTCCTCTCAAGAACATTAAAATTCAATTACATTCTCATCAAGATAAGCAAGAATTTAAGTTCCCTAATCCAAGAAGTTCAAGGAATCTTTCAAGATCATCTCCAAGGCTTTAAAAGTCAAGCTTTTTACACCAAGTCAATCCTATCAAGGTGTGTAAGGTTATGAACAAGGGTATCTTTTCACCCTTGTGCCCAAATTGCATGATTTTAAGATTCAAATCACGTGCTTTGAATTAGGGTTCATACCCGTGTTTCTACAGTCTTGAAGCATATGATTATCATGAGATTTAAAGCTGTAAGTATATAAAAAATCACTTATGTTTGTGTTTTAACTTATAAGATTTACATTATGTATGAGACTGGACTATATTGACTTGATATTGTTGAAGTATTTCAAGATTTGTATTGAGCATGAAGTTTTGTTGTGAATTGTAACGAGTTTAAAGTATGAATTTTAAGCCCTAAGGTTAAGTGTTGAGATTTCAAGAAGATCATGCTCTTAAGTTTTATTTGATTAGTTGATACAAAGATTTAAAGAAACAATTGATCTTTTGATCTTAAGATAAAATATGGAATCCACATTTATTCATCTTGATCATAATTTAAAGCAAAGAGAAGCATAATTGGTTTTCATTATATAAACCCTTATGCTATTTTAAGGTGGATTTCCTAAAGTATGAGCATATTAGTAATAAGGGAGTAGTATTTATGTAACGCCCCGATTTTTTGAACTGGAACGTCACATGGTGCTTATGATCCCAAATTACCAAAAGCTAACCCATGACTGATATCTGTACCTGTACACTGCATAATATACATGTAAAATATGGAAAAACATGAACAATAGGCCATAAGGTTCAACTGAACATAATCCAAGAAATAATGTCTGAAATAGAGTGGTATGACAATATCAAAACAAAACTAAAATATTGAAGTCTGAAAATCATGAAAATACCATAGTCGTCTGAAAGCCTCTAACTGTCTGATTAATCTGAATAAGGAGTTGATGGGATACGTCCCCAAATAACTCCAACTAGTAACTAATCAAAATATAATAAAGAAATAATCATGTCCTCGAAAGATGAGGACTCACTGCTAAACTCTAAATACTGGAATGCTATCACTGCTGCTGGTCTGGAAGACATGTATCTAAACTTATGATGTAACATAAAAATAAAGCACCATAGCACAAATGCGTCAGTACAAGTGAAAGTATTGACTATACGATTGAGGTATGCTAAATGCAAAGGGTTTACATGCATGAACAATGCTGACTGACTGATTAATATGAATGTGAGAGTGCAAACATGCATACTTAGAAACTGAGATAGTGAATACGTGATAGCTAGATCTGTAATCTAATAAATGGTTTATTGATATCTAACATGACAGATACTGGAGTTCTAATAACATGGGCGACTGTGTCTGACAGTCCTGAATCTGTTGGAACTATCTGAGTCCCGTACTGTAACTAAATTGACTATATCTGACAGTCCTAATATGCTGAATTCTGAAGAACTATCTAAGTTATTTAACTGAGACTGAGACTGAAACTGTGGGATGTAGTTGTTTGAACGACATGCCCCATGCATGCCATTATAGCTAAGCTTAAGTCAAATCTCTACCCTGACTGGACGAGTGTCAATACCGCGCCACTGGTAAAGATAGGCTGTGAGAACCATCTACAGGCAGGTACTCAAAATGAGAATGGTGGGAACCCTCTACTGGAAGGTAAGCCACCTAATACACCCAAATTATCCCTCTCTTATGAGAGAGTAAGAGGTCGTTGTCAAATATATAACCCAACTAGGTTAGGGTCGAATCCCACAGGGAATATGGTGCTAATTAAGTTGTATGCAGATTAGTTGACTTTTCATTATTCGTTTCCATAAAATAAATAGGGGGATTTGATTCAATTCACAAATTAAAGGTGTCAGTTTAACAAGATGAGATATGTGTAGTAGTATTCAAATTCAGAGAAATAGCAAGCTAGGGTTATGTCCACCTTGTAGTTTTCAACACTTTCTAACTATGGGCTTTACGAATTCATACATGCATCATGCTTACAGAACGTATTGTATTGGATGACATAATCCTAGTGTTTCTCAACCATCAGGGACTAATTCACTTTAGTTCTCTCGAATCAAAAGCGTTCACCAAAAATAATACGAAATCTCCAAGTAGTTAATCCTGCTAAGGCATTAACTTATGAAATAGGGGTTGGTAATCCTATTTTCTTGTCACTAATCTCTTTTGCAAACATCAACCTTTCTTTCGAACAAGTTGTGTTTTAAGGAATATCCTCTATGTTTTGTAACCACGAGAATTCAAGATAAGCGAAGAGAGTATGATGTACACAAATCAATGCATAATGAATTCAAAACCCAAAATGATAGATTGTATGCTACAAGGCTTCCATAACCCTAAATAATAAACTTAGCTACTCATGAATAAAACAAAAAGCATCATAAATATATCATCATAGCAAAAACTAGAAGACGATCTTGGTGTGAGAATAGTGAAAACAAGAGAGAAAAACGTTTCTCTCTCTCTCCTCAAGCTAAGCCGCCTTTCTCCTCTCTCAGAATAATAATGAATAATGAATAATAATTCAGCAATTAAGTCTCTTAATAATCTCCTCTCATAATTTCCTTCTAAGTCCCTGAACTAATTATAAATGACAAATTAGTCTTGGACATAGTTTCTAGGCGCCACATTTGGTCCAGACTGCTACTCTCTTTTGTGTCATATGCCATCCGTATTCCATAGTCCCATTATGTCTTCATCTACCTCATTAATACATAAAATCATGCTAATCACATTGGTTAGCTCAATTACATAGAAGTATAGTAAAAACATAAGAAACTAGGCACTTAGTTCTCTAAACTTAACTAAAATATGGATAAGTTATGGTGCTTAGGTGTATAAATACACCCAAGATCACTACCTCACACTTAAAACTTTGTTCTTCCTTGAACAACATATCTATTTATGCATACTACATAAGTCTTAGCATCCACAAAGGAAAACAAGATGCTCAAATAGGCTCACACAACAATTATGAACAAGAAGTATATTCAGGAATCATTACTAGACACAACCTACCCTCAAGAATCGACTCATTAAGTTGGAAATTTCATGCATATCGTTTAAGCATAGAAATCATATAAATTACCCAACCTTCATCAACCATGTGCCCTCACAACAAGAAAGTTACCCATAATCACTCACAATCATGTAATTTCTAACAAAATAGGTACAAAAATTAAGTTCCGCTAACTCTCACAAAGAATTGTCAAATTACAACTGATAACCATATGCTTTCCCTTAGTGTAATACTCCACTAATATCAGAATGTTAAGATTAGGATCAAATAGGTCTTTTACGGGTTATAATGCAGGCTAAAGGATGGGTAGGAACTATTTTGGCCAGAAATAGTGACTATCTTCGCTAAGCTCTTTAATACACTACATTATGAAATTAAGACCAATCTCTAAAAACCAATTTCCACTTCTGCTATCTTCACAGATTTTCTTTTCACCCCAACTTATTAAGCTCAATTAATAACACTATGGTAGGAGTATGCAACCCTTTCAAATATTTTTTTTGCACTCTTTTCATGTTACGCACCCCTATAATAGCCACCCTCAACTTAAGAGATTTTCCTTAGTTGAGGTGCACAATGTCCAAGAAGGACCAGGGCCAAAATAGGTTCATTGTAACATGTCCGGGATAAAGTTTGGAACTTTTTCAACAATTTTCGGTACTCCCAACCACATCAATTTTACATGCCAATAACTAGACTTTGGGGCATCAATTTCACCTTTTTCCTTTAATTGTCAAACTCCTAACTCAAATTGATTTTACATTAAAGCGCTTAGGAGCTTTGGGATCAAATTACGGTTTATTAAAGAATGGAATAGGCTACATATGAGGCTAACAAAAGAACAAGATAAAGGATCAATGGGGCAAGCTAAGATAATGTAAAAATGTAGGTCAAAAGAAGGTATGAACAATGGCTATCAAAGAAATGCCAAAATCTTCTCCTAAACTCACAATCTTTATTTCGCTTTGCATACATACCAGGCAAGTTCTAGCATCAGTTGCAATAAGGAATATACAATATTCTTACACACTCATGGAACATGGTCAACTCAATTAGGAGTATTATAGATTCTCGACCCTATAATTACATGAATTCAAATAAATCTAACAATCACAACAAGAGTCACAACCAGAGCCTAGGTGTTTCAAATGTAATGATCCATCACATACTTATGTTAGAATGTCATGTGACCCATAAGAACAGTTACATGCAATTGAATAACTAATTTTCTCTTAAGACGATCGTCAACCATCCATCATTAAGAAAAGCACCTAATTATGACTAAATAGAATAAACATCTAACAAGAAACAAAATAACTAATCCTATCACAGAAGAATGCTAAGGAGAAGGTAAGTACTATTTTCTTACAAAACAAGTAGCAAAGTAACCAGCCACCCCACACTCAAGTTCAGCACTGTCCCCTGTGCAAATATCAAGATAAAGAACCTGGCTAGTAGTACTCCTCATCCACATTAGGAGTCATGCCACCTGTATTGAGATCATCATCAAAGCCATTTTTCCTGTGTTCATTATATCATCCACGTCAGCCACACATAATGAAACTAACTACTATTAAGATGAAGGTGGTGAAGTCACCACCTCATACTTAATTTGTTAGTATAAACCAATTAAGTGTTATTATCGGGTACTCAGACTTCGCCGACATACACTTTGGTATGGTGCACCTACATTATTCGCAATACAATTCACTCACTTCAATTCCCCCAATTCTATTTCAATGACGCACTTTTTAAATAGAATCATGCTCTACACTTTCAACCATACCAAAATATACAAAACACTATTACTTTTAGAACATCGCTATGGCAAAAATTTAATTCATAATCCTTAAGAAATCAATTAACTATAACATAGAGTCACAATAACTAAGGATTAAAAAAATTAAAACTTACCTCGA
This sequence comes from Capsicum annuum, assembly GCF_002878395.1. Classification (NCBI taxonomy): domain Eukaryota; kingdom Viridiplantae; phylum Streptophyta; class Magnoliopsida; order Solanales; family Solanaceae; genus Capsicum; species Capsicum annuum. The sequence goes on from NC_061121.1 coordinate 17,842,857, forward strand.
AGATGGAAGATTAGTGAAGCACAAAGAGAATGGTGAGAGCTCAATATTGGACGGCTTAAGGGTGAAATAAGGATGAATTTGGGCATTTAGGATGTGAAGTCTATTTGAAGAATGAAAATCTAGGTCTAGTTGACCCAAGTTAAAGTTGGAAGTTGGGTTTTAGGCTTATTTGGACTAAGTGTGCAACGAACATCTTATCCCACATCTCAAAGTATGCATCACATACGTTGTCACACAGTTGGGAAAGTGAGCCTATGTAGAGAAGTGGGCGACGCACTACCTATCACAGACATCAAGGTGTGCGTCACCTAAGGTATCGCAGACTTAAGGCAGTGGGCATGTGCGGCTAGGTGTGCGACGCATATCTTATCGCACATGTTAAAGTGTGTGACGCATAAGTTATCGCACATATCAAGGTGTACGGCACATTGTGCATCGCATAGTTGGTCCAGTGAGCATGTACGATGGGATGTGCAGTGCTCTTTTGGTCACACACATAAAGGTGTGCGATGCACACATGACCTTGTTTTGCCTGGTATAAAGCAATGCACCTATGCTAAGTGATAAATGATGCCCTTACCAAGATTCAAGTGAAATTGAGCACCACACCCAATTGTACACTTAAAATCTGACACTATGCATAATATTTTTCATATGAGGCAGTGGGAAAGGTCCATATCCTGGGGGCTTCGCCCCTGCACCCCCATCAAGGTCAGTGGTGGCCTTTTGAATGGGTGGAAGCGATCGTTGTCAATATAAAATCCTAATAGGTTGCGGTCGAAACCCACAGGGAATGGGGTGTAAACTTCGATTTGTTTATGAAATACTTTACTGGTAGTTTAATGTTTCCAAAAATGGGGATTTAAGTTTCACAGAGAGTTAATTGCCACTTACAATATTTTAGTATTCGTAATTAATCTAAATGGAAACCAGAGTTATGTTCACCATGGGTTTTGGGAATTGACAGATACTAGGTAATGCTTGAGATTCTTGAAGTAAGTAGAAACAATAGACTATCCCTGATGACGATACTATATGAATTATCTCTCGACCTCACAAGATAATTTATTACCTAATTCTCTCAAACTTAAATAACTTATCTATTTCTAATAGGATTTTATCTTAGGTAGATTAATCTAGTTACGACATCAATCATTAAATAGAAGGTTGGTAGCTTTCGAGTCCCTGTTGATAATTTATGACCTCTAGTCTATTTCTCCGTTAGAAGAAAATAAAATCTAAGGCATAACCTAATGTTTGCAACCAATAGATTCCAGTTAAAACAATAGTATTTCAAGACGTCATACTACTCTTTGAATCTGTTAAATACTTAGTAACCTATCAAACCCTAATCCATGGATCCAATAACTCTGGCTAATGGAATTATCCGCTCATGATTTAATTAATGAAATACAAAGTTGAGTTCATGATAATAAGGATAAACTTACGAACGGATGAAAAGCAACAAATAGTTTCTTCAATTGAATCCAAAAAATAGGAATCCACAAATAATTGATAAGTGTTGAAGAAAATAAAACTTTCAAAAAGAATATTTTTCTCCAACTCTTGAGATAAAAAATAATCTCCTCCAAAAATATTCTCAAAACACGAAAAAAAGCCTCCCTGAATAAACCCTAAAAGATGCTATTTATGCTAAAACCTAATTAAGGAAATAAAACAGCAAATTTAATTAATTCTCGGATTAGGTGACGCCTAAGATGATGCCGCCGTGTCAAGATTCTGACGCCCTATCACGGATAGCGTCAGATTAGCTCCAATTGTCTTCAAGTTCTGCTTTCGGCTGACAATGACTCTGACGCCGCGTCAAGGATCTGATGGTGTATCATCAGCATCATCAGATGTCTTCTCCTATCGCTAATTTTCTGCTTAAGGCTGACTCCATTTTTGACGCCTTATCACCCGCTCGACGCTACGTCACAGACATCGTCAGAACTGCTTCTCAGCTCCAACTCCCTAGTTAAGGCTGACGCTGCTTCTGATAGGCTATCATAAGGTTAACGACTTATCACAGATGTCGTTAGCCATGTTTTCTACTCTTTTGCTCAGATTTTTAACTCTTTTGCTCCATTGTCATTTATTTTTATCCCTTCATCCTTTTACTGCAATATCATGAGCAAACACATTAAAACAACAAGAGTAGCTTTAGAATTCACAATTATTTTGAGCTAAAAAGAATTAAATGTGTTAGCTTTTACTCATACATTAGGCTTTGGGATCGAGCCTATTGGCCCGATCCCTACGCTACTACCACAGACCTCATTGAAAGTCATAAAATAAAGTCGTACCATAAAACTTTTTGGGTCGAATTAACATAATTCGAGGCACGACTCTAATGCGAATCATACTTGAGCCTTACACATTTGACGACTCCAACTTACCTGTAATGTTCCCATCACTTCTAAACTTACCACTATTGACATAGCTCAATTCTAAATTAAATTTGGTACTAATCTTCTCCTTAGTACTTCATGTACTTACACTTACTCAAAAAAAAACAAAAATGATTAGAAGGATGGGTTGCCTCCCACCAAGCACCGTAGTTTCGGTCGTGGCTCGACTCTTCTTTTTGCATTTTTGTTTAACATGATAAAGTGAAAATAAAATCATGGGTTGGCTCCCATATAGCACTTGATTTAACATCGTAGCATGACTAGATTATCTTGACTACTCAGACTTCATCAAGCTATATCAATGATACCATTTGTAGCTCATTTGTTGGATCAAGACAATGCTTTATTCCTAGTCCAACCACTTTGAACTCACTTACATCCTTGCTTGCAAGTTCAACCAGACCAGTTATGGTCTCCACAACAGACCTATCCTTAATAGGTACATCTCTCTCATCTTCGTAGAATACATCAACAATCGAGAAGACACTCATCTCCTTTTGTTGTTTCATAGACCGACATACTTCAAAACTAACTTCTTTCTCATTGAGCCCAAATTTCAGCTCATTTAGCTCCATGTCAACTAATACTTTCCCAGTTGCTAAGAACTGCCTATCCAAAATTATGGGTACTTCAAAGTACACTTTGCAATCAAGAATTACAAAGTTAGTAGAAAATATAAAATCCCCAACTTTTACAAGTACATCATGTAGAATCCCCATCGGCCTTTTTACCGATCTATCCGCTATTAGAAGCCGGATATTGGTGGGTGTAGGATCTCCCAAACCTATTTTCTTAAAAACCGTCAATGGCATAAGATTTCTACTTTCCCCAAGATCACAAAGGGCCTTTTTAAACTTCAGCAATCTAATCGTACATGGAACAGTAAATACTCCCGGATCAGCTCTCTTCTGGACAATAGATCTTGGAGTAATAGCAATACAATGATATAAATTTGCTACCATTTTATAGCTCACAGTCCTTTTCTTTATTAGCAGGTTTTTTATAAACTTAGCATAGCCAGACATCTATTCTAGTGCTTCAACTAAGGGCACATTCATTGTCAACTGCTTTAACATAGCCATGAATTTGCTAAACTTGCCATCATCTTCTTTCTTCTTTAATCATTATGGAAATGGGGGTGGTGGCCTTGGGATTTCAGTTGGAGCAACTTTTACCTTCTTTCTTATGCCTTGCTCCACATCACTAATATGCTTCAGCTAAGTTGGTTGTTCCACTTTTGCACTCTTTTTTTTCAAACCTCCCAACTCCACGGGCACCACTGAAGATTCATTAACCATCTCCTAATCTATTTTGACCGCATCAGTATGACAGGATGCTTCCAATCTTGGACTAGATAACATCTTACCACTCTTAGTGGTCATGGCTATACACGATCCATCAGTTCTCGAATTCTGCACTGTATCACTTAGTAGAGTCCCATTCTATCTTTGGTTGAATGCTATGGATAATTGGCTCATTTGCTTCTCCAGTTGTTTAATAGCAATTGAGGGCGAGTTTACTAGTTAACTCATGGAAGATATGTCACTCTTAATAGTAGTCACCCTAGAATTAGTCGCCTCAACATCCTTTAATAGTTTCTCCATCATGTCCTCCATGGATATTTTGCCTGAACTGGTGGAGCATTATCACGGCTTCTAGGAGGTACATACAGTCCACTCCAGTCACTTTTATTCTTCCAATCTCCTTGATGGTTCCAACCTTGGTTTCCTTGACCACCGGTCTAGAAATCCCCTGGTTATGTACATAGTTAGCCTCTTCTTCGGTGTTTGATTCAGCTCTCTTACCATAAGACCCTATAAATTTTACCTTTTCTATATTCCCTGCTAGTAAATTTTTCATGAGCAGATCCATTTGGGTTTTTATATGAGCCATATCTTGATTATGCTCCTCTTCTATCCTATGCTGCTCTGCTGATATTACACTTGACCCAGTATTACTTGCTACCACAGAATCTCTCTTATCCAAGCTCTACTTGTCTTAGTCGTTCTTTCTAACATGTCCATAGCCTCAGTAAAGGTGAGCTCCATAAAAGCTCCTCCTGCAACATTATCCACTATTGGCTTTATAAGTAAGTTCAAAGCTCTGTAGAATATTTCCCTCAAGTGTTCGTCAGTCATCTTATGGTTTGGGCATTGAGTCAACTTCTTTTTAAACCTTGCCCAAGTCTCATGCAAAGCTTCATTGGCCAATTTCCTAAAGTTTCTGATCTCATCCCTCAACTGTAACATTTTGGAGGGCGGAAAGAACCTTTCTAGGAAAGCTCCTTTGAATTGCCTCCAGTTTGTTATAGAATCAAGAGTCAGCTCATTCAACCACATCGTTGCCTCTCCAGACAGAGATTGTGGGAACAATCTTAGATAAATAGCATTTTTTCCCACTCCAAGATTATTAAATGACTTATAAATACTGATGAAATTCACCAAATATAGATTTGGATCATCACCAGGTAATCCACCAAATAGTCCTTTCAGATTCAGTAGTTGGATCATAGTACTAGTGATGTTGAATTTCACCCCAGGAGCTAGTGGTGATAGAATGATTTCCCCTGTAGATCCAGTTTTATCTAAATTATCCTCGTCGTTGTCAACATCAAATTGTGCAGCTTGGCGGTATGGTCTTCCTCTGAATGGACAATTTTGATTTACAGGTGCAACTACCCCTGCTGTACGCCTCCTATTAGCCGGGTCAATTAAATCATTATCTCCCAAGTCCTCTTCATTTAGATTAGGTACCCGACCTGGGTTATCTGTATTCTGTAGATTTAATTAAGCATTATCCAAAGTGGCTAATCTTTCAGCTTCCTGTTGGTTAGCCATTCTTTCAAGGGTAATAATGGTTCTCCTGAACTTCTGGTTCATGGCATAAACAACAATGAGTCTGTAACTAACAAAAACAACAAATAAAAGTAAAATAAGCAAACTTGACTAAGAGTCAATTAACACACATAAACTCAATCGACAACCGTATTCTCTGGCAACAGCGCCAAAATTTGATACGCCCAAATTACACCTCTCTTATGAGAGAGTAAGTGGTCGTTGTCAAATATATAACCCAACTAGGTTAGGGTTGAATCCCACAGGGAATATGGTGCTAATTAAGTTGTATACAGATTAGTTGACTTTTAATCATTCATTTACATAAAATAAATAGGGGGATTTGATTCAGTTCACAAAATAAAGGTTTTAGTTTAACAAGATGAGATATGTGTAGTAGTATTCAAATTCAGAGAAATAGCAAGCTAGGGTTATGTCCACCTTGTAGTTTCAATACTTTCTAACTATGGGCTTTACGAATTCATATATGCATCGTGCTTATGGAGAAACATATTGTATTGGATGACATAATCCTAGTGTTTCTCAACCATCAAGGACTAATTCAAGTTAGTTCTCTCGAATCAAAAGAGTTCACCAAAAACAATACGAAATCTCCAAGAAATTAATCCTTCTAAGGCATTAACTTATGAAATAGGGGTTGGTAATCCTATTTTCTTGTCACTACTCTCTTTTTCAAACATCAATCTTTCTTTCGAACAAGTTGTGTTTTAAGGCATATCCTCCATGTTTGCAACCATGAGAATTCAAGATAAGCGAAGAAAGTATGATGTAAACAAATCAATGCATAATGAATTTAAAACCCAAAGTGATAGATTGTATGCTACAAGGCTTCCATAACCCTAACTAATAAACTTAGCTACTCATGAATAAAAAGAAAAGAATCATAAATATATTCATCATACTAAAAACTAGAAGACGATCTTAGTGTGCCAATAGTGAAAACAAGAGAGAAAAATATTTCTCTCTCTCTCCTCAAGCTAAGCTACCTTTCTTCTCTCTCAGAATAATACAGAATAATGAATAATGAATAAAAATTTAGAAATTAAGTCTTTTAATTACCTCCTCTCATAATTGCCTTCTAAGTCCCTGAACTAATTATAAATGATAAATTAGTCTTGGACATAGTTTCTAGGTGCCACATTTGGTCCAGACTGCTACTCTCTCTTGTGTCATATGCCATCGGCATTTCATAGTCCCATTATGTCTTCATCTACCTCATTAATACCTGAAATCATGCTAATCACATTGGTTAGCTCAATTACATAGACGTAGAGTAAAAACATAAGAAACTAGACACTTTGTTCTCTAAACTTAACTAAAATATGGATAAGTTATGGTGCTTAGGAATATAAATACACCTAATATCACCACCTCATCAACCCTCAACTATCAGGTATGATGCCTCAACCTACGATGGATACATAGTTCTGGAACGTAAGGATTTCTTCTAGAAATCACACCCTCTACTAGAAGGTGAGTTCCCATCATTGGGTTCACTCGGTGCTGACTTCAACTCCTAACTGAAGATACTGAACATGATTAACTGACTTGACATGGACTGAGCTTACTGAATTCTGTTGATTGACGGAATACTATTGATATCTGATAACTGAGTGAGATCATGAGGTTTCCTGAGTCACATAATTGACTGGCTGGATTTTTAGATATCATGAAACATGACATGGCTCTAGGCACACAACTATATTTTTCGGGTACTAGTACCCCCAGGATTCGATGGAAGGAAATGGACACAACATGACTTACTTGATCATGAGAACAGAGTTCACAATTCATAACATTATAAGTAGGGGATATTATACTACATGTAGTTCTCAACATATTATGCATGGTAGGGAGTTCATATATATCATGTACGTATTGTATAACTCCATTATCATGAACACTTCATACCACAACAATAGCAACACAACAATAGCATGGAATTCATATTGAATCATAATGGTTAACATCAACTTTCCATTTAGATACTATTGAGCCATGGAAACATGATTTCAAGCATTCAAGGCCTTTTATCAAACACCTTGCATGCACTTTTTAAGGCATAGGTGTATTCTTAAATTTCACTATATTATACCACTCAAATTCATGGGTTCCAACTAACATGATCATAACCTTCATGAAAATACATCAAAATGCTACTCTATAACACAAATAAAAACCACAAATATGAATATGATCATATCACCACAAAACAATCATAATTGAGTATTTAAAGATTAATTTTGAACTCCATGGATGAAAGGGATCTGTGGATAAACACTACATATACCTTGGGTTAAGAATCCGTGAAAGTTAGCTGTGAAATAGGCTTGGAATTTGAAGTCCCCAATTAAACCCTTGACTTGTTCTTGGTTGTTCTTGAGAGGATTTCAGCAAAAGAAGTATATTTTGGTGTTTTAAAGCCTAAATCCTGTGTTTAAGACTATATATAGGGTAGGAAAAATGACCAAAATAACCCAAAGTTCTCGGAGGTTGAATGGTGAAAATTGGGCATCCACTGGAGTTGCAGGGTGTTTCCTGGCAAGTCCCCTGCTGTAGCTAGGGCGGCTCCTTGGTTGGAGCGGTGCTCAAGCAAGGGCGGCATGGGTAGATCGCCCTGTGCTACTTTTTTAGGCACCAAAACGTGCCCTTATCCTACTCCAAAAACTTTGAAACTCACCCGGGATGTACTACAACGTTGCCCCATCACAACGCAACTTGAAAATTAGAAAATGAAGGCCCAGAAGGTCGTCAAATAAATCTCTGAAGTTTGGAGATCTAAAATAAGACTGTTTATAACACTTAGGTAAAATTTTCTAAGTGTTGGACCTTATATTGAGCTTCAAGGAGCTAAACAAGCTGAATATAAATACAACATTTTTGTGGGGTCTTACAATATCTCCCCCTTAAAAATATTCATTCTCGAATGACACTGACAAAGAGGGGGAAACAATAAGCTGACATGACCTGGACATATCTGCTTTTGCTTCCCAAGTAGCTCCCTCAATAGACTTATTTCGCCAAAGAACTTAAACTAGAGGGACTTCTTTGTTCCTCAGTCTACGAGTCTTATAGTATAAGATTTCAATTGGAATCTCTTCATAAGAGAGGCTATTCTGAGCATCAATGCTCTAAATAGGGACCACGACTGATGGGTCACCTATGCACTTCTTAAGAAAAGAGAGATGAAAGACTGGATGAACTTAAGCTAGACATGAAGAAAACTCGAGCAGTTAAGATTCTTGCCTAAATGACTAAGAATCTTGAAAGAACTGACATATCGGTGACTGAGCTTACCCTTCTCGACAAATATCTGTACTCCCTTCATGGGAGAGATGTTTAGGTAGACATAGTCACCAATTTCAAACTCGAGATCCTTTCTGCGCATATCTGCATAGGACTTCTTTCGGCTCTGAGCAGCCCAAAGTCTTTCTCTGATCAAATGGACCTTATCTAAGGTGTCCAGTACTAAGTCAGGCCCTATGACCGAGGCTTCACTAAATTTGAACCACCCAATGGGAGATCTATACCTCCTACCATATAGAGTTTTAAATGGAGCCATTTGAATACTGGAATGATAGCTATTGTTGTATGCAAACTCAATCAAAGGCAAATGGTCATCCTAATTTCCCTTGAAATCAATTGCACACGCCCTTAGCATATCTTTTAGAGTCTAAATGGTCCTTTCTTCTTGACCATCTATCTGAGGATAAAATGCTGCACTGAGATGGACTTGGGTACCAAGACCCTTTTGGAATGCTTTCTAGTAATGAGATGTGAACTGGGTACCTCTTTATGAGATAATAGATAACGGAATATCGTGTAATCTGACCAACTCCCTGATATAGATTTTGGCATAATCCTTGGCTAAAGAAGAGGTATGGACTGGAAGGAAATGAGCTAACTTGGTCATCCTATCTATAATGCCCCAAACTGAATCATGCTGATGATGAGTTCGAGGTAATCCCATCACGAAATCCATGTTCACTTCTTCCCACTTCTAAGTAAGAATGGTGAGCTCCTGTATGGAACCACTAGGCTTTTGATGCTCTTTGTTAACCTACTGACATGTAGAGCACTTAGCCACAAAAGTTACAATATCTTTCTTCATCCTATTCCACCAATAGATCTCCTGCAAGTTGCGGTACATTTTAGTGGACCCTAGATGAATAGAGTATCGCGCATCGCGCGCTTCTGCAAGAATTTGTTTCCTCAATTCATCGAGATCTATAACACACAGACTACCCTGATAATGAAGAACTCCATCTCCACCTTGGGAGAAAACCTCTACTTTCTGATTCTAAACTAACTCTTTTTGCTTGATACGGCTAAGATCCCTATCTTGGTTTTCTTTCACCTCAGAAACTAGAGATGATTCTGAACTATTTTGAACACATACACCACCCTCTAAAGAATCGACTAAGCGAACACCTAGTCTGGCAAGTTGATAGATTTCCTAAGCTATCTTCTTTTTACTATCCTCAACGTAAGAAACACTACCCATGAAGGGTCTACTGAGAGCATCGGCCATAACATTGGCCTTGCCCGAATGATAAAGGAAACTCATGTCATAATATTTCAAGAGCTCTAACCACTTTCTCTAATAAAGATTTAGATCCTTCTGAGAAAAGACATACTGGAGAATCTTATGATCTATGAATACATCTACATGAACTTCATATATATAATGCCTCTAAATCTTCAAGGCAAATACTACTGCTGCTAACTCAAGATCATAGGTAGGATTATTCTTCTTATGAGGCATTAACTGTTTAGAGGCGTAGGCTATGACCTTACCATGATGCATTAGGACACAACGTAAACCAAATTTGGATGCATCACAATATACTACGAACCCATCGAAACCATCAGGAAGAGCTAGAACTGGAGCTGAGATGAGTCGAGTCTTTAATTCCTGAAAACTCTTCTCGCAAGAATCTGACCACTGAAACCTAACCTTATTTTGAGTAAATCTAGACATAGGGGATACAATAGAAGAAAATCCCTTAGTAAACTATCTGTAATAGAAAACCAAACCCAAGAAGCTCCTGATATTTGATGGAGAGATAGGATAATGCCAGTTTCTTACCGCTTCGATCTTCTGAGGATCTACTCTAATGCCATCACCGAAAATCATATGGCCAAGGAATGCTATAGATCTTATCCAAAACTCACACTTATTGAATTTGGAAAATAGATGATGATCTATGAGAGTCTAAAGAATAATTTTGAGATAGTCTGAATGATCGTACTGTGTGTGGGAAAAGACCAGGATATTATCTATTAATACTATGACGAATATGTCTAAGTACTGCTTGAACACATAATTCATCAAGTCCATAAAAATGGCTGGGGTATTGGTAAGACCAAAGAACATAACTAGAAATTTGAAGTGACCATACTGAGTATGGAAAGCTGTCTTCGGAATGTCACATTCTCTAACTCTGAGCTGATGATAGCCTGATCTGAGGTGTACCTTGGAGAAATAACTGGAACCCTGAAGTTGGTCAAAAAAGTCATCTATTCTAGGAAGTGGATACCTGTTCTTGATCGTAACTTTATTGAGTTGACGGTAATCTATGCATATTCTGAGAGAACCATTTTTCTTACGCACGAATAAGACTGGTGCGCCCCATAGGAAAATGCTGGGTCTAATGAATCCCTTATCTAAGAGATCCTTTAACTATTTTTTTAGTTCCTAGAGTTTTGCTGGTGCCATTCTGTATGGCGAAATAGAGATAGGCTGAGTTTCTAGGATGAGGTCGGTGCCGAAGTCTATTTCACTTTTGGGATGAAGGCCTAGAAGATCTTTGAGAAAGATATCTGAATATTCATAACAACTGGGACTGATTCGAGATTGGGAGATTCGAAATCAGAGTCCTTAACATAGACGAGATGATAAACACACCCCTAAATATCTTTTTCCTTTCCCAAAGATAGGAAACAAGCTGACCCCTGAAAGATGAAGTACTACCCTTCCACTCTAAGGCAGGCTCATCCGAAAACTAAAACTAAACTATTCTATTTTTACAGTTGATTGTGGCATAGCGGGAATGAATCTAATCCATGTCGAGAATGACATCAAAATTATCATCTCTAACTCGACTAAATTTTCTGACATGACCTTTTAAAATATCATAACTGGGCAGTTCCTGTATACCCACCGAGCTATGATGGTTTTACCCACTGGGGTAGATACTGAGAAGGGCTCTGCTAGAATTTAGGGATTGATTCCAAAATCGCCTTCTATAAAGGGAGTAACAAAAGACAAGGATGCACCTAGATCTAGCAAAGCATAAACACAAACGTGAATGATCTATAGCATACCAGTGACAACATCAGGAGAATTTTCCTTATCCTATCAGGTCTAAAGAGCATAAACTCTATTTGGGCGTTGCCCACTAAAAGCACTGGAAGTGGCACCTTGCTAGTTCGAGTGATTGGACTGAGCTGTAAAACAATTCTGCTGATCCTAAGGACCCGACTGCAGATAATCTCTAATCCTATGGCCTGGATTGCTACATCCAAAGCAAGTATCACTTCCTACTCTGCAATTACCCTGATGGTTCTTGCCACAAATCCAACAATAAGGATAAGTGCGGGCATTGCTAACACTGCCCTGAGACTTAGAGCCTGGTGGTCTACCTCTGTTGCCGTCTCTGAATTTCGACATTGGGTCACTAGCGGAGGTAGGAGCTAGAACTGTTGACTTAGAGCAAAATTGAGAATGGATTTTTCCCTCTGATTTGGGTTGAGCAAAATTAAAATTGCCTGACTTTGATCTCTTGTTCTGCCTCTACCTAGTCCTAACCTTCTCCTCTTTTATTTGCTGAGAGTGGGTCATGATCCTGGCTAAAGTCATATCACTGTTCAGTATCATAGAACTACATTTATTTACCACGCTATCATTCACCCATAACATAAACTTTCTCATCTTAGCCCTGCTATCTGCAATCACGTGAGGGGAATATCTGGCTAATTGAATAAATTTGAAAAAGTACTCTTTAACCGTCATATTTCCCTTCCTGAGGTTGATGAACTCTAGAACTTTTACCTCCCTCAGCTCTTGGAAAAGAATTTATCTAAGAAAGCCGTGACAAATTCCTACCACTCTATAGGACATACTCCATCTACCCTTTTGGAATTCCATTGCTTGTACCAAGTATGAGCCACGTCTTACAACTGGTATGAGGCTAACTCAAAACTCTCAAAAAAAGTAACTCCCATGATGTCTATGACCTTCTATACTTGGTCAATGAATTCCTGAGGGTCTTCGTCAGATTTAGACCCAAAGAAAGATGGAGGGTTCATTCGATTGAAGTCTTGAATCCTAGCTGCGACTGAGTTGGCCACTGGATTGGTCAGAACGACTGCTGGCCGTTCATTTTGGGCAGCCACAGACTGATTAAGTGAGGTGAATGCGGCTCTAAACTATGAACGAGAAACATATTTTCCCAAAGAATCTTAGGGCTGAGGAGCTGGCTGGTTTTTTCTCTTTGAAGGCATGTTTTGAAATAAGAGAAGAATGGATTAGAATGATAATTTAACTTGGGATTATGCTTACTAGCATGACGTGAATACTGAAAGAAGGGGAAACTATTCCTAAAACATCTCATAGCCTCCTGTTTATAAATGTGGCACACAACAAAGCCATGTACAAGACTCTACTACATGCGAGTTTCAAACTTCCTAGGCTGCTATTGAACCTTAGGCTCTGATACCAAGTTTGTAATGCCTCGATTTTTTGAACCGGAATGTCACACGGTACTTATGACCTCAAAGGACCACAAGCTAATCCATGACTGATATCTGTACCTATACACTGCATAATATACATGTAAAATGCTGAAAAACATGAACAATATGCCTAAGGTTCAACTGAACATAATTTGAGAAATAATAACATCTGAAATAGAGTGGTATCATAATACAATACTGAAGTATGATAATCATGAAAATACCATAGTTGTCTGAAAGCCTCTAACTGTTTGAGTAATTTGAATAAGGAGTCGATTGGACATGTCCCCAACTAACTCTAACTAATAACTAATCAAAATATAGTGAAGTAATAATCATATCCTCAAAATATGAGGACTCACTGCTAAGCTCTGAATACTGGAATGCTACCGCTGCTACTGGTCTTGAAGACATGTCTCTAAACCTATGGTGTAACATAAAAAGAAAGCACCATAGCGCAAATGCATCAGTATAACTAAAAGTACTGAGTATATGAGTGAGGTAGGCTAAATGGAAAGGGTTTATATGTATGAACAATGCTGACTGACTACCTAATATGAACGTGAGAGTGCAAACATGCGTACTTAGAAACTGAGATCGTGAATATGTGATAGCTGGATCTGTATGCTAATACATGGTTTACTGATAGTCCTAAATCTATTGGAACTATTTGAGTCCCGTACTATAACTGAATTGACTGTATCTGACAGTCTTGATATGCTAAAGTCTAAAGAACTATCTAAGTTCTTTTACCGAGACTAAGACTGAAACTGTGGGATGTATTTTTTTAACCGACATGCCCCATGTATGTCATTATAGTAGAGCTGGGGTCCAATCTCTGCCCTGACTGGAAGGGTGTCAATACCATACCACTGGTAAAGACAGGCTGTAAGAACCATCTACTGGAAGGTACTTAAAATGAGAATGGTAGGAACCCTCTACTAGAAGGTAATCCACCTTATATACACTCAACTAGCAGGTATGATGCCTCAACCTGCGCTGGCTATATAGTTCTAGAATGCAAAGATTGCTTCTAGAAATCACACCTTCTACTGGCAGGTGAGTTCCCATCCTTGGGTTCACTCGGTTCTGACTTCTACTCCCAACTGAAGAGACTAAACATGATTAACTGACGGGACATGGACTGAGCTTACTGAATTCTGTTGACTGACAGAATACTATTGATATTTGATAACTGACTGAGATCATGAGGTTTCCTGAGTCACATGAATGACAAAATTCTACTGAATCATGCCTTGATTTTTGAATATCGTGAAAACATAATATGGGTCTAGGCACACATCTATATTTTTTGGGTACGAGTACCCCCAAAACTCGATGGAAGGAAAATGACATAACATGACTTACTTGATCATGAGAACAGAGTTCCCAATTTATAACATTATAAGTAGGGGATATTATGCTACATATAGTTCTCAATGTCTTATGCATGGTAGGGAGTGCATATATATCATGTACGTATTGTATAACTCCATTATCATGAACTTTTCATACCACAACAATACCAACACAATAATAGCATGGAATTCATATTGAATCATAATGGTTAACATCGGCTTTCCATTTAGATACTATTGAGCCATGGAAACATGATTTCTAGAATTCTAGGCCTTTTATCAAACACCTTGCATGCACTCTTTAAGGCATAGGTGTATTCATAAATTTCACTATATTAAACCACCCAAATTCATGGGTTCCAACTAACATGATAATAACCTCCATGAAAATACATCAAAATGCTACTCTATAACACAAATAACAACCACCAACACGAATATGATCATATCACCACAAACCAATCATAATTTAGTATTTAAAGATTGATTTTGAACTCCACAGATGAAATGGATCTGTGGATGAACACTACGCATACCTTAGGTTAAGAATCCGTGAAAGTTAGTGGTGAAATAGGCTTGGAATTTGAAGTACCCAATTAAACCCTTGACTTGTTCTTGGTTGTTCTTGAGAGGATTTAAGCAAAAAGAGTCTATTTTGGTGTTTCAAGCCTAAATACCGTGTTTAAGACTATATATAGGGTAGGAAAAATGACCAAAATACCCTTAATTTCTCGAAGGTTGAATACTAAAAACTGGGCACCCACTGGAGTTGCAGGGCATCGCTTGGAAAGTCCCTTGCTCTGGCCAGGGTGGAGCCTTTCTTTAAGCGGTTCTCAAGCCAGGGCAGCGCGGGCAGATCACCATGAGCTACTGGATTGGGCACCTAAACATTCCCTTATGCTACTATACAAATTTTGAAACTCGCCCGGGATGTACTATGACCTTGCCCCATCGCAACGCAACTTAAAAATTAGAAAATGAAGGTCAGGAAGATCGTGAAATAAATCCCCAAAATTTGGAGGTCTCAAATGAGACTAAGTATTGAACACTTAGATAAAATTTTCTAAGTGTTGGACCTTATATTGAGCTTCAATGAGCTAAAAGAGCTGAATATGAACGCAACATTTTTAGGGGGTATTATAATTTAGGACTGAGTTGGGTATGATTCCAAGGTCGTATTCCACAAAACTATGTGCCACTATAGGTTTAAGTCCCATAGTGGGTTAGGATAAGTGATCACTAAGTTAAGATTCTATTCTGATGGAAAAGGTAGACCAACTATCCCTTAGATGGGTAAGACTTGGACTCCATGATAGCTCATATGGTTTATGTAACTTAGAAGAAACCCCCAAAAGAAAGTGTAAAAATTAAAGCTTTTAGAACCAAGTGTTATGTCTCACAAAGTTTATCCTTATGCTTCATTACTCACATTTATGATTTTACAATTTTGTTTTACTCAAGACCAAGGTGAGTCATTTACACTTAGCATGCAATATTTGAAAGTCGAGGTTCACATTGAGTTATTATTTTACTTATTCATTCACCCCCAAATGCTTAGTATATTCCAGAAGTATTGATCCACATATACGTCTATGTGATACGTTGTTTCATAATGTAGATTCTGGTGCTTAGTTCCAGTAACGTGATTGATTATGGGAATCTCCACCTACATCCCGATACTTGGTGAGTCCTCATAGTTTGAGGAGCCATTTTTTTAAGATTTCGATATAGATAAAGTACTTCAATCATTTGATGTCAGTTAAGTTTGGGTCAGCTGGGTCTTGTCCCAATGGCTCTCTAATTAAAAGTCAAGGCTTGTCCGATTGTTTTTATTTTAGATTTAAAAGTGTGTTTTCAAGATTTCCAAGTTTAAGACTTTCAGTTAAAATATTAATTCAATCATCTCCAGATTTCGTATGTCAAGTTTACCTTTATTATGAGTTCCAAAGTTGTTAGAAGGCTTAAAGGGTTAGCTTGGAACTAATCATAATCTTGAGTAACATGTGACGTCTAGGGTATATTTCTAGGGCGTTACAATAAACAACCAATTTCTACCACTTCTATCTATCCACATCTTTTGTTTTTCCCCATATTATTAAGATCATTCACATACACGATGGTGGGAGTGTTCTATGCATACATTATTCAATTTGAACAATCTTTATTCTTTTCATTACACAACTCTCAACCATAACACATATCAATTTTAAACACTAAGAGCTATTCTTTGTGATTTCACTTTCACCTTTTTCCTATTTGAATTTCAAACTCCTTAACTCAATTAACATTTAACTAAAGAGCTTAGAGGATCAAATTATAGTCATACAAAGAAGAAGATACAAGCTATATATGAGGTTGCCAAAGAAAATAGGCTAAAGGCTCAATGAAGTTAATTAGGGTTATGCACAAGGGTAGGTAAAAGACGGTATACCCATGGCTATCAACAAAATGCCTAAATCATCTCTTAAAACCACATTCTTTATTTCACTTATACATACACTATGCAGGTTCTAGACACCAAATGCACCAAGGAATACACAACAGCCTCACTTCAGATATGGCATATGCTCAAATCAAGTAGGATCATCATAGACTCTTGTTGTGTGAGACCATGCTAACACATTTGAAGCTTGTAACTCTAAATAATTACAAAGTGAGCAACTTTAGTCATTTTTCATTATTTTACTTTGATTTTGCAGCAAAAGTAGAGAAGAGGGAGAACCATCAATAAAGGAAGCAAAAAGACTGATATTGGAAGAAATAAGGAACTGTGAGTGGCTGATGACATCCATGAAACCCCGCCAGCCTCTTGATAGGCCGTCACGGATGCCATCAACTTTAATAGAAGATGTAAAGCTACAGGAAGTTTTGTGATGGAAATCACAACACGCTGTGAAGATCCTGATAGGATATCAAAATGCCCGTCAACCTTAGGTAGCAGAAGTTGGATTTGTAGAAAAGTTGACGACGTTTGAGAATGAAAGTCAAGACCGTGATAGGACGTCACGGGCGCCATCACCTAATCCAAAGAAAATCAGAAGTTTTAATGTTATTTCCTTATTTAGGATCGACTATTTAAAGACTTGTTTAGGGTTTTTATTAGGGGAGAGACAAAATGCGTTATCGAATAATCAAGTATTCATCTATCTGACAAAATATGACTTTTCTATCGATCTATCTCAAGAACAATATTTTTTGTGTTTTGCCTTGTGATTCAAATACAAGTTCACTTTTTATTTCATTCATCATTGTAAGTTAATACTTTCAGTTATGAATTCAATTTTCATGCTTGTTTCTTGTATCATGAGTGGCTAAACTCCTTTAACCTAGATTGTGGGATCTAGGGTTAGGTCATGATATGGTGTTAATTAATTACTCAAGGTTTAATAGGTGTTAGGATTTCTTAGTATTCTGATATTATAACTTATGTCTATTGGTTGTAAATAATAGGCGTACCTACTTTGGTTTGCTTGAGAAAGAAATCATAAACAGTAGGAAGCGAATTATCAACAGGGACTCAGAAAGGCTTCATTTAATAATCAGCACTGTAACAAGGTTGATTAACCTGAGGTAAAATATGGTCAGTGAGTTGCGATTCCCTAAGTCCGAGAGGATTAGGAAGTTAGACGCTTGAATTGGTCGAGAGACATTTGAGCGTACCATCGATAAAGATAGCTTATTATCCTAACCACCGTGAGAACCTTGAGTTATTTGAAGCATCTGTCATGTACTGTAAACCCTAGCAAAGATAATACCGATTATTTCATAAAACATCGGTTACAAATATTTAATTCAAAGTAAAAATTAATCTTCTGTGAAACTCAAACCCCCATTCAAGGAAACAGCAAACTACCAGTAAATTATATCGTAAAAAACTCGAAGTTCATACCTTATTCCCTATGGGATTCGACCCCAACCTAGTTGGGTTTTATATTAACAATGATCGCTTACACCCATTCAAGAGTGTAGTTTGAGCATTATCAAAAATGGCGTCGTTGCCAGGAAATACGGTTGTAAACTAAAAGCTTGTGTGCGATAATTTGCTGTTAGTTAAGTTTTCTAGATTTACGTTTATTTGTTGTTTTTGTCTATTGTAGGTACTGTGTTATTTTTGCCAAAAACAAGAAGTTTCAGAGAATCATTATTGCCAATCAATCCAGAACCTCAACTGATAGGGAGAATATATGAACAACTGGCGGCAGATAGACTATCCGCTTTAGCCAGGGCTCAAGTGAATGTACAGAATTTAGGTCAATAAACATGTCACTAGAACCCTAATGATGAAGATTTGGGTGATGAGGATTGCTGAATCCTCAAAACTCGAGGCGAGCTGGGCAACTTGCCGCACAGTGTAGCTAAATGTCAATAAAAACCGTCCAATTCGAGGAAGGTATGGACAACAGACTGTTCAATATGAGGCTGATGAAGATGATGAAGAAATGGACGAATCTGGTGCAGTGGGTGCTATCATTCCTCCACCGTTGGCACTGGGTACAAAATTCAGCATAACAAGCACCATGATCCAACGCCTGAATCTGAAGGGGTTGTTTGGAGGCCTATCGGGTGATGATCCGAACATGCATTTAGTGAATTTCATCACTATTTACAACTCTTTTAATAATCCAGGAGTGATCCCAAATGCAATAAGGTTGAGGTTGTTTCCGTTGTCTCTATCTGGAGAGGCAAAAATGTGGTTGAACTAGTTAGAGACTGATTCTATAACCAACTGGAGATAGTTGAAAGATGCATTTATAGAATAGTTCTTTCCACCCTCCAGAAGGGTATAGTTGAGGGACAAAATCAGTACCTTCGGAAAGCTCTCAATTGAAGCATTGCACGAAACCTGGGAGAGATTTAAGAAGAAGATTGTATAATTTCTGAACCACAATATGATGGACTTTCACTTGATGGAGACTTTGTACAGAGCATTCAACTCTATGACAAATCCAATTGTTGACAACGCTGCAGGTGGTTCGTTCATTGACCTCTCTTTTCTAGATGCTTTTGACATGCTGAATAGAATGACCAAGCAAAGTCAGGCTTGGCACACTAGGGATTCTGTAATGGCTAGCCCAACTATTGCTGGTAGTATAACTGTGGGGCAGTATAGAAGGGATGAAGAGCAAGATCAGGACATGGCACATTTAAAGACACAGATGGAATTGCTAGCCAAGCACTTCCTATCAGGCAATTCTGAAATAGTTAAGGTTATAGAATCTCAGGGGACTATTTCTATAGGTGCTGATACGGAGGCAAACTATGTGAGTAATCAGGGGGTTTCTGAGGTAATAGCCAAGGGAAACAAGGTCGGAACTTCTATGACAAGCCTGATTATAATGATAGGGAGCAAGGACACTGGAGAAACAATAATGATAGGAATGGTTTGTATGTTTCTCCTAGAAGTCGGGAAACTGCAACAACTAGCTCTGGCAAGATGTCCATGGAGGACATAATGGAAAAGCTGTTAAAGGGAGTTGAAGATACCAACTCGGGGGTAACTACTATGAAGATCGAATTTTCTACCCTCAATCAGTTGGTTAGCTCACACTTTGATTCTATTAAGAAGTTGGAGCAGCAGATAAGCCAACTTTCTACTACACTAAACCAGAGAAAAATTGGTACTTTAACTAGTGATATGGTTCAGAACCCACGGAATAATGGATCGTGTATGAAGATTCCCACTAGGAGTGGTAAGATACTATTTGGCCCTTATATGGAGATTAAGGTAAGTGTTGATGGACCCGAAGAAAGTAGTCCAGTGAAGTCTGAGAAGCTAGATGGTTTTGTTGATATTTTGGAGAAAGAAGACGAGAAGGAAGAGGAAGTAGTGTTAAAGACTATTCCTAGAACACCACCTTCTTTTCCTCAACGATTGAAGAAAAAGGTAGATGATGCAAACTTTGGTAAGTTCATGGCTATGCTCAAGCAATTGACAATTAATGTGCCCTTGGTTGAGGTACTTGAGTAAATGCCAGGTTATGCCATGTTCATGAAAGACCTCATCACAAAGAAGAGAAAGGTCAGCAGTGAGCAGGTGGATAATCTCCACCATTATAGTGTGGTTTCCATATGGTTCTTAGTGTAGAAGAAGGTTGACCCAGGTGCATTCACTTTTCTATGCAAGGTTAGGTCTCTGGATATTGCAAAGGCATTATGTGATTTGGGTGCCAGCGTGAATCTGATGCCACTTGCTGTATGTATGAATTTGGGTTTAGAAGAACCAACACCTACTAACATGCGACTAGTGATGGCAGATAGGTCAATAAAGCGGCCTGTTGGAATTTTGCATGATGTGTTGGAGAAAGTGGAAGACTTTATTCTTTCTGCTGATTTTATGGTGTTGGATTGTGATATGGACTTCGAGGTACCCATTATCTTGGGAAGACCATTCTTAGCAATAGGAAGGGTGAAAGTTGGCATGGAGTTTAACGAGCTTAAGTTTATGCTGGGTAAAAAGGAGGCAAAATTCAAAATGCATCAACCCTTGTAACAACCAATAGATATGGATGTCTTCTCGATCGTTGATGTCTTCTATGATGATGAAAAGGGGGAGCAACAGGTTGTCGTGGTGAAGTCTGAGTAGTCAAGATAACCCAGTCGTGTCGTGATAGTAAATCAGGCGCTAATGGGAGGCAACCCTAAATTTTTATGTTTGAGCAATTGTTTTTAATTTTTAAATTAGGATTTAGTATAGAGAAGGTGAAAAATGAAAAGCGTCATCTAGAAGGTCATGACGACATCCGTGACAAGTCGTCATATTTGGGACAAACTATCGTGAATGCCATCAGCTAGATCAAATTTGAGAAATTCTCTGTCTTCTGTTAACGACGACCTTGATGGGCTATCACAATCGTGACATGCCTTCACAAATTGTCGTCACCCCAGGGCCTTAAAATCTATAAACTGGGCCTAATGTTAATTCGATCTGACCCGTCCCAAATTGTGAACCTTTTCAATTTTTTGCTAATATTAACTTCCTTATTTTTGAGTTATTTCTTTCCTTAGTTACCATAGTTCCCATTCTTGGCAAACCACTCTAAGCAAAACAAGTCGATTTGTGTGTGGGTTGTTCTTAAGAATCAAGAAAATCTTCCTCTTTCACACTTCTTGTGAGTAGCACTACATTAAAAGCTCCATCAGGTATATTCTACTTCAACTCTTCTTTGATTGTGATTGTATGGTGATTAAATGATAACCCAAATACCTTAGGTGCTTGAACCAATTTCAACATGGAAAATGGCCAAAATCGTACCTAGGGTTAGTTGTGCAAGCCCAAAGTTTGAAAAATTAGCTCACAATGCCAATTGAAGTGAATCTTGAGCAAAAATGAGGACCAAAAATTCAATTAAAGTTAAAAATTGGGTTCTGGTAGGTGTGATGACATCCATGACTGGCTATCACAATCATGATGGCCAATTAAGAATGTCGTCAAGCTCTGAAAAATTTAAAGATGGTTCTGTTTAAAGCTAATGGCATTTGTGATAGGCTATCACGGTTATGACACCCTATCATGAATGTCGTCACGAAATGGTAAAAATTTGCTGGATTTTGTCTGAGGTTGATGACAATTGTGACAAGCTATCACAGTCGTAACGACTTATCAAGAATTAGCGTCACACCTGGGGCCTAAAGCATGAACGAGCTTAAATGATTAATGTGCTTTTGCTTCTAATCTTTAGGGTTGACTAATGATCTTCTAATGTCTCCAGGTAATCTAAAATGGGATGAAAAATAAAGAGCCCAAATGAACCAAAGAAAGTGGCCAAAGATGATGTACGTCGTAAGCTTCACAACGAGGAATCTGACTACGAGGAGGAGGAACCCTTGCTCTGAAAGATAAAATAGAAGAAGAGCCCAAAGAAAACTCCTTCACCTCTACCAATTAAGGTAGAGGACAATGATGATACTAGTAGACCACAACTTCTGAGCAAGAGGTGTCTAAAAACGGTGATACTGAACAGCATAAGTCTGAACATGCTAACTCTGATGAAGGGGATCAAGAAGAGTCTGAAGAATTTGAGTCCGAGGGGAAAACTTCTGGGTCCCCATCCATTCATCAACAAAAGAATAAAGAGTCTCCACCTCGGAGGGCTCTTATCAAGTGTAAGAATCCAAAGGTGAGAAATAATGCTAGATGACAGATTCCTTAAGCTGAAGACATCTATATTGCTGGGTTGCAAAAAAATAATAGAAGGAATGCAAAGAGGCCAATCTAAGAAGAAAAGATGATCATTACTAAAGATTGAACAGATACCCTGAAGTGGAAAAGAAATTCAAAGAACATGGCTTAGGACAGATTGTAAAAAGGGGAGGTTTATTTTGCCCCACACTGGTTCAGGAATGTTACATGAACTACCAAGCCCAGTTGGAGAATATGTGCAAACCAGGTGATAAAGTAGCAGATTAGCCTCTTCTTGTAAGAGTTCAGGTGAGGGGTGTAAGCATTGATGTTTAGACTAGAGCCATCAATAGATTATTGCACGGCCTCAATTTTATGCCTCAGGCCACCACACCATCATTTTATGCTTGGATAAAGAATAAGGACAAACAACATCCTTGGTTGGCCAACATCATCACTGACGGAGAACCGGCTTGGGTGACAAACCCAAATGAGGGAATATGTAAGTCCTTGTTGACTCAGGAGGCAAAATTTTGGTGGGGCATAGTGCGAGTTTAGATAATGCCTACTGAGGGAGACAATATTCTTGGCGATGACCGGTCTATTTTGGTAGTAATTTTGGTGCAACAGCTTCCCTTAAACTTTGGGGAAATCATTATGGATGAGATGAATATTAGGATGTCGAGGGTAGACACAACTTATCCTTTTTCATGTCTTATTATAGAGCTGTGTAGAGCTGCTGGGGTACCAAAGATTGTGGGCATTGATGAAGATGTTTGTGCTTGGAAAACTCACAACCCTATCTGGTTTGGTGAGATTCAGTCGGGACTTAGATTTGACAATTGTGCAGAGGTAGTAGAGGACCCACCGATTACAGATACAGGAGTAGCACCTCATGTAGATGTACAAGATTCTTCAGCACAGGCAACATTAGTGCCTGAGACTGAAGCCAGTCCCTCAGTTCCTCCAGTAGCAACAGGTTTGGCATTTCAGCCGATTGATATCAGGAAAGTAGCTAGGCAAGCCAAGTGGTACGAGGCACAACTACATGCTTTTGCCAAATAATTTACTGTTGCTGTGGATAAAAGAATCAAAGCTGCACTTGATCCTTTTATGACTTTTCCTGGGTGGGTTACAGATTTGGAGAACAGATTCGATGCCCGGGCAAAAGAAATGACAGGTGCTGATCTTGCTATATTTAGGGCTGCGTTGGACAAGGTAAAGGCTGAGGTTAGGGTACTGCAGTAGCACCAAATTATGTTGCCAAAAGGTTCATCTATGCATGATTTGGAGGAGGAAATTCCTATACTTGATCTCACTATGGACTCCCCAAAGAAATAGAATACAAAGGGGGAAAAGAAAGGCAAGAATAAGAGAGAAGATCCAGATAGTTAAGAAGAAAGAAAAGCAAAGAAGAAGGGAGAAAAGGAAGAGTTGAAAAAGGCAAGGTTGGAGTCTATGGCTGATAATGAGAAATGGGAAGAAGCCATTTTAGCTAGGGCTGCAGGTTCTTCATCTAGACAGGACCCAACCACCACTAGGCCAGAGGCTTCGAATGGGAATAAGACATCAGATAATACAGTAGCAGGGTCGAAGACCCAGGATCCAAGTGCTTGACTATCTTCAGGTATACCCTAACCCTTAGTGCATTTTATTTTTGATTATTAAGTTTAGGGTGTAGGGTAAATTGTTTTTGTAACATATTTTATAGATAATTAGGAGTAGTACAAGTATTTGAGGTAGTTGGCTTATTTTGTGATTTATGAGTATCTCTCCAGTGGTCTGATCTATTGTGTACTATGTGAATTACATTCATTGTGACCACTGTGTATCTTTTTATGGCATTAGTATGGCAAATGAATGACCTGTGTTAAACAAGTGCATGAACCAGATAAGTAGTGATATGTAAGATACTTGTGTGCCATGTGTGTGTAAGGTGTTGCTCAGTTCTTGTTTTGCGTTGAATCTAGAACTTGCTCATTTAGTCATTCCACAGTCATCGGATAGGAATTAGGAAAGGATCATAGGCTATTTTTGCATGTTAGCCCACTTTAGCCAAAATGACCTTCCCAATGTGAATAATATCCCTTGTTTTTCTTTTGAGCCTTAATAGCCTATTTCTTTCTTGTGTATATTTCACCTTCCCGTTACATCACAATGAACCTATCTTGGCCCTAGTCCTCTTTGGACACTGTGCACCTGGACTTAGACTACAAACCTAAGTTGAGGGTGGCTATTATAAGGGTTCGTGATGCAAAATGAGTATGAAGAGAGGTAAAAGAAGGAAAATGAATAAGAAGTTGGGTGCAGTGAAGAAGAAATAGGAAAAGAGAAAACTGAAAAAATTGAGAAAAAGATAATCTGGTCATTGAACAGACTGCACCCATCTTGAGCATGCTTGACCAATAAAAGAGGGAAGAAAAGAAGGTCAAAAGTTGAAACCCCAAGATTTAATGTAGTTCCAAGGAGGTGTAGTCACTCTGAAATACCCATGGATATCATACTAGCCCCTAGCCTACTTTACAAGCTTAAGAAAAGCCCTATAGTGATCCTAATTGACCTGTCTGAAGATTTAGGTACTGACTATAAAGGCAAGCCTATGGCAT
This sequence comes from Capsicum annuum, assembly GCF_002878395.1. Taxonomy (NCBI): domain Eukaryota; kingdom Viridiplantae; phylum Streptophyta; class Magnoliopsida; order Solanales; family Solanaceae; genus Capsicum; species Capsicum annuum. The sequence continues at coordinate 17,867,943 of NC_061121.1, forward strand.
TTGATGCGCAATATTAGAACTTTGTTCTGAGAGTGAGTCTTATGTTTATCCCTATGTTTATACATGTAAATTTGAGTGAAAAAAGGGATTTGTTTGTTGTGAGGGTACACTAGGTATGTTGTTAATAATTGCGTTGTTCGGATAATCTGATTTGGGTATCTGCTGGGTTGTTATTGCTGAGATTTTTACCATATCTAGATACTGGTGAGTTCCATGGTTATTTTCAAATGGACACAGTTGGTCTTAATTTGACTAATCATGGAGATGGTGCATGTATTCTAAACTGATATGAGTAGTTAGCTGCCGAATTGTACTTTGTATACTCTTAGTTATGTTGTGGTTGCTTGAGGACAAGCAATTTTTTAAGTTGAGGGTGTTGATGTGTGAGCCCATGCTAACATATTTGAAGCTTTTAACTCTAAATAATTGTGAAATCTTGAGCAACTTCAGTCGTTTTTGATTATTTTACTTTGATTTTCTAGAAAAAGTAGAGAAGAGGGAGAACCATCAACAAAGGAAACAAAAAGACTGATATTGGAATAAATAAGGAATTGTGAGTGGCTGATAAAATCCATGAAATGTCGTCAGCCTCGTGATTGGCCGTCACGGATGTCGTCAACTTTAACAGAAGATGTAAAGCTGCAGGAAGTTTTCTAACGGTAATCATGACACTCCATCAAGATCCTGATAGGACATCAAAATTGCTGTCAACCTTAGGTAGCAGAAGTTGGATTTGCAGAAAAGTTCACAAATTTTGTGATAGGACGTCAAGACCGTGATAGGACGTCATGGGCGTCGTCACCTATTCCGAAGAAAATAAAAAATTTTAATATTATTTCCTTATTTAGGATCGACTATTTAAAGACTTGTTTTAGGGTTTTTATTAGGGGAGAGACAGAATGCATTATCAAATAATCAAGTATTCATCTATCTGACAACATACGACTTTTCTATCTATCTGTCTTAAGAACAATTTTTTTAGTGTTTTGCCTTGAGATTCAAATACAAGTTCACTTTCAATTTCATTCATCATTGTAAGTTAATCCTTTCAGTTATGAATTCAATTGCATGCTTGTTTCTTGCATCATGAGTGGCTAAACTCCTTTAACCTGGATTGTGGGATCTAGGGTTAGGTCATGATAAGGTGTTAATTAATTACTCAAGATTTAATAGGTGTTAGGATTTCTTGGTATTTCTGATATTATAACTTATGTTTGTTGGTTGCAAACAATAGGCGTACCTACTTTGGTTTTCTTGAGAAAGAAATCATAAACAGTAGGAAGCGAATTATCAACAGGGACTCAAAAAGGCTTCGTTTAATAATCAATGCTGTAACAAGGTTGATTAACTTGAGGTGAAATCTGGTCAGTGAGTTATGATTCCCTAAGTTCGAGAGGATTAGGAAGTTACACGCTTGAATAGGTTGAGAGACATTTGAGCATACCATCGATAATGATAGCTTGTCATCCTAACCACCGTGAGAACCTTGAGTTATTTGTAGCATCTGTCATGTACTATAAACCCTAGTGAACATAATCCAGGTTATTTCATAAAATATTGGTTACAAACATTTAATTCAAAGTGAAAATTAATCTTTTGTGAAACTCAAACCCCCATTCAAGGAAACAGAAAACTACCGGTAAATTATATCATAAACAACTCGAAGTTCACACCCTATTCCCTATGGGATTCGACCCCAACCTAGTTAGGTTTTATATTGACAATGATCGCTTACACCCATTCAAGAGTGTAGTTTGAGCATTATCAACTCTTAACCAAACTATCACATAAATTCAACATTAAGTCAACACCGTACAATAGTAATAAACTAGTTCATAGGAGTTTCAAAAGTAGTAATTAACACAATCCACATGCTTTTTTCAAACAAGTCCACTTGCATCATGTGATCACACATAGCACCAACAAAAAATCTTACTTATTCTAACACAAATTTTATGTTACTCCTAAAAAGAAAAAGAATACTGGATTCAAGGGGTGCCCTCGTGGAAAACAACTAAAAATAACAACCACAAGGTGGGTGAAGCGTAGATGTACTAGACTGACCCAAATAACTAAAAACTAAAAAGAGAAAATCTTTTTTTTTCAAAATTACCCAAAAACTATAAAACCACTAAGACTCAAGAACCTACAACATCACATCACCCGAAATAATGGGAATTTCTCCATCCCATACTTAAAAATCTACTTTGTCCCCAAAGTATACTCATAAGTAGATATAGAAATACTACTCGAGGCCTCTAGGACTAGCTAGTAGCATCTTCATATATCATGAGGGTATAGGGACCCCACACTCAGTCTTTGTCATACTCCTAAGCTTAGGTACTCAGACTTTCCATCAAATTGTAACTCACCAAAAACAAAACTATGTGAAGTGAAAACTATAAATACAAAAAACACCTATTTTAACTTGGGTTCCCTCCCATTCAGTGACTAATTTGGTGTCGCTGCACAACCCATAACAACTTTTTCCTCCACCTTGAGGATATAAATTTCACCCCAACCTCGTATCTAACTTTTAGCTTCGCTCATAGGGTGATGGTATAAAGATGAAGGAATTGAGTAATGGATGGTGCATAGTAAACCACTCGGCCTTAAATTAAGGTACATTTTTGTGTTTCTTGTCTGGTGCAAATTTAAGAATATGGGATTTTGGTTCCTCATCATCAAACTCTTTCACTATTTCAGATGACTTCACAAACATATCATCATCTAAACATAATATAGGAAAGTGCTTTGAATGATACCCAATCAATCCCCCTTCTAAAGTGCACACTCCACAACACACTTACTCTTATTCAATTTCTAAATGTTATAAGACCCTGCAAAATTTCTTAGCTTAATTTAGTTCTTTAAGCTTATTAAGGGGTCCCAGACTTAGAATATTTTATATTAGCCTTTAAAAGTTGGAAATCTAATTTTATGACCTTTACGTCTATTAAATATTGATATTTAAATTAATTCATGATCAAGAAGGTCGATAGGTGTTTCTGGGCAAGTTTAAGATTTTTCAGACATCATTTAGACCATGTTTGCGTGCCCAAAATAGTGGTACAATGCGATCTTGATGCATCGCATTAACCATCACGTCGATGCATGATTTTTCCCCAGCTTCAGTGAAATTCTAGAGAACCAACATGGACTCAACGCGGTGCGTTGGCTATCACATTGATGCAAACGGCGTGGTGCATCGGCCTGCGCGTTGATGGTACAATTTTTCAGTCATTAAAAGACCTTATCCTTAGGGGTAATAGGGTCTTTTTCCCATTTCCGTCATCCCCTATAACACGAGATTTAGCCCTCAAATTAGCAAACTATACTCTTTCCTCTCAAATTCTCTCAAGAACAAGGCTTAGGGTTTTAATTCAATACTCAAAACTCAAGGATTTTACCATCAATCTTCTCAAAATCAAGCCTTAAGGTATGCAAAGTGTTCATCCAAGGGTATCCTTTCACACTTGGAATTCAAGAACCCCTTTTAAAGTATGAATTAAGGAATCCATGTTATGAATTGAATTATGTGCGTGTTGATGTTGTTGTGTGATTTCCAAGTTGAAATCTTTGGTGGATTCCTTGAAAATATGATAGAATGTATGTTGAATTTTGATTCATTTATGTTGAAACCATTGAACTATAAATTGAATTTTGTAGTCATATGTTGTAGCATGTTGTTCATGCCTAAGAATAAAACTATGCCTCCTATGTGTTTGTCAAAATGCCTAAGTGAACAAATATTGTGCATTGTGATCCATTGGTGTGAATTCATGTAATATTCACATGTTTAAAATGACTCCCTTGCTAAAGATATGCCTTAAAAGTAGTTGTTGAAATGTCTATGTGGGTGAATTAGTGCCATTATAACATGATAAAATGAAATCCCCATTCATGCTTAAGTTAATGCGTTATAAATGATTGATGAAATGCCTTAGCAAGTGAATTATGAAAATGTGTCCATTGTTGTGCTTTCAAGATTTATGCGATGATTTAGTCTTTCACTATAGAGTCTTGGGGGTATATAATACCCAACAATTTAGCTGTATTGTAACACCCCGAATTTGGTACACAAATGCTACACGATGCTCATGAGCCCGAAAGATCATAAACTAACCCATGACGGATATTTGTACCAGTATACTGCATAAAATACTATATAATGCGGAAACATGAAATACAACGCCATAAGGTTCAAACTCTGACATAATATCTAATTAAAATAAACATTTACGCGGGATATAATAACCAAAACAACTAAAATAAAACGAGTGGAACATACTATAGTCTAGAAAGCCTCTAGAATATGACTGTCTGAAATATGGAGTTGATGGGACATCTCCCCAACTAACTCCAAATAATAAAATAATAAATGAGATAATAAAGAAATGATCATGTCCTCAAAGGATAAGGACTCACTGCTAACTCTTCAAGTCAAAGACTACGACTGCTAATGCAAGATCATGAGTAGGATAATTCTTCTCATGGGGTTTAAGTTGTCTGGAGACATAGGCTATGAACTTACCATGCTGCATGAGGACACAACCCAAACCTATTTTGGATGCATCACAATACACTACGAACCCATCTGAACCATTTGGAAGAGATAAGACTAGAGTTAAGGTGAGTCGAGTATTCAACTCTTGAAAACTCTTTTCGTAAGGGTCTGACCACTAAAACTTGACTTTGTTCTGAGTCAGTCGGGACATAGGGGATGCAATAGAAGAAAATTCCTCAACAAACCATCTGTAACAGCCAGTCAAACCCAAGAAACTCCTGATTTCTAATGGAGAGACAGGGCAAGGACAATTTCTTACTGCTTCGGTATTTTGAGGATCTACTCTAATACCATCAATGGAAATGATATAACTAAGAAATGCTACTGAACTTACCCAAAACTCACACTTACTGAATTTGGCGAATAGCTGATGATCTCTGAGAGTCTGAAGTACTATTTTGAGATGGTCTACATGATCTCGTTCGCTAAGAAAATAAACCAGAATATCATATATAAAGACTATGACGAACATATTCAAGTACTGATTGAACACGTGGTTCATCAAGTCCATGAAAGCTGCTGGGCATTTGCAAGACAAAAGGACATGACTAGGAATTCGAAGTGACCATACCGAGTACAAAAAGCTATTTTCAGAATGTCACATTCTATGACTCTGAGCTGATGATAGCCAAATCTGAGGTCTATCTTTGGAGCAATAACTAGCACCTTGAAGTTAATCAAACAAGTCATTGATTCTGGGAAAAGGATAGTTGTTCTTAAACATAACTTTATTGAGCTAACAGTAATCAATGTATATTATGAGAGAACCATCTTTATTCCGCATGAATAAGACTGGAGTGCCCTACGGGGACACATTGGACCTGATAAATCCTTTATATATGAGATCCTTCAACTGTTCTTTCAATTCTATGAGTTCTACCAATGCCATTCTTTATGGTGGAATAGATATAGGCTGAGTATTCGGAAGGAGATCAATACCAAAGTCTATTTCCCTTTCAGTAGGAATTCCTGGAAGATCTTTGAGAAAGACATCTAAATATTCATTCACAACTGGAACTGATTCAAGATAGGGAGTTTTGGAACAAGAGTCGTTAACTGAAACAAGATGATAGACACATGCCTTAGATATCATTTTCCTTTCCTTAAGGTAAGAAATAAGCTGACCTCTGAAAGCGGATACACTACCCTTCCACTCAAGGATAGGTTCATTAGGCTACTGAAATTAGACAATTCTATTTCTACTATCGACTGTGGCATAGCAGGAATAAAGCCAATCCATGCCTAGAATGACATCAAAATCAGTCATCTCTAATTTGACTAAGTCTGCTGAAGTGACTTTATGAAATATCATAACCGGGCATTCCTGTATACCCACTGAGCTATGATGGTTTTACCCACAGGGGTAGAAACTGAGAAGGGCTCTGCTAGAATTTTGGGATTGACTCCAAAATCGCCTGCTATATAGCGATTAACAAAAGACAAAGAAGCACCTAGATCTAGAAAATTGTAAACATGCACATGAAATATCTATAATGTACTAGTAACTACATCAGGAGAATTTTCCTGATCCTACCAAGACCGGAGAGCATAAAGATGATTTAGGCGAGGTCCACTAGTAGCACTGGAGGTAGCACCCTACTAATTTGGGTAACTGTACAGAGCTACGGGATGATTTTCCTAACACTGAGGACCTGGCTGAGAACAATCTCTGACTTTGTGGCCTGGCTTGGCATATCCAAAATAGATACCACTACCCATTCTAGAAACACCCTAACGGCACTTGCCGCAAGTCTGACAAATAGGATAGGTGCGGGCACTACTAACACTGCCCTGAGACTTAGAGCCTGGGACTCTATCTTTGTTACCCTCTCCAAACTTAGGAATTGGAGAACTAGCTAAGAAGGAGATAGAACTGATGACTTAGGACAAAACTAAGAATGGTTTCCTCCTTCTGATTTAGGCTGAGCAAGGTTGAAACTACCTATCCTTGCTATCTTATTCTTATTCTCCCACATCTTAATTGTTTGATCTTCTATCTTCTGAGCATGAGTCATAAGCCTGGCTAAAGTCATGTCACTATTAAGCATGGCGGATCTATACTCATTAACCACACTATCATTTACCCCTAAAACGAAATTACTCATCTTAGCCCTATTGTCTACAACCACATAAGGGGCATATCTAGCTTATTGAGTAAAATTGAGGGAATAATCATTCACCATCATGTTGCCCTACCTTAGGTTGATGAATTCTAGAACCTTAGCTTCTCTAAGATCTTGGGGAAAGAACCTATCAAGGAAGGACAAAGCAAACTCCTCCCACTTAACTGACCCTACATCAACTTCATTCTCTAACTTCCACTGCTTGAAATAAGTGTGAGCAATATCCTAGAACTGGTATGCAGCTAGCTTAACACTCTTACTAGAAGTAACCCCTATTATGTCTGTAACCTTCTGCACCTAATCTAGGAATTCCTGAGGGTCCTCATCTGCCTTAGATTCATAAAAGGATGGAGGCTTCATTCAGGTGAAGTTTTGAATCCTGGATGTAGATGAATCACCCATTGGGTTGGCTAGAACAATAGCTGGTCGTTCATTCTAAGCAGCAACTAATTGATCAAGAGTAGTGAATGTGGCCCTGAATTCCACATGAGAAACATGATCACCTAAAGGTTTTTCAGCCTGAGGGGCTGACTGATTTCTTCTCTTGGGAGGCATGTTCTAAAGTAAAGAGAAAAGATAGGTCAGACTGAGAGATTTACTTAAGATTATTCTCACCGACATGACATGAAAACTGAAAGAATGATAAACTATTCTTAGAACATCTCATAGCCTCCTATACATAAATGTGGTGTGCAACACACCTATGTACAAGACTCTACTAGATGCGGATTTCAGATTTCCTAGTACACTATTGAACCTTAGACTCAGATACCAAGTTTGTAACACCCCGAATCTGGTACCTAAAATGCTACATGGTGCTCATGACCCCAAAGGACCACAAGCTAATGCATGACTGATATTTGTACTCGTATACTACATAAAATACTGTATAATATAGAAACATGAACTACAAGGACATAAGGTTCAAACTGTGACATAATATCTTATCAAAATAAACATCTGAGTGGGGTATAAAATACCCAAAACAACTGAAATAAAACTAGTGGAACATACTATAGTTTGGAAAGCCTCTAAAACATATATGTCTAGAATAAGGAGTTGATGGGACATATCCCCAACTAACTCCAACTAATAAACTAATTAATGAGATAATAAAGAACTGATCATGTCATCAAAGGATGAGGACTCATTGCTAACTATGACTGCTTATATCTAGAATCTACTGATGCTTGGATCTTGTGTCTCTAAACCTATGGTATCTACACACCATAGCACGAATGCGTCAGTACGATTGAATGTACTAGTATGCATGTGAGTTAGGGTAAATGCATAGGGTTCATATGCATGAATAGTAATAATAATAATAGATTGACTATTAGGAGCGTGAGAATACATACATGAGACATAATAACTGACACTGATGATGTGTTAACATGATTACTAAATTTGAATACTGATAAGATGAGTGCTTGTATCTGATATAACTGATAACATGAGTGATTGTATTTGCCAGTCTTGAATATGATAAAACTATCAGAGTTCCATACTAAGCTGAGTTGACTATATCTAAAAGTCTTAAAATTTAAAGAAATATCTGAGTTCTTTTACTGATACTAACACTAAAACTAAGGGAAGTAGTTATCTAATCAACATACCCTATATGTGCTATATTCGCTGAACTGGGGTCCAATCTGTGCTCTGATTGGAAGTGTGTTAATACCACGCCACTGGTAAGGATAACATGCGATCAACCCTAATATAACAGGTAAATCTAGTGAGAATAGTGGGAACCCTCATATGATAGGTTAAGCCACCTCATCTATGCTCATATAGTAGGCTATGATGTCTCAACCTATGCTAGCTACATAGTTTTAGAATATAAGAATTTGCTACTAAGAATCGCACTCTCATATAACAGGCAAGTTCCCATTGTTGGGTTCACTCGGTGCTAATTTCTCCTCTGATCTGAATAGACACTGAACATGATTTACTGAACTAAACATGGGCTGAGTTACTAAATTCTGGTAACTAACGAAATACTACTGAATCTAAAAACTGACTACCTTTATGAGATCATGGAGATTTCCTGAGTCATAAGACTGTCTGAAGTCTAAGGAACATAGCTTGACTGAGAGTATTTTAAAAGATGACATGGCTCTAGGCACACAGCTAATGTTTCAGGTACAAGTACCCCTAGGACTCGAGAGAAAAAACTGACAAAGCATGACTTACTTGAACACATGACTAACATCATAATCCATAATTCATTCATTGAAACATTTCATCAAACAGGTGATACACATGAACTTGTACATACATGGAGATTTCATAGTATCATACTAGTTAAGAACTTTTCCTTCATATAGGCAATTAATCAAATACATGGTAGGCAAAATATATGTAAACAATATTTCACAACAATTAAATATCATGGTTTAATTCTAATTTCATCATTCAAGGGTTTAATCATTGGTTTACATGAACCTACATGTATACCAATCACTTTCTACATGAAATTTATCACCAAACATGGATTAAAATTCAATTAGTCATTATCAACATGATAACTAGCAACCCAACATGAAATTCATAAAGAAAATCCATAAACTTGAACTTTGAAAAGAAATTCTTGGGCTTCATGGATGAAAGGAGTCCATGAATGAACACTATGCATACCTGGGTAGAATTTCTTGATATTGTTGAATTTGAGAGATTTGAATCTCTTAGTTTTTGAAGAAGATTTGGATTTTGTTCTTAGGATTAATCTTAGAGAGAAAAACCCTAGTTTTGTTATTGTGAAATAATAGCGAATAAATGAGCTGAGGTCAAATATAACTGGGTATATATAAGTGGGTGGTAAATGATCAAAATACCCCTATTAAAACAACTTAAATAACTGAGCGAAATGTGCGACAGTGGGGTGCGACGGTCCATCGCTGGGTCGACAGTCCATCGGACTAGGACCAGAACTGGGACCTATTTTCGTAGAGGGATGGTAGGGTGCGACGGTCCGTCGCTGGGTCAATGGTCCGTCAGACCTCTCCATCGTACTTATCTTGAAAACTGATTTAGTGCCTCGATGCGATTGTGGGGTGCAACGGTCCATCGCTAGGTCGACGGTCCATTAGACCTCGCCGTCGTACTCATCTAGAGAGCTGGCTAACTACTTCAATGCAATGGTCGTGGTTGACAGTTCATCGCTAGTCCGATGGCCCGTCGTCCTGCACTGTTGCACCTGGGCAGTTTTACTACTTTCTATAATTTGTCCATAACTCTTTCGTTTGATACCAAATTTTGATGAAATTAGTATCCATGGAAAACTAATTCAATTACTCACGTGATAGAAATTGAAAATCTTAAAAATACCACATGTGCAAAAGTGAATTCATGTTTCAAAGAAAGTTCTAACATTCTTGAGATAATTTCTAGCTCGAAAAAAGGTACGGGTATTACATGTTTACCTAGAGCCATTATCAGTTACAGAATAGTCTCAATCACATCATGCTTAGTAGTACTCTCAGTGAATTACAGAACTTAGGAAAACTCAGTAAACTTAGTGAACATAGTCCATTTCACTTTGACAGTATAATCAGTAATAGTTCAGTCAAGCCTAATATGAACTAGGAAATCGGTTTAGTGTCTATTTAGATAAGAGTAGGATTCAGCACCAAGTGAGCCCAAGGATTGGGAATCACCTACTAGTAGAGGGTGTGATCCTTAGAATAAATCCTTGTATTTTGGAACTATGGAGCCAGCATAGGTTGAGACTTCAAACTTGTCAGTTGAGTGTTGATAAGGTGTTTAAACCTATCAGTTAAGGGTTCCACTATTCTTATTAGAGTACCTGTCAGATAAGGGTATCTCTTAAGTATCTTTACCCATGGAACGGTATTGACACCCTTCAAAATGGGGTACAGGTTGGAACCCCACTTTATTTAGAAAAGGGGCATATCGGTTAGATGATTACTTCTCTCAGTCTCAGTTTTAGTCTCAGTCAGTAGAATTAGGATTGTTGGATACAATCACTCAGCTCAGTAAAGAACTCAACTAGTTCTTCAGATTTAGGACTGTCAGAAATAGTCACTCTGTATTAGTAGTATACTATCAGTAAACTCAGAGATCAATTATTTAGTATTCAGAACTTAGTGTTTAGTGTCACCATGATTTCAGTTACAGTTTATGTATTTATATATGTACTCTCATTCAGTCATACTCTTGTTATTTAGTTAGTGTTGTTGATGCACATGAACCCATGCATTTCAGTCTACCTCACTTTGCATACCAGTATATTCAAAGTACTGATGCATACTTTTCTTTTGCACTATGGTGTCTTATACCATAGGTTCAGCTGCACGAGCTCTCAATCATTCCTAATAAATCAGGTTTTTAGCAGTTAGGATTGGTGGTGATTCCTCATAGTCTAAGGACTTGATCATTATTTCTTTATTTTAGTTCATTATTAGTAGATAGAGTTAGTAGGGGACATTTCCCATCAACTCCGCAGATCAGACAGTTTAGAGGCTTTCTAGACTAGAGTATTTTCAAAAAGTTATTTTTTTTGGTATTTAGATTTTGGTATACAATATTTGTTCACAGATTTGAACCTTATGGCTGTATTTTCAGCATTTATCTCAGTTATATTATGATTACAACATTACTATTATTCAGTGCTCATAACAGGTACCAGTTATGGGTTCACTAGTTGTCCATTGGGATTTTTAGCACAGTGTAGCATCTGGGGTACAGAATTGAGGCAGTACAAACTTGGTATCCGAGCCTAATGTTCAATAAAGTCCTAGAAATTTTGAAAGCTGCATCTAGTAAAGTCTCGTGCATAGGTATGTAGCGCGCCACACTTATGGATGGGAGGCTATGAGATGTTTTAGGTATAGTTTCCCTTTTTTCAGTATTTATGTCATGTGAGTAAGCATGAGATCCAGTTAAAATCTCTATCTAACCCATATTTCCCTTTCATTTACAAAATATGCCTCTAAAAAGAACTCAAGAAAGAGGAATTATAGACTAGTCAGTACCTTAGCCGATCTATCTAGATCCTCTGGACAAGCATGTCTCCCACGCTGAATTCAGAGTAGCTTTCACCACCCTTACTTATTTTGTGGAAGGCTAGAATAAATGTTCAATGGACATTTTAGCCAATCCAGTGGCCAACACTACTGCAACTAGGATTCAGGACTTCACCTGAATGAATTCTCCATCTTTTACTGGGTCTAATTCATATGAGGACCCTCAGGAGTTTCTTGATCAGGCGCAGAAGGTTACATATATCATAGGGGTTACAGCTAGTGAGAGTGCTGAGCTAGCTACCTATCAGTTGCAGGATATGGCTCACTCATTGGTTAAATAGTGGAAAGTAAAAAGGCTACAAATGTAGGGCCCATAGAATGGGAGGAGTTTGCTACTGCTTTTCTAGATAGGTTCTTCCCACAAGAGTTGAGAGAGGCAAAGGTTTTGAAATTTATTAATCTGACATAGGGAAACATGACAGTGAAAGAGTATTCTCTCAAAGTTTAATCAATTAGCCAGATATGCTCCTCACGTGGTAGTAGATAACAGGTCTAAGATAAGCAAGTTTGTATATGGAGTAAATGTTAGTGTGGTCAAAGAGTGCAGGACTACAAGGTTGATTAGTAAGATAAACTTGTCTAGGCTGATGGTCCATGCTCAACAGATAGAAAAGATTAGAATAATAAGGAGAGAGAGAAGCAGAATAAAAGAGCGAGAATAGGTAGTTTTAGTTTTGCTCAGCCTAAGACAGAGGGTAGGAGTCATTCTTATTTCCACTCAAAATCCTCAGTTCTAGACCCATCCTTATATAGTTCTCTAGTACCAAAATTTAGAGATGGAAATAGAGATAGGGTGCCAGGACCTAAATATCAGGGTAGTGTTAGAAGTGCCCAAACAAACCCTCTTTGCCAGTAATGTAGCAGAAACTATTAGGGTGTCTGCAGAGCAGGCAATGATTTATGTTTTAGATATGACAAGCCATGTCTCAGAGTCAGAGATTGTCCATAGTCAGGTTCCTAAGGTCCGCTACACTGTCCTCTAGCTCAGTTCGATCGCCCAAACTAGTAGGGTGCCTTATCCAGTGACACCAGTGGACAACACCCAAATAGACTTTATGCCCTTCAGTCCCTACAGGATCAGAAAAATTCTCCTGATATGGTCACTGGTATGTTACAAGTTTACCGTTTACATATTTATGCTTTGCTAAATCTAGGAGACTCTTTATCTTTTGTTATTCCTTATATAGTTGTTGAATTAAGAGTACAACAACAACAACAACAACAAACCCAGTGTATTCCTACCTAGTGGGGTCTGGGGGAGGGGGGGTAAGATGTACGCAGTCTATACCTCTACCTCTGATGAAGTAGAAAGGCTGTTTCCGATAGACCCCCGGCTCAAGGCACGAGAAACCACACAAACACATAGTAAAGCACAGAAGCAGATTACATAACATAAATACGGCACCCATAAGTAATATAAAATAGAGGAAAGCAGAGAAAAGCACACAGATTCGTAATAAAACATGGAACACGGAACATGGAATCATAACAGGAATAAAACCTCCACCAAGTAATTCCCTACACTAGCGACCCAAACTGGCCCTAATCCTCTGCCGTAATTCGCGCCCTCCAGACCTTTCTATCTAGGGTCATGTGCTCGGTGAGCTGTAACTGTTCCAT
>NC_061121.1:17881397-18069835 GCF_002878395.1 Capsicum annuum
CTAGCCTCTCACACCTACGGACCGGGGCATCCATGCCCCTCCTCTTCACGTGTCCGAACCATCTCAATCGTTCTTCCCGCATCTTGCACTCCACTGAGGTCACACCAACCTTCTCCCGAATAGTCTCATTCCAAACTCTATCCCCTCTAGTCAGTCCACACATCCAGCGCAACATCCGCATTTCTGCCACCTTCATTTTTTGGATGTGGGAGTTCTTAACTGGCCAACACTCTGCTCCATACAACAAGGTCGGATGGACTACCACCCTGTAGAATTTGCCTTTAAGCTTGGGCGGCACCTTCTTATCACACAGCACCCCTGACGCGAGTTTCCACTTCATCCATCCCGCCCCAATACGGTGCGAGACATCCTCGTCAATCTCACCATTACTCTGGATCACGGACCCAAGATACTTGAACTTATCCCTCTTTCATATCTCCTGTGCTTCCATCTTCACTACTACCTCATTCTCCCACCTCACGTCCTTAAACTTGCATTGCACGTACTCTGTCTTGCTTCTGCTCACCCTGAACCCTTTAGACTCAAGAGTTTGCCTCCACACCTCTAATTTGTCATTCACACCCCCTCGAGTCTCATCTATCAGCACTATATCATTTACAAAAAGCATACACCACGGCACCTCCCCTTGAATGCGCCGCGTCAACACATCCATCACCAACGCAAACAAAAAGGAACTAAGAGTGGATCCCTGATGCAATCCTGTCAAGAAAGTGAAATGCTCTGAGTCTCCTCCTACCGTCCTCACCTGGGTTTTCGCTCCATCACACATATCCTTAATTACTCTGGTATATGCCAGCGGTACTCCACTCACCTCCAAGTATCTCCAAAGCACCTCCCTGGGGACTTTGTCATATGCCTTCTCCAGGTCGATAAACACCATGTGCAGATCCTTCTTCCTCTCCCTATACTGCTCCACCAAACTCCGCACTAGGTGGATTGCCTCCGTCGTCGAGCGGCCGAGCATAAATCTGAACTGGTTTTCCGAAATAGACACTATCCGTCTCAGCCTCACCTCGACCACTCTCTCCCAGATCTTCATAGAGTGACTCAATAACTTAATCCCCCTATAGTTATTGCAACTCTGAATGTCCCCCTTATTCTTATAGAGAGGGACCATGGTACTCCACCTCCACGCCTCGGGCATCTTTGCCGTCCTAAAGATTTCATTAAACAATCCAGTCAACCACCTTACACCCGTCTCTCCAACGAACTTCCAAAACTCCATCGGTATCTCATCCGACCCCGTCGCCCTACCCCTTCGCATCCTGCGAACAGCCTGTCTAACCTCTTCTACCTTAAAACGTCTACAATAGCTAAAATCCCAACACTCCTTTGAGTGCTCCAGTTCCCCTAACACAATAGCTCTATCCCCTTCGTCATTCAAGAGCCTATGAAAATACGACTGCCATCTCTTCTTAATGTGGCCGTCCTCCACCAACACTCTACCGTCCTCCCCCTTAATGCACCTCACCTGATCGAGGTCACGATCCTTCCTCTCCCTAGCCTTAGCGAGTCTAAACAACTTTTTCTCCCCTCCTTTCCCCTGTAACCCTGCATACAAGCTCTCAAAAGCGGTCGTCTTAGCTGACTGCTGACTTCGCCTCTTTCCTCGCTAGCTTGTACTCTTTCCTATTTACTCGCTTCTCCTCTTCGTCCTTACTTTCCACCAACTTAGCATACGCCCCTTTCTTGGTCCCCACTTTCTTCTCCACCTCTTCATTCCACCACCAATCCCCCCGATGGTGCCTGGCCCGGCCCCTAGAAACACCCAACACCCTACTTGCATTCTCCCTGATGCACCTTGCCGCCCTGTCCCACATACTATCCACGTCCCCCCTACACTCCCACACCCCCATTCCCGCCAACCTCTCCCCTATCTCCCACGCATTCACTGGCGTCAGGCCGCCTCACTTAATTCTCGGTCTACACTCCTTAGTCCTCCTCTTTCTATTCTTCTTGATACCCAAATCCATAACTAAGAGCCTATGCTGGGTCGAAAGATTCTCACTCGGGATGACTTTACAGTCCTTACACAACGCCCTATCCCCTTTCCTAAGCAACAAAAGTCAATCTGAGTCCTGGCTACCGTGCTTCGAAAGGTGATCAGGTGGTCGTCCTTCTTCGGGAAGCCCGAGTTCACCACCACCAGCCCAAAGGCCCTCGCAAACTCCAGTAGGGTCGTCCCCTCTTCATTTTTCTCCCCAAAACCAAAACCACCATGCACGTCACCGAAGCCTCCCGGTAGTGGCCCGATGTGCCCGTTGAAATCCCCTGCTACGACAATCTTCTCCGAACTAGGCACGCCTCTCACCACCTCCTCCAAAGCCTCCTAAAACCGCATCTTCTCCTCCCCCTCCGATCCCACTTGCGGCGCATAAGCACTACACACGTTCAGGGTAAATCCCCGAATGACCAACTTAATAGTCATCAACCTATCGTTGATCCTCTTCACCTCCACTACCTGACCTTAAGCTCTTCATCTACCCCAGTGGGTAAATCTATCATATATCAGCGGGTATGTAGGAACTGTCCGATTATGGTATCTCAAAAAGTCACTTCAGTAGACTTAGTCGAATTAGAGGTGACTTATTTTGTTGTCATCCTCGACATATATTAGCTTCATTCCTGCTATGCCTTAGTCGATTGTAGAAATAGAATTGTCCAGTTTTAATTTTCAAATGACATCCTAGAGTGAAGAGGTATTACTTCATCACTTAGGGGTCATCTTGTTTCCTACAAGGATAATCATAACTAAGGGGTGTGTCTACCATCTCATTTGAGTCCAAGAATCTAGTTTAGAAACCCTTAATCTTGAATCAGTGTCAGTAGCATTTGAATTCTCAGATATATTTCCCGAAGATCTTCCCAGAATTTATCCCAAATGGGAAATTAATTTCAGAATTGATCTTCTTCCAGATACTCAGCCCATATCTATTCCACCATATAGAATGGCATCTTCATAACTTAGAGAGTTAAAAGAGCAGTTGAAAGATCTTTTTGATAAGGGATTCATTAGGCTTAGTATGTCCTTATGGGATGCACTAGTTTTATTCATGTGTAAGAAGAATGGCTTTTTTAGAATGTGTATAGATTACCATTAGTTAAATAAACTCACAGTCAAGAACAAGTATCCACTTCCCAGAATTGATGACTTTTTTTACCAACTTCAGGGGGCTAGTTATTTTTCTAAGATAGACCTCAGATCAGGCTATCATCAATTCAGAGTTAGGGAATATGACATCTGTAAGATAGCTTTCCAAACTTTGTATGATCACCGTGAATTCTTAGTTATGTCATTTGGTCTTACCAATGCCCCAGTAGCTTTTGTGGACATGATAAACCATTTGTTTAAGTAGTATTTAGACATGTTCGTCATAGTTTTCATAGATGATATTCTTGTCTATTTTCACAGTGAACATGATCATGCAGACTACCTCAGAATAGTACTACAGACTCTCAAAAACTATTAGTTATTCGCCAAATTTAGTAAGTGCAAATTTTAGCTAAGGTCAGTAGCTTTCCTCAGCCATATCATTCCTTGTAATGGCATTAGAGTCGATCCCCAAAAGACTATAACAGTAAGAAACTGGCCTAGACCCATCTCTTTATCAAATATTAGGAGCTTCTTAGGCTTGACCAGCTATTTCTGATGGTTCATTGAGGGATTTTTGTCTATTTCATACCTTATGTCTATAATGACTCAGAAGAAAGTCAAATTCCAATAGTCAGACCCTTTTGAGAAGAGTTTTCAGGAGTTGAAGACTCAACTTACTACAACTCCAGTTTTGAACCTGCTAGATGGTTCCACCGACTTTGTCGTGTATTGTGATCCTTCTAGAGTAGGTTTGGGTGGTGTACTCATACAACATGGTAAGTTCATAGCCTATGACTCCAGATAGCTTAAGCCCCATGAGAAGAATTATCCAACTCATGATCGTGAGTTAGCAGCTGTAGTATTTGCCATACAGATATGGAGGCATTACTTGTATGGAGTATATTTAGATGTGTTCACAGATCACAAAATCCTACAATATTTATTCTCCCAGAAATACCTTAACCTCTGCCAGAGAAGGTGGTTAGAAGTGTTAAAAGATTACAACATGAGTGTTCTTTACCATTAGGGCAAGGCCAATGTAGTGGCTGATGCTCTTAGTAGACTATTTATGGTTAGTATTGCTTAATTTAAGTACAGTAAGAATAAGTTAGCTCAGGAAGTCCATTAGCTTGCTCGACCAGGTGTTCGCTTAGTCAACTCAGTAGAAGGCAATGTGTGGGTTTAGAATAGTTCAGAATCATCTCTAGTTTCTGAAGTAAAGGAAAAATAAAATAGAAATCCCAATTTAGTTAAGATGAAAGAGTCAGTCAAAGATCAGAAGGTAGAGATTTTCTCCCAAGGGGGAGATGGTGTGTTTCATTGCCAAGGTCTGCTATGTGTGCCAGGAATAGATGACTTAAGGTAGTGAATTCTTGTAGAAGCGCATGGTGCATTCTACTCTATTCATTCAGGGGCTACTAAGATATACTATAATTTTTGTGAGATCTATTGGTGGAGTGGGATGAAGAGAGACATTGAAAAGTTTGTTGCTAAGTGCTCTATATGTCATCAAGTTAAGATTGAGCATTAGAAACCTATTGGGTCCATGCAGGAGTTCAGTATTCCTACTTGGAAGTGGGAAGAAGTGAACATGGACTTTGTGATGGGTTCGCCTCGTACTCATCATCAGCACGATTTAGTTCTGGTCATTGTAGATAGAATGACCAAATCAACTTATTTCCTACCATTCCATGACTCTTATTTATCCAAGGATTATACCAAACACTATATCAATTAGTTGTTCAGATTGCACGGTGTTCCGTTGTCCATTATCTTATATAGAGGTACCCAGTTCACTTCTTATTTCTAGAAGGCATTCTAAAAGGGTCTTGGTACCCGAGCTTACCTCAGTACAACCTTTCTTCCTTAGACAAATGGTCAAGAAAAAAATACTATTCAGATGTTAAAAGATATGATGCGAGTGTGTACGATAGATTTTAAAGGTAGTTGGGTTGACCACTTGCCTTTGATTGAATTTTCATATAACAACAACTATCATTCTAACATTCAGATGGCTCCATTTGAGGTGCTTAATGGGAGAAGGTGTAGATCTCCTATCAGTTAGTTAGAAGTAGGTAAGGCCGTAGTGGTAGGGATTATCTTGGTATTTGATGCCATGGAGAAAGTTCAGTTGATCAGGGAAAGGCTTAGGACAGGTTAGAGCCAACAGAAATAGAACACAGATGTGCATAAGAAGGATCTCGAGTTTTAGATTGGCGACTTTCTATATTTTAAAATCTCTCCCATGAAAGGAGTGAAGAGTTTTGGAAAGTAGAGAAAACTTAGTCCCCGATACGTGGATTCTTACGGAATTCTCAGTCATTTTAGAAAGGTAGCTTACAAGCTTGAGTTCCCTTCAGATCTATCTTCAGTTCATCCAGATTTCTATGTCCTTTTGCTAAAAAAATTCATAGGCGACAAAGCAGTCATAGTCCCTATTGATGGCATAGATATTTAGAACAACTCTCTTATGAAGAGATTCCATTTGAAATCCTTGACTATAAGATTCGCAGACGAAGGAATAAAAAAGTCCCTCTAGTAAAATTTCTTTGGAGAAATCAGTCCATTAAAGGAGCTACTTGGGAAGTAGAAGCAGACATGCAGACCAAGTATCCTCTTCTCTTCTCTGCTAATTTAGACTCAGTCCAAGGTAATAGTATTCCTTAAGCTCAGTCAGTTTCATGATTCAGGTTTCAGTTACAACTTGGTATCGGTTACCATTGTATATTCATTCTCGTGTTTATGAGTCAGTTCAGTCATGTATCCATGCATCAAATATGCATGTTCAACATATAAACTCATCTCATAAGTAATCCTCATCATGAATTCAGCTATGTACTAATGTATCAGATATGCATGTTTAGTATGGTAATTCAGTATATCAATAATCTCAGTCATGAAGTCATGCTTCAGTTTTACATATTCAGTGTTGAAATTTAGTCTACCAGTATTCTCAGCTTAGTTGGTCTCATTCGAGGACAAATGTTCCCAAGAGGGATATAATGTAAGACCCTACAAAATTTCTTAGCTTAATTTAGTCCTTTAAGCTTATTAAGGGTTCTAGAATTAAAATATTTTAGCTAAGTGTTCAGACTTAGTTCTATTTTAGCCTTCAAAAGTTAAATCTTATTTCATGACCTTTACATCCATTAAATATTGATATTTGAGTTACATAATAGTATCAGTCACGTCATGTTCAGAAGTACTCTCAGTCAGTTATAGAACTCAGGAAAACTCTGTAAACTCACTGAACTCAGTCCAGTTTAGTGAGATAGTAAAATTAATAAAAATTCAGTCAAGCCCAGTATGAACTAGGAAATCAGTTCAGTGTCTATTCAGATGGGAGTAGGATTCAGCACTGAGTGAACCCAAGGATGGGGACTCACCTGCTAGTAGAGTCTGTGATACTTAGAAGCAATCTTGCATTCCAGAACTACATATCCAGCATAGGTTGATACATCAAACCTGTTAGTTGAAGGTTGATGAGATGTTTTAATCTGTCAGTTGAGGGTTCCACTATTATCATTAGAGTACCTGTCAGATGACGGTATCTCTTTAGTGTCTTTACTTGTGGCATGGTATTGAAACCCTTTCAACTGGGGTTATTGGTTGGACCCCAACTTTATTTAGAAAAGGGGCATGTCAGTTAGATGATTACTTCCCACAGTCTCAGTTTCAATATCAGTCATCAGAATCAGGACTTTCAGATACAGTCACTCAGCTTAGTAAAGAACTAAGCTAGTTCTTTAGAGTCAAAACTGTCAGAAACACTCACTCAATATTAGTAGTATAGTATCAGTAAACTCAAACATTAGTTACTCAATATTCAGAACTCATTGTTCAATGTTACCATGATTTCAGTTATAGTTTACGTATTCATGCATGTACTCTCATTAAGCTATACTCTTGTTATTCAGTTAGTGTTGTTCATGCACATGAAGCTATGCATTTTATCCTACCTCACTTTGCATACTATTATATTCAAAGTATTGATGCATAATTTTTTCTTGCGCTATGGTATCTTATACCATAGGTTAAGATGCACGGGCTCCTGATCATGCATAACAAATCAGGTTTTCAACAGTCAGGATTGGTGGTGACTCCTCATAGTCTGAGGACATGATCATTATTTCATTATTTTAGTTCATTTTTAGTAGATGGAGTTAGTTGGAGACATATCCCATCAAATCTGCAGATCAGATAGTTTAGAGACTTTCTAGACTAGAGTATTTTCAAATAGTTTTTTTCAGTATTTAGATTTTTGTATACAGTATTGTTCATAGATTTGAACCTTATGGCAGTCTTTTCTGCATTTATCTCATTTATATTATAATTATAGCATTACTATTATTCAGTGCTCTCAACAGGTACTATTTATGGGTAAGCTAGTGGTCCTTCAAGATTGTTAGCATCGTGTAGCATTCGGGGTATAGACTCGGGTCGCTACAAATGTAGTCTCAAGAAATTCTTGTGGCTGAAATTCTTATGTCTGCTTCATAGAAAGGATAGTATCTACCTTGTATTGTGAAGTTCCCAACCACGCATCCAAATTAAATTTAGACAAATACTCTCCTGATGGGTCCTCCACAAAACAACAAGAATCATCATCATTCGAAAACCATCTATCCCAGGATAACATATCAAGAAGTATGAAAAAAAGTAAAGGAAACTAAAAATAAAAAATACTAAACTATGTACAATTCAATATACCAAAAGTAAAAAGAATATATTTACCTATTTACATGTCCCTGACAACGGCACCAAAAATTTCTTGCGCCTAAGTGCACACGCTAGTGTACATGATCTCACATAGTAATACAGTGGCCTTAAATAAAGTCGAATATAAATTCCACGTGAACTTTTGTTGACAAACTATCTTATTCTAGTTCAATGATTGAGATTAATCAAGTGCTATGTAATCGAAAGAGTCCGAGAGTTACTAACTGAAAATAAAGTAAATAACACAAAAGTAAAGGTCTTGGACAATCAATGAGTAGAAATCCAGGGTTAAGGCTGTGTTAACAATCATACTATGCTATTGAACTTCATTGTTTAGGTAACTTATATTGAGTATTGATCCATGTAGTTGATATTATGACTATGGTCTTACGAGCCTCTAGTCACCTATCTAACTTAGGCCCGCAACTACATAATTGAGTGATAATGTGAGAACTAGGTAATATGTTGTAATGCCCCAAATCTGGTACCCAGAATGCTACACGGTGCTCATGACCCCGAAGGACCATAAGCTAACCCATGACTGACATCTGTACCTTTATATTGCATAAAATACTATATAATGCAGAAACATGAACTGCAAGGCCATAAGGTTCAAACAGTGACATAATATCTAATTAAAATAAATATCTGAGTGGGGTATAAAATACCCAAAAAAATTGAAATAAAACTAGTTGAGTATACTATAGTCTGGAAAGCCTCTAAAACATGACTGTCTGAAATAAGGATTTGATGGGACATGTCCCCAACTAACTCCAACTAATAAACTAATTAATGAGATAATAAAGAAATAATCATGTCCTCGAAGGATGAGGATTCACTGCTAAATCTGACTGCTGATATATGGAATCTACTGATGCTCTGGAGCTCGTGTCTCTAAACCTATGGAATAAAAAAAAAATAGCGCAAATGCGTCAGTATGACTGAATGTACTGGTATGCATGTGAGGTAGGCTAAATGCATGGGGTTCATATGTATGAACAATAAGAATAATAACAGATTGACTATCATGAGTGTGAGAATACATGCATGAGACATAATAACGGACACTGATGCCGTGATGACATGACTACTAAAGCTGAATACTGATAACATGAGTGACTGTCTCTGACAGTCTCGAATATGATGGAACTATCTGAGTTCCGTACTAAGCTGAGTTAACTGTATCTGACAGTCCTGAAATCTGAAGAACTATCTAAGTTCTTTTACTGATACTGACACTGAAACTATGGGAAGTAGTTATCTGACCGACATGCCCCATATGCGCTATAATAGCTAAACTAGGGTCCAACCTGTGCCCTGATGGGAAGGGTGTCAATACCGCACCACTAGTAAGGACAACATCCGAGTAACCCTAATATAACAGGTAACTCTAGTGAGAACGGTGGGAACCCTTATATAACAGGTTAAGCCACCTCATCTACCCTCATATCGCAGGATATAATGTCTCAACCTATGCTGGATACATAGTTCTGGAATACAAGTATTTGCTTCTAAGAATCACACCCTCATATAAAAGGTGAGTTCCCATCCTTGGGTTCACTCGGTACTAATTTCTACTCCCATCTGAATAGATAATGAACATAATTTATTGAACTGAACATGGACTGAGTTACTGAATTATGTCAACTGATGGAATACTACTGATATCTGACAACTGACTGAGTTCATGAGATCATGGAGATTTCTTGAGTAATAAGACTGTCTGAAGTCTAAGGAACATATCTTGACTGAGAGTATCATGAAAACATGACATGGCTCCAGGCACACAACTAATGTTTCAGGTACAAGTACCCTAGGACTCCATGACTGAACACTATACACACCGGTGTAAAGTTTCTTGATGTTCTTAAATTTGAGGGATCTGAATCTCTTAGTTCTTAAAGAAGATTTAGATTTTGTTCTTGGGATTAATCTTAGAGAGAAAAACCCTAGTTTGTTGTTATGAAATAATAGTGATTAAATGAGATGAGGTCGGATATAACTAGGTATATATAAGTGTATGGTAAATGACCCAAATACCCCTATTAAAATGACATAAAATAACTGAGCGAAACTTGAGATGGTGTTGTACGACGGTCCAATGCTGGGTCGATGGTCCATTGAACTCGCCGTCAGACTAGGACCAAAACTCGAACCTACTACAATAGAGAGACAGTGGGGTGTGGTGGTCCATCACTGGGTCAATGGTCCATTGGACCTCTCAATCGTACTTAGCCAAAAAACTGATTCACTACCTTTTTGCGATGGTGGGGTACGAAAGTCCTTCGCTGGGTCGACGGTCTATCGGACCTCACCGTCGTACTCATCCAGAGAGCTGGCTTACTATCTCGATGCGACATTCATGGTAGATGGTCCATCTCTAGTTTGGCGGCCCATCGGCCTACACTGTCGCACCTAGACGATGTTACTACTTTCTGTATTTTGGCGATAACTTTCTCATATGATATCGGATCTTGATAAAATTGGTATCGATGGAAAGCTGATTCAATTTCCGACGTGATAGAAAGTGAAAATATTAGAAATAATACATGTGAAAAAGTGGATTCTTATTTCAAAGAAAGTTCTAACATTCTTGAGATAATTTCAAGCTTGGAAAAAGGTACGGGTATTATACTATATCCTCTTTTAGAACATTCGTCCTTGAATGAGACTGAGAGTAAGGGGTAGAACATAAACTGACGTACATACTGAACATAAATAACTGGAACATGATTATATGACTGACATGACTAGTAAGCTGAGAATATAATACTGCACATGCATATCTGATGCATGTGTAATTGATTCATGAATGTATGAATGAGTGTTCTGATGAACTAAGTTTCTCATAATGAGAATGTATGTCTGATGCACAATTATATAACTGAACTGATACATGAATGCATGACTTAAATGCAATGGTACTTGATACCAAGTTTGGCGGAGAAGAGGTAAGGATACTTGGTACGCATGTCTGCTTCCACTTCCCAAATAGCTCCCTCAACGGACTAATTTTGCCAAAGAAATTTGACTAGAGGTACTTCTTTGTTCCTCAATCTACGAATCTGATAGTCTAGGATTTTGACTGTTATCTATTCGTAAGAGAGGCTATTCTGAACATTTATGCTCTAAATAGGTACTACACCTGCTGGGTCACCTGTACACTTTTTGAGCAAGGAGACATGGAAGACTAGATGAACTGAGGCTAGATCTAAAGAAAATTCAAGCTCATAAGCTACCTTGCCAAAATGACTGAGAATCTTGAAGGGATCAATATATCAGGGACTGAGCTTTCCCTTCTTGCCAAATTGCTTCACTCCCTTTATGGGAGAGATCTTTAGATAGACATAGTCACCAATCTCAAACTCGATATCTTTTCTACAAACATCTGCATAAGACTTCTGTTGGCTCTGAGCAACCCAGAGTTTTTCTCTTATCAACTAGGCTTTTTCCAAGGTGTCAAATACCAAGTCAGTCCCTATTAATGAGGCCTCACTAACTTCAAACCAACCGATTGGAGGTCTATATATCCTACCATAGAGAGCTTTAAATAGATCTATCCGAATATTAGAATGATAGCTGTTGTTGTATGCAAACTCAATCAAAGGCAAGTGGTCATCCCAACTACCCTTGAAATCAATTACACACGCCATTACCATATCTTATAAAGTCTGAATGGTCCTTTCTAGTTGACCATCTTTCTGAGGAGGAAAGGCTATACTAATATGAACTTGGGTACCAATACAGTTTTGTAATGCTTTCTAGAAGTGAGAGGTGAACTGGGTACCTCTATCTGAGATAATATACAATGAAACACCGTGCAATCTGACCAACTCCCTAATGTAGAGTTTGGTATAATCCTTGGCTGAATAAGAGGTATAAACTGGAAGAAAATGGGCTGATTTGGTCATTCTATCTATGATAACCCAAACAGAACCATTCTAATAATGAGTTCGAGGCAAAACTATCACGAAGTCCATGTTCACTTCTTCCCACTTCCAAGAAAGAAAAATGAACTCCTTCATAGGACCACTAGGATTTTGATGCTCTATCTTAACCTACTGACATATAGATTACTTGGCCATAAACTTTGCAATATCTCTTTTAATCTCACTTCACCAATAGACCTCCTGCAAGCCGCGGTACATCTTAGTGGCCCCTGGATTAATAGAGTAGTGTGCACCATGCTCTTTTGCAAGAATTCACTGCCTTAAGTCATCTACACCTGGAACACACAGACTACCCTAACAACAAAAAACACCATCTCCCCCTTGGGATAAAACCTCTATTTTCTGATTTTGGACCGACTCTTTCAACTTGACCAGGATGGGATCTCTATCTTGCTTTTCTTTTACCTCAAAAACTAAAGATGATTCTGAACTACTCTGAACCCATACATCACCTTCTTCTGTATCAACTAAGAGAACGCCTAGTCTGGCAAGCTGATGGACTTCCTGAGCTAACTTCTTCTTACTTTCCTCAACATGAGCAACACTACCCATAGACAATTTACTGAGAGCATCGACCATTACGTTGGCCTTGCTCGGATGATAAAAAACACTCATTTCATAATCCTTAAAGAGCTCTAACCACCTTCTCTAACAAATATTGAGATATTTCTGAGAAAAGACATACTGAAGACTCTTATGATCTGTGAAAACATCTACATAAACACCGTATAGGTAATGCCTCCAAATCTTCAAGGCAAAGATTACGACTACTAACTCAAGATCATGAGTAGGATAATTCTTCTTATGGGGTTTAAGTTGTCTTGAGGCGTAGGCTATGACCTTACCACGCTGCATGAGGAAACAACCCAAACCTACTTTGAATGAATCATAATATACTACAAACCCATCTGAACTATTTGGAAGAGCTAAGACCGAAGCTGAGGTAAGTCGAGTCTTCAACTCCTGAAAACTCTTCTCGAAAGGGTCTGACCACTGAAACTGGACTTTATTATGAGTCAATCGGGATATAGGGGATGCAATAGAAGAAAATTCCTCAACAAACCATTTGTAATAGCCAGCCAAACCTAAGAAACTCCTAATATCTGATGGAGAGACAAGGTGAGGCCAATTTCTTATTGCTTTGGTCTTTTAAGGATCTACTCTAATGCCATCACCAGAAATGACATGACCAAGGAATGATACTAACCTTAGCCAAAACTCACACTTACTAAATTTGGTGAATAGCTGATGATCTCAGAGAGTCTAAAGAATAATTCTGAGAAGATCTGCATGATCTCGTTTGCTGCAAAAATAGACCAGAATATCATCTATGAAGATATCCAAGTACTGCTTGAACACGCGGTTCATCAAGTCTATGAAAGTTACTGGGGCATTGGTAAGACCAAAGGACATGACTAGGAATTCAAAGTGACCAACTGAGTATGGAAAACTATTTTTAGAATATCATATTCTTTGACTCTTAGCTGATGATAGCCAGAGCTGAGGTTTATCTAGGAGAAATAGCTAGAACCTTGAAGTAGGTCAAACAAGTTATCGATTCTGGGAAGAGGATACTTGTTCTTAATCGTAACTTTATTAAACTGATGATAATAAATGAACATTCTGAGAGAACCGTCTTTCTTGCACACAAATAAGACTGGCGCGCCCCATATGGACCACTGGGCCTAATGAACCCCTTATTTAAGAGATTCTTTAACTTTTTTTTCAATTCTCTAATTTCTAATAGTGTCATTATATATGGCAGAATAGATATAGACTGAGTATTCGGAAGAACATCAATACCAAAGTTTATTTCCCTTTTGGGAGAAATTTCTGAAAGATCTTCGGGAAAGGCATTTGAATATTCATTCACAACTGGAACTAATTCAATACTGGGAGTTTTAGAATGAGAGTCCTTAACTCACTCAAGATGATAGACACATCCCTTAGATATTGTTTTTCTTGTCCAAAGGTAGGAAACAAGCTGACCTTTGAAAGACAATATACTACCATTCCTCTTAAGGACAAGTTTATTTGAAAACTAAAACTGGACTATTCTGTCTCTACAGTCGACTGTGGCATAGCATAAATAAAGCCAATCTAATGCGAGAATGACATCAAAATCAGTCATCTCTAATTCGACTAAGTCTACATGACATCAAAATTAGTCATCTCTAATTCGACTAAGTCTGCTGAAGTCACTTTTTGAAATATCATAACCGGGAAGTTCCTGTATACCCATCGAGCTATGATGGTTTTATCCACTGGGGTAGAAACTGAGAAGGGCTCTGTTAGAATTTTGAGACTGACTCCAAAATCGCCTGCTATATAGGGAGTAACAAAAGACAAGAAAGCACCTGGATCTAACAAAACGTAAATATGCACATGAAAGATCTGTAACATACCAATAACTACATCAGTAGAATTTTCCTGATCTTGCTGGGATTGGACAGCATAAAGACGATTTGGACGTGGCCTACTAGTAGCACTAGAGGTGGCACCCTATTGATTTAATCGATCAGACTGAGCTGTGGGATGATTCTACTGACCTTGAGGACCTAGCTGAGGATAATATCTAACTCTGTGGCTAGGCTTGCCACATCTAAAATAGATACCACTACCCGATCTACAAACATCTTGATAGTGCTTACCAAAAGTCTGACAAAAAGGATAGGTGCGGGCACTGCTAATACTTTCCTGAGATATAGAGCCTGGCACTCTATCTTTTTTACCCTCTCTAAACTTAGAAACTAGAGCATTGGCTGTATAAGGAGTTGGAACTGATGACTTAGAACAAAACTAAGAACGATTTCCTCCTTCTGATTTAGGCTGAGCAAGGTTGAAACTACCTGTCCTTGCTCTCTTATTCTGCTTTTCCCTCATCTTAATATTTTGATCTTCTATCTACTGATCATGAGTAATAAGCCTGGATAAAGCCATGTCACTACTCAGTATGGTGGATCCGTACTCATTAACCATGCTATCATTCACCCTTGAAATAAACTTACTCATCTTAGCCCTACTATCTGCAATCATATGTGGGGTATATCTGCCTAATTGAGTAAACTTGAGGGAATACTCTTTTACCATTATGTTGCCCTACCCGAGGTTGATGAATTATAAAACCTTAGCTTTTCTAAGCTCTTGGGGAAAGAACCTATCAAGGTAAGCCAAAGCAAACTCCTCCTACTCAACTGACCCTGCATCAACTGCCCTCTATGACTTTCACTGCTTTAACCAAGTATAAGTAACATCCTGCAACTGGTATGCAGATACCTCAGCACTCTTACTAGAAGTAACCCCCATTATGTCTGTATCCTTCTGCACCTTATCTAGGAATTCCTGAGGGTTATTATTTGCCTTTGACCCAAGAAAGGATAGAGGATTCATTCGGGTAAAGTCCCGAATCCTGGCTGCAGTTGAATTGGCCACTGGGTTGGTCGAAATGACAGTTGGTATTTTATTCTGAGCAGCAATTGACTGAGCAAGAGTAGTGAACGAGGCCCTGAACTCCACATGAGAAACATGATCGCCCAAAGGTTTTTTGGGCTGAGGGGCTGACTGATTTCTTCTCTTGGAAGGCATGTTCTGAAAAAAAGAGAAGAGACAGATCAGACTAAAAGATTAACTTAAGATTATACTCACTGGTATGACATGAAAACTGAAAGAATGAGAAACTATTCCTAGAATATCTCATAGCCTCCTGTACATAAATGTAGTGTGCAACACACCCATGTACAAGACTCTACTAGATGGGACTTTCAGACTTCCTAGGACACTATTGAACCTTAGGCTTTGATACCAAGTTTGTAATGCCCCAAATTTGGTACCCATAATGCTACACAGTACTCATGACCCAATGGACTATAAGCTAACCCATGACTGATATCTGTACCTATATACTGCATAAAATACTGTATAATGCGGAAACACGATCTGCAAGGCCAAAAAGTTCAAACTGTGACATAATATCTAATTAAAATAAACATCTTAGTGGGGTATAAAATACCCAAAACAACTGAAATAAATCTAGCTGAACATACTATAGTCTGGAAAGCCTCTAAAACATGACTGTCTGAAATAAGGAGTTGATGGGACATTTGCCCAACTAACTACAACTAATAAACTAATTAATAAGATGATAAAGAAATGATCATGTCCTCAAAGGATGAGGACTCACTGCTAACTATGACTACTTATATCTAGAATCTACTGATGCTTTGGAGACCGTGTCTCTAAACCTATGGTATAAAAATAGCTTAGCGTGAATGAGTTAGTACGACTGAATATACTAGTATGCATGTGAGGTAGGCTAAATGCATGGGGTTCATATGCATGAACAGTAATAATAATAACAGATTGACTATCATGAGCGTGAGAATACATGCATGAGACTTAATAACTGACACTGATGCCATGATAACATGATTACTAAATTGAATATTGATAACATGAGTGATTGTATCTAATATAATCGATAACATGAATGACTGTATATGATAGTCCTGAATTTGATGGAACTATCTAAGTTCCGTACTAAGCTGAGTTGACAATATCTGACAGTCCTGAAATTTAAAGAACTATTTGAGTTCTTTTACTTATACTAACACTGAAACTGTGGGAAGTAGTTATCTAACCGACATGCCCCATATGCGCTATAATAGCTAAATTGGGTTCCAATCTGTGACTTGATTGGAAGGGTGTCAATACCGTGCCACTGGTAAGGACAACATGCGAGCAACCCTAATATAATAGGTAACTCAAGTGAGAACGGTGGGAACCCTCATATAACAGGTTAAGCCACCTCATCTACCATCATATAGAAGGCTATGATTTCTCAACCAATGTTGGCTACATAGTTCTGGAATGAAAGGATTTAATTCTAAGAATCACACCCTCATATAATAGGTGAGTTCCCATCCTTGGGTTTACTCAGTGCTAATTTCTACTCCCATCTGAATAGATAATGAACATAATTTACCGAAATGAACATGGACTAAGTTACTGAATACCGTTAACAGACGGAATACTACTGATATCTGACAACTGACTGAGTTTATAAGATCATAGAGATTTCCTGAGTTATAAGACTATCTGAAGTCTACGGAACATAGCTTGACTGAGAGTATCATGAAAACATGAAATGGCTCTAGGCACATAGCTAATGTTTCGAGTACAAGTACCCCTTAGGAATCGATAGAAGGAAACTGACAAAGCATGACTTACTTGAACACATGGCAACATCATAATCCATAGTTCAATCATTGAAACAATTCATCAAACAGGTGATATGCATGAAATTGTGCATACATGGAGATTTCATAGTATCATACTATTTAAGAATTTTTCCTTCATATAGGCATTTGATGAAATACATGGTAGGCATGATATATGTAAACAACATTACATAACAATTAAACATCATGGTTCTATTCTAATTTCATCATTCAAGGGTTTAATCATAGGTTTACATGAACCTACACATATACCAATCACTTTCCATATGAAATTTATCACCAAACATGGATTAAAATTTAATTAGTCATTATCAACATGAACACTAGCAACCCAATATGAAATTCATAAAGAAAATCCATAAACTTGAACTTAGAAAAGCGATTCTTGGGCTTTATGGACTAAAGGATTCCATGAATGAAAACTATGCATACTTGGGTAGAATTTCTTGATGTTCTTAAATTCGAGGCATTTGAATCTTGTAGTTCTTGAAGAAGCTCTGGATTTGTTCTTGGGATTAATCTTAGAGAGAAAAATCCTAGTTTTGTTGTTGTGAAATAATAGTGAATAAATAAGCTGAGGTCAGATACAACTGGGTATATATAAGTGGGTGGTAAATGATTAAAATACCCCTATTAAAATGACTTAAAATAACTGAGTAATATGTACAATGGTGGGGTACGACGGTCCGTCGCTAGATCGATGGTCCGTCGGACTCACCGTCGAACTAGGACCAGAACTGGGACCTATTTCCATGAAGCGACGATGGGGTGCAACAATCTATTGCTGGGTCGATGGTCCGTCAGACCTCTCTATCATACTTAGTTAGAAAACTAATTCACTACCTCGATGCGATGGTGGGGTATGAAGGTCCATCGCTGGGTCGATGGTCCATCGGACCTCGCCTTCATTCTCATCCAAAGAGCTAGCTTACTTCCTCGATGTGATGGTCATGGTTGACAATCCGTTGCTAGTCCGACGGCCCGTCGGCCTGCACCGTCGCACCTAAAGGTTTTACTGCTTTTTATATTTCGGTCATAACTCTCTCGTCCGATACCAAATTTTGATAAAATTGGTATCAATGGAAAGCTGATTCAATTTCCCATATGATAGAAAGTAAAAATCTTAAAAATACCACATGTGCAAAATTGGATTCATATTTCAAAGAAAGTTCTAACATTCTTAAAACGATTTCAAGCTAGGAAAAAGGTATGGGTATTACATATGCATTCATATTTCATCCCGTAAATAACGAAATAATTCAATTAGGTATATTACTATCCTAAATGCAAATTACATCTTTATTTTGTAGAATATTTGTAATGCTCCAAAAATCTGTCCCGAGATGTTAGACGGTGATTAGGACTATAAGTCATCCCAAGCTAACCCTTATACTGGCATAAATCATGAGCAACTAAATACGATAGATAAATCTGAACAAAATATGCGGAAGATACATATTTTTTGAATTTGATCGATACAAAACTGAATTCATAAGATTACAACTCTGCTTTTACAAAAAAAACTTAAACTAAATACATTAAATCTACTAACTGTCTATGAAGCCTCTACTAATACTGACTATAGATAGTTAGGACGTGACCCCAACTATCACTAATCAATACATAAGAATAAAAAAGTAAAGAACAATAATAAATCTAATTAAAGTCCTCGAAATAGGAGGACTCATCATCTATTGGTTGGAATCTGCAACAGTTTGATTCTGAATACACATACTACAACTTGTACCTACATTATGAGAAAATGTAGCACATTGACGTATATGTGGATCAGTACTTTAAGGATGTAGTGATCATATGGGGGTGAAATGCAATAATTAAAACAATATCTCATAATCATCATAATTTATACAACAATGCATGCTAAATGTAAATAACTCACATAGATTGAGTAAATCTGAAATCTAAAACTCATAAATTATGAATAGTAAAGCATGCAGTATAAATCTTGTGATTCATTACACTTAGTTCTAGAATCTGTATTCTCTTTTTGTTCTCAAATCCTGTAAGCTAAATGAAATCTAAAACTCTTTCTGTATAGTAAATACTTTATCTCAATACTTTAAATCACTAAACCGTTCAAGAGTGGGGGGACATCTTTGGGAGTTTCTTCTAACCGACATAAACCATGCAAAAATTCTTCATGTAGTCCAATATCTTACCCACATTGCGAGATCTGTTCTACCCTTGCCATTGAAATCGAACCTTATCTTAAGTGATCACTATCTTAGCCCACTATGGGCAATCTTAAACCTACAGTGGAACGTAGTTCTTGTGCATGAGACCTTGGAATCATACCCAACTCGGTACTAAATACTACTCCCATACTTATTGCTTAGGAATTTTAGGAAAGCCACCTTAAAATAGCATAAGGGTTTATAATAAAAACCAATTACACTTCTCTTTACTTTAAATCATGAACTATATGCATAATGTTTATTCCTTAGCTTATCTTAGGATCAAAAGATCAAATCTTGCTTATCAAAGAATGGTAAAATATAAGATTTTTGAAATATCAAAATTAAATCTTACGGCTTAAAGCCATGCTTCATACTCATGTCAAAACATCTCAAAATTCATGCTTGATAACATACACATTCGTAAATCATCTAAAAATTTTAGCTGTGCATGAAAATATAAACAAAATCATAAAATTTATCTTCAAAATTCCTCAAAAGCTCATAATCTTATAAATGGTGATAATGGGTATGAATCTCAATTTAGAACTCATGTATAAACATTCAAAATCATGGAAAAACATCATGCTAAATATGCTTCTTGAAAGTACTTCAACATCATCAAAATAATAAGATCAAGAATCTCAATATCATTCTTAAACTCACTTTTGAAAATCTGAAAAATTGCATTACGCACATACATACATAAAAATAGTCATGCAATTCAATCACTTGTAAACTCATAATCTTCAAACAATAAAAATTGGGTATAAAATCTAACTTCAATTTCATGAAAAATCTCATAAAATTTAATAATTTATAAGTTAAAATAAAGTTTGGGCACAAGGACAAAAGGATTATCCTAGTTAAAACCCTATACCTTAACTGACGATCTTAGACGAGAAAGCTTGAATCTTGGATTCCTATGATGCTTCGAATGTTAAAAGCTTCAACTTTTGATATTTAATGGTGTTCTTGAAGGTAGACTCTTGAGGCTCTTGGTCTAGGAATATTGAATCTTGAATCAATTTTGAAAAACTATGGTGAAATCTTAAGTTTTCTTAATTATTGGGTTGAGACCCTAAGGTGTGTTCTTGAGAGAATTTTAGAGAATGAGGGTATAATTTGGTCTTTAGGGGCTTAATATCTTATTATTGGGGCTATTTAAGGGTGAAAAATGACCCAAATACTCCTCATGGACGCGGAGCTTGACTGCAGGAAATTACACTGGCGGGAATAGTCAAGGCGCCACCTCAGTTATCATCCTGGCTTACTACCTCTCACAAAAATGGCTGTAACTTTTTGCTTAAGTATTGAATTTTTGCGAAATTGGTATCGTTAGAAAGTTGATTCAACTATCTACAATTTTATGGGTCTTAAGATGAAAAATACCATGTATATAATAAGCTATATACATTTAAAGTATGCCCTTGTAGAATCGAATATCAACTTTTGGACGAATCAAAGGAACTTAGCTTGACTTGGCTCTAAATGCTTTCTATTAACATTTTGCACCTCAAAAGCAAATAAAACATGAGGATAAGAATAATGAAACTTATATTCTCATGGGAATCA
Source organism: Capsicum annuum (assembly GCF_002878395.1). Taxonomy (NCBI): domain Eukaryota; kingdom Viridiplantae; phylum Streptophyta; class Magnoliopsida; order Solanales; family Solanaceae; genus Capsicum; species Capsicum annuum. Next base: position 17,902,189 of record NC_061121.1, read on the forward strand.
CTTGGATTATTGCTTCTATACTTAAGAACAATGGTTTATAAACTAACTAAAAAATACGGGGTATTACAATATTACAATTCTTTTCTATTTACATCAAGTCCTATCCTCTTGTTCCTCTTTTTCAGGCTCACAAGATGACAATGGATGTATTATAAGGATATCTAATCCTTAATATAGTAAAAGAAAGGATAAATAAACAATCAAATACGATTAATAATAAAAACCAAATCAATTCGTAACAAGAATAATTATGAATACATGATAAAATCTATTAAAAAAAACTAAATTAAAGAAATAAAAATCCTAATTGTAGTGTTTTCCAGTCTCCCCTAAAGTTTTAAGGTCGTCTAAGGTGTCTAACATAATGTTTAAGGGTCGTATTTATAGTAGGACAAAGTTGTTCGATTTGAACTTGGGTCTGTGCCACGCCCCTAATTGTGGTGCCTAAGGTCCATGGAATTCCCTTATTGTAGTGACACACTGGTAGTCCGTTTAACTGATGTAAATTTTGTTCTAAGGTTCGTAGCGCACTAATTACTTCAAACATCCATTTTTGGTCGAATCTTGTCCCATGTGTTTGTCCATTATTTTCAAACCTTGTGGTGTTGTTTTCAATTAATTTACAGCTTGTGTATCATACATATATCATTATTATCAACTCACCAAGCATCCTATAGCATAAAAAACCATTAATAAGAGCTCAAAACAAACATACAATCCAACACGATGAACTAGAAACTTAAGCTGAGAATACTAATTTTTCCTGTTGATCTTTAACTTAGTTTTAGCTCTTGGATTATTTCAATTGAACCTTAAAAACTATAAATAATTTGTTCCATACATAATTACACAATAATATCATTATAAACTCATTGCACAGTCTATAATTAATCGATATCAACCAGAGCAACACATATCTCAAGCTAGTAATACTAGTTTTTTCGTCTAAACCCTAAGTGTCCAAATTGATTCCAAACTTATCTGAAACACACCTTAAAAATTATAATCAAGTATTTTAACACTTATATTCTCAACTATATCATTAACAATACATTAATCACGTAAAAAAATCCTCAAAACAAGGCTAAATAAGCCTAGATAGCAACACTGAGGTGCATAAATCCATCTTGGATCAGAATTCATTGACTCAGAAAATAGTTACAACATTGTTTCTTCTAATCAACCCAATGGGTATTTATAGACTTCTGAAAAGTTTATAGAATTATCTAAAAGCTTCCCTGTTCTCACTCTCTTAGCTGGCAAGTACTATAACTAACTAACTAACCGACTATATAAGTAAGACAATGTAACTACAAACAAAATGGTAAAAAACTATTAACTACTTTGACCGTAAATTGTCAACATCTTAATAATGTCAACAAAAATGAAGGTGAATCAGTACTTCGGAACAATGGTCAAGGGTTGTTGGTCATGAAATAGTACTTTTGAAGCTGGTCTTACACTAGATTTCCTAGTTACTAAAGTGGATATAGATTTTAAACAATGGTCAAGGATGAACCTCTTTTCTTTTAGACCTTTGCAGTGATATTTGCCTCTGTCGAGGTTCATTCTTAAGGGACAAAAGGAAAGTGTAAATCCTTAACAAATTTTTGAAGAACTAAGATGAAGGAATAGATCTGTGGATACATTGTTAAAGCTATTGTTTTGTGCTGATTCAGAGTCAAAGAAGTCTTCAATAGTTTCAATTTAATGATGTTTGTGAGATTTAAAATATTTTCATGAAATACTCCCAAGCTCTTTGTAATGTATGATTTTGGCAGCTAAAATTGGGTATTTGCAACTGCTCTTTCTTTTAATCTCTCTTTAGCTAGACTCACCTTGAGAAGTTCATTACAAACACCTAGTAGCTGGTCGATCAAGATGGATCGATGAACAGGAGGAGGGAGCGTGAGGTTGAATATGAGCTTGGAAATTTGTAAGATTTGATCTTTGATTTTCTATTTTAATTCCTTATTTTGTTTAGGATAGTTCTCTCATTTCTTTTTGTTTGTTTTGGTTTGATTTTTTTTTTAATCCTGGATTATTTTGATCCAATTTGTAGTTTCTAGTATTTGTTTTGCAATAAAATGGGCCTGACCTAATTTTAATTATAAAAGTTGTAGGATTTTTTTTAAATTGCTTACATCAAAGAATAATAATATATGCTTACATTAACCTATTTGGAAGTAAAATAATTAGTTGATCATATAAATTTAATTTAAAGAAAATGAAATTTTCAAGAAAAAAACTTTTTCGTTAGAAGTAAGAAATTAAAGTTTGATACAACCAATTTGATATTTTCCTATTAAGAAATTAATAAATTTGATTTGTTATAAAGACAAAGTAATAAACTAAAAGTAACTAAAGACAACCAAAGAGACAACTAGAGAGGAGAATGGATTAGTAGTGATATTTCACTTTTCTATTTTGTATGTCGATATTATAATATAGCGAAATGGCTATTTATACCCAAATATATTCTTAGACACCAAGTTTTTTACTTGCTTGCTAATGATATTACAGAAGCGATGAAAGTTCTTGAGTTTAAGGATGACCCAATGCACGACACGTGGCCATCCATCTGTTATATGATGCTCCCCTTGAATATCCATGTTAAAAAATATAGTGAATAGCTATCTCATTAAATATATTACTAGGAAAATTCAATAGGATAAAACCTTAGTTAAGAAAAAAAAGAATACAACGTATATTCTCACTCCTTTGATAAAGACCCCCTATTCACATGGCTCAGTCTCCACACTCCAATCTTGTGAACTATCTTCTTAATGCGCGAAGTTGGTGAAGATTTTGTGAATAAATATAAACAAATTTGTTGTACGTCAATATCATCGTTCCTCTAGAGATCATGTATGAAGAATAACTTTGGTGAGATATGCTTCATTCTATCTCCTTTAATGAATCCTCTCTTTAATTGGGATTCAATACCGATGCTCCAATTACATCGGTATGATACTTCAAGAGCAGGAATGTAATACCCGAGCCTTTTCTTAGCTTGAAATCATCACCAGGATATTTGAACTTTCTTGGAAATATGAATTTATTTTTGTACATGAGGTATTTTTATGATTTTCACTTTCCATTACGTGGAAAATTGATTATGCTTTCCATCGATACCAATTTCATCAAAATTCGATGTCAAATAAGAAAGTTATGTCCGAAAAATAGAACGTCGAAAAATCGCCCAGGTGCAATGGTAGAATGCGATGGACCATCGGCCAATATCGTCGCATGGGGGAAATGGACCCACGTTCTGGAAATATTCAACGGCGAGGTCCGACAGGCCGTCGCCCATGTGACGTAACGTCGCACCCCCGTTGTCGCAAATTTCTAGTGAGCCCCAGTATTGTTCCAGTCCGACAGCGAGGTCCGATGTACCATCGACCATGCGATGTACCGTCATGACCCACCGTTGGATAAATCGTTTAGTGTTTTTAGGTCGTATTAAAAGGGGTATTTTGATTATTTACCACCCTTCTATATATACCTATTTACTTACGATTTCAACCACCTTTATCATTATTATTCCATAACAAAAAAATTAGGGTTTCTCTCTAAATTTATTCTCCAAGAACAAGATCCAATCTTCTTCAAGAACTAAAGGATTTCCAATTCTTCAAGTTCAAGAGCTTGAAGAATCTTAACCCAGGTATGCACAGTGTTCATTCATGGATCCCTTTCATTTATGAAGTCCAAGTATCCCTTTTCTAAAACTCAAGTTATGGATTTTCTTTATGTTTTCATGATTTGGCTGCTCATGTTCATGATGATAAATGTGAAATTGATTTCTATTCTATGATTTGAGGATAAATTCCATTTTGGTTGATTTGTATTGATAAAGATTTATGAAATCTCATGACTAAACCCTTGTATGATGAAATTAGGAGTGAACCATGATGATTACTTTCTATTTAATGATGTTTACATGTACTATGCCTACAATATATTTGATTAAATACCTAGATGAAGGAAAATGCCTAACTAGCATGCTATCATGAAATCCCCTTGTATGTACAAGTTCATGCCTATTATATGTTTGATGAAATGCTTCAATAAATATATTGTGGTAATTGTCATGTATTCAAGAATGTCAAGTCATGTCAGTTTCCTTCCATCGAGTCCTGGGGGTACTTGTACCCAAAACATTAGCAGTGTGCCTAGATCCATGTTATGTTTTCACGATACTCTCAGTCAAGCTATGAATCCTTAGACTTTAGACAGTCTTATGACTCAGGAAATCTCCATGATCTCATGAACTTAGTCAGTTTTCAGATATCAATAGTATTCCATCAGTCAACCAAATTTAGTAACTTAATCCATGCTCAGTTCAGTTTAGTTAATAATGTACAGATTCTAATCAGATGGGAGTTGGAACTAGTAGTGAGTGAACCCAAGTATAGGGACACAAACTATCAGATGAGGGTGTGATCCTTAGAAGTCATCCTTGCATTCCATAACTATATAGCCAGCATAGGTTGAGACATTAACACTATCAGATGAGGGTTGATGAGCTAGATAAGCACTGTCAGATAAGGGCCCCACCATTCTATTTTGGGAACACTATCAGATAAGGGTCACCCACAGCTTATCCTTACTGGTGGTGCACTATTGACACCTTTCTAGTTGGGTTACAAATTGGACCCCAACTCAGCCATAGTGGCATATTAGGGGCCTATCAGTTAAATACTACTTCCCACAATTTCATGTTATAGAATCAGGACTGTCAGATATAGTTAATCAGTATCAGTAAGAAAACTTAGATAGTTCTTCAGATGTCAGGACTGTCAGATACAGTCAACTTAGATACAATACGGAACTCAGATAGTTCTATTAGATTCAGGACTGTCAGATACAGTCACTCATGTTATCAGTTATATTCAGATATAGTCATTCATGTTATCAGTTATATCAGTTATCAGTATTTCATATTATCAGTATTTAGTTGTCAGTATCCAGATTCAGTAGTCATGTCATCACGGTACCAGTATCAGTTATTATGTCTCATGCATGCATTCTCATGCTCATGATAGTCAGTCAGTTATTGTTATTGTTCATACATATGAACCCCATATATTTAACCTACCTCACATGCATAGTCGTACATTCAAAGTACTAACACATTCACGCTATGGTGTCTTATACCATAGGTATAGAGACACGAGCTCCAGATCAGCAGTAGATTCTTATTTCATCAGTCAGAGTAGAAGTGAGTCCTTATCCTTTGAGGACATGATGATTATTTCTTCATTATCTAATTAGAGAGCCTATTAGATAGAGTTAGTTAGGGACATGTCCCATCAACTCCTTTTTCAGATTATTCAAACAGTGGAGGCTTTCAGACTAGATATAAACTATTTTATTGCAGACCTCAGTATTTCTAATTTTGTTTAGGGCATTATATTACCCCACACAGATGTTTTATTATTCAGTATTGAAACTTATGGCCTTTAAATTCATGTTTCCATTTATCATGATATACTATTTAGTGTACAGGTACAAATATCAGTCATGGGTTAGCTTATGGTCCTTCGGGGTCATGATCACCGTGTAGTATTCTGGTTCAACAAATTGAGGCATTACAAATTTGGTATCAGAGCCTAAGGTTCAATAGAGTCCTAGGAAGTCTGGAAGCCGCATCTAGTAGAGTCTTCTACATGGGAGTATTGCACGCCACATTTATGTGCAGGAGGCTATGAGATGTTTTAAGAACAGTTTCCCCTCTTTCAGTATTCATGTTATGCAGTTAGCATAATCACGAGTCAGTCTCTCAATCTAATCCACGTCTTCTTTTGATTTCAAAAAATGCCTCCCAAGAGAAGAAACCAGTCAACCCCTCAGCCCAAAGGACCTTTGGGCGATCATGTTTCTAATGTGGAGTTCAGGACCGCATTTACCACCCTTACTCAGTCCGTGGATGCCCATAATAAATGACTAGTTGTCGTTTTGGCCAATCTAGTGGCCAATTCAACTGCAGCTAGGATTTGGGACTTCACCCGAATGAATCCCCAAGTCTTTCTCAGGTCCAAGACAGATAAAGACCCACAAAAATTTCTAGATCGAGTTTAGAAGGTGATAGATGTTATGAGGGTGACTACTGTTGAGAGTGTTGAGCTAGCTGGATATCAGTTGCAGGATGTGGATCACACTTAGTTCAAGCAGTGGAATTTAGAAAGGGCAGAAGATACAGGGTTAGTTGAGTAGGAGAAGTTTTCTTTAGCTTTACTTGATTGATTCTTTCCCCTAGAGCATTGGTATGCCAAGGTGTTAGAGTTCATCAACCTCAAGTAGGTCAATATGACAGTGAACGAGTATTCTCTCAAGTTTACTTAATTAGCTAGATATACCCATCATGTGGTTGTAGATAGCAGGGCAAGGATGAGTAAGTTCATCTCAGCGGTGAATGACAACGTGGTTAATGAGTGCAGATCCGCCTTGCTAAATAGTGACATGACCTTAGCTAGACATATGACCCATGCTCAGCAGATAGAGATGAAAAAAATTAAGATAAGGGAGAAATATAATAAGAGAGCATAGACAAGTAGTTTCACTTCACTCAACCTAAGTTAGAAGGAGGAAACTGTTCTCAGTTTCATCCTAAGTCATCAGCTCCAGTTCCCTCTACAACCAGCGCTCCAATTCCTAAGTTTAGATAGGGTAAAAGAGATGGAGCGCCAGGCTCTAAGACCCAAGGCAGTGTTAGCAGTGCTCGAACAAATTATATTTGTCAAACTTGTGGTAAGAACCACAAGGGTATGTGCAGAGCTGGCAGTGATATCTATTTCGATTTTAGCAAGCCAGACCACAGATTCAGAGACTACCCTCAGGTAGGTTATCAGAGTCATCTTTACTCTTCAGCTCAGTTCGGTCGCCCAAATCAGCAGGGTGCCACTTCCAGTGCTACTAGTAGGCAACACCCAAATCGTCTCTATGCTCTTCAGACTTGACAAGATTAGGAAAATTCTCCTAATGTAGTTATTGGTACATTACAGATCTTTCATGTGCATGTTTACGCTTTGCTTGATCCAGGAGCTTCTTTATCTTTTGTTACTCTTTATATAGTAGTTGATTTTGGAATCAGTCTCGAAATTCCAGTAGAGACCTTTTCAATCCCTACTCTAGTGGGTAAAACCATCTTAGCCCGGTGGGTATGTAGGAACTGGCTGTTATGATATTTCAGAAATTCACGTCAGCAGACTTAGTCGAATTAGAGATGACTAATTTTGATGTAATTCTCAGCATGGATTTGCTTTATTCCTACTATGCTATAGTCGACTGTAGAAAAAAAATAGTCCAGTTTCAGTTCCTGAATAAACCCTTACTTAAGTGGAAGGGTAGTGTATCCACTTTCAGAGGTAAACTTATTTCCTACCTTCGGGCAAGGAAAATGATATCCAAGGGAGGTTTCTATCATCTTGTTCATGTTAAATATTCCAGTTCAAAGAATCCTAGTATTGAATCAGTTCCAGTTGTAAGCGAATATTCAGATGTGTTTCCTGAAGATCTTCCAGTACTTCCTCCCAAAAGGGAAATAGACTTCGATATTGATCTTCTTCCAGACACTCAGCCTATCTCTATTCTGCAATATAGAATGGCACCAACAGAACTTAAAGAGTTAAAAGAATAGTTTAAGGATCTCTTAGATAAGGGATTCATTAGACCCAACGTTTCCCCATGGGGTGCACTAGTCTTATTCATGTGCAAGAAATATGGTTCCCTCAGAATGTGTATAGACTACTGTCAACTCAATAAAGTCATGGTCAAGAATAAGTATCCTTTTCCCATAATCGATGCCTTGTTTGACCAACATCAGGGTGCTATCTATTTCTCAAAGATAGACCTCAGATTCGGCTATCATCAGCTCAAATCCAGAGAATATGACATTCCAAAAATAGCTTTCCGTACTCGGTATGGTTACTTTAAATTTCTAGTTATGTCATTTGGACCCAGCCATTTTTATGGACTTGATGAACCATGTGTTCAAGAAGTACTTGGACATATTTTTCATAGTCTTCATAGATGATTTTCTGGTCTATTCCCACACTGAGCACGATCATGCAGACCATCTCAGAACAGTACTTTAGACTCTAATAAATCATCATCTATTTTCCAAATTCATCAAGTGCAAATTTTAGCTAAGGTCAGTAGCATTCCTTGGCTATATTATTTCTGGTGATGGAACTAGAGTAGATCCTCAAAAGACCGAAGCAGTAAAAAACTGGGCTCACCTTATCTCTCCATCAGATATCAGGAGTTTCTTGGGTCTTACTGGCTGTTATAGATGGTTTGTTAAAGGATTTTCTTTGATTGAATCTCCTATGTCTATATTGACTCAGAAGAGGGTCAAATTTCACTAGTCAGATCCCTGCGAGAAGAGTTTTCAGGAGTTTAAGACTCAACTCACCTCAGCTCTAGTTCTAGCTCTTCCAGATGGTTAAGATAGGTTCGTGGTTTATTTTAATGCATCTAGAGTGGGTTTAGGTTATATCCTCATGCAGCATGGTAAGGTCATAGCGTACGCCTCCTGAAAGTTAAAGCCCCATGAGAAGAAATATCCTACTCATGACCTTGAATTAGCAGCCGTAGTCTTCGCCTTACACATTTTGAGGAATTATTTATACGGTGTTCATGTGGACGTCTTCACAGATCATAAGAGTCTTCAGTATGTCTTTTCTCAGAAAGATCTCAATCTTCGTAAGAGAAGGTGGTTAGAGCTATTGAAATATTATGACATGAGTGTCCTCTATCATCCGGGCAAGGCCAACGTTATGGCCGACACTCTCAGTAGACAATATATGGGTAGTGTTTCTCATGTTGAGAATAGTAAAAATAAGTTAGCTCAAGAAGTCCATCATCTTACTAGACTAGACGTTCGCTTAGTCGATTCCTTCCAAGGGTGGCATATGCATTCAGAGTGGCTCAAAATCATCTCTAGTTTTTGAGGTGAAAGAAAAACAAGATAGAGATCCCAGCCTTGTCAAGTTGAAAGAGTAAGTACAAAATAAAAAATAGAGGTTTTATTCCAAGGAGGAGATGGCATCATCCGTTGTCAGGGTCGTCTATGTGTTCCAAGTGTAGATGACTTAAGGCAGTGAATTCTTGCAAAAGAGCATGGTGCGCATTACTCTATTCATCAAGCGGCCATAAAGATGTATCACGACTTGCGGGAGACCTATTGGTAGAGTGGGATGAAGAGAGATGTTGCAGAGTTTGTGGGTAAGTGCTCTATATGTCAGCAGGTTATGATAGAGCATCAGAAGCCTAGTATTCCTATCCAGGAGTTCAGTATTCTTACTTGGAAGAAGGAAGCTGTAAACATGGACTTAGTGACGGGTTTACCTCGAACTCGTCGTCTGCATGATTCAGTCTTGGTCATTATAGATAGAATGACCAAATTAGATCACTTTCTTCCAGTTCATACCTCTTATTCTGTCGAGGATTATGCCAAGCTCTACATCAAGGATCTAGTCAGATTGCACGGTATTCTATTATCTATTATCTCAGACATAGGTACCCAGTTCACCTCTCATTTTTGGAAAGCATTCAAAAAGGGTCTTGGTACCCAAGTTCATCTCTGTACGGCCTTTAATCCCCAGACAGATGGTTAAGCAGAAAGGACCATTCAGACTCTAGAATATACGCTAATGCATCTGTAATTGATTTTAAGGGTAGTTGGGATGACCATTTGCCTTTGATTGAGTTTGCATACGACAATAGCTATTATTCCAGTATTCAGATGGCTCCATTCGAAGCTCTCTATGGTAGGATATGTATATCTCTGATTGGTTGGTTCGAAGTTAGTGGGGCCTCAGTTATAGGGCCTGACTTGGTATTTGATGCCTTAGAGAAAGCCCAGCTAATAAGAGAAAGACGTCAGGCTTCTTAGAGCCGACAAAAGTCTTATGCATATTTTCATAGAAAGGATATCGAGTTCAAGATTGGTGATCATATATACCTCAAGATCTCTTCGATGAAGGGAATGAAGAGATTCGGTAAGAAGGGAAAGCTCAGTCCCCGATATATCGATCCCTTAAAGATTCTCAGTCGTTTTGGCAAGGTAGCTTATGAGCTCGAATTGCCTTCATATCTAACCTCAGTTCATCTAGTCTTCTATGTCTGTTTGCTCAAGAAGTGCATAAGTGACCTATCAGTCATAGTCCCTATTCAAAGCATTGATGTTCAGAATAGCCTCTCTTATGAAGAGATTTCAGTTGAAATCCTAGACTATCAGACTTGTAGATTGAGGAACAAAGAAGTCCCTCTAGTTAAAGTTCTTTGGTGAAATAAGTTCGTCGATGGAGCTACTTGGGAAGCAGAAGTAGATATGCGTACCAAGTATTCTCATATCTTCCCCGCAAACTCAGATCAAGCTCAAAGTAATAGTTCTCCTTAAGCTTACTCAGTTTCATGTTCAGTATTCATCACAAACGTGGTATTCAGTTTTATGTTCATGTTCTAGTATAAACTTGGTGTCAAATACCATTGCATATTCAGTCATGCATTCATGTACCAGCTCAGTTATGAAATCATGCTTTCTTATTGTGAGAAACTTAGTTCTTTAAGAACACTCAGTTATGCATACATGAATCAGTTATACATGCATCAGATGCGCATGTTCAGTGTTATATGTTAAGTTTTTTAGTCATGAGATCATTATCCAGTTATTCATTTTTAGTTCATGTTCAGCTTGTTGTTTCCCCGACAGTCAGTCTCATTTGAGGATGAATGTTCTCAAGGGGGAGATATTGTAATACCCGTTCCTTTTCTTATCTTTAAAATCATCACCAGGATGTTTGAACTTGCTTTAAAATACGAATCTATTTTTGTACACATGGTATTTTTATGATTTTCACTTTCCATCATGTGGGAAATTGATTAAGCTTTCTATCGATACCAATTTAATCAAAATCTGATGTCAAATGAGAAATCTATGTTCAAAAAACAAAACACTGAAAAATCGCCCAGGTGCGATGGTAGAAGGCGACGGACCGTCAGACAATATCATCACATAGGGGTAGTGGACCAGCGTTCTGGAAATGTTCAATGGCGAGGTCCGACGGACCATCGCCCATGCAACGTAATGTCACACCCTTACCATTGTAAATTTTCAGTGAGCCCCAGTACTGTTCCAATCCAATGGCAAGGTCCGATGTACCATCGACCATGTGGCATACCATCGCGACCCACCATCGGATAAATCGTTCAGTGTTTCTAGGTCGTATTAACAGGGGTATTTTGGTCATTTACCACCCGTCTATATATGCCCATTTATTCACGATTTCAGCCACTTTGGTCATTATTATTCCACAACAAAAAAATTAGGGTTTCTCTCTAAATTTAATCGGCAAGAACAAGATCCAATCTTCTTCAAAAACTAAAGAATTTTCAATTCTTCAAGTTCAAGAGCATCAAGAATTTTAAACCAGGTGTGCATAGTGTTCATTCATAGACCCCTTTCGTCCATGAAGTCCAAGTATCCCTTTTCTAAAAATCAAGTTATGGATTTTCTTTATGTTTCCATGATTTAGCTGCTCATTTTCATAATGATAAATGTGAAATTGTTTTCTATTCCATGATTTGAGAATAAATTCCATGTGGGTTGATTTGTATTGATAAAAGATTTGTGAAATCTCATGACTAAACCCTTGTATCATGAAATTGGGAGTGAACTATGATGATTACTTGCTATTTAATGATTTTTACATGTACTATGCCTACAATATGTTTGATTAAATGCCTAGATGAAGGAAAATGACTAACTAGCATGATATCATGAAATCCCCTTGTATGTACAAGTTCATGCCTATTACATGTTTGATGAAATACTTTAATAAATATATTGTGGTGATTATCATGTATTCAAGAATGTCAAGTCATGCCAGTTTCCTTCCATCGAGTCCTGGGGGAACTTGTACCCAAAACATTAGTTATGTGCCTAGAGCCATGTCATATTTTCACGATACTCTCAATTAAGCTATGAATCCTTAGACTTCAGATTATCTTATATGATCTCATAAAATCAGTCAGTTTTTAGATATCAGTATTATTTCATTAGTCAACAGAATTTAGTAACTCAGTCCATGCTCAGTTCAGTTCAGTTAATCACGTACAGATTCTAATCAGATGGGAGTAGGAATTAGCATCGAGTGAACCCAAGGATGGGGACACAAACTATCAAATAAGGGTATGATATTTAGAAGTCATCCTTGCATTTCAAAACTATGTAGCCAACATAGATTTAAACATCAACACTATCAGATGAGTGTTGATGAGGTGGATAAGCACTGTCTGATAAGGTCCCCACCGTTCTCTTTTGGGGACACTATCAGATAATGGTCACCGATAACTTGTCCTTACTGGTGGCGCGGTATTGACACCCTTCAAATTGGGGTTACAAATTGGACCCCAACTCAGCCATAGTGGCATATTAGGGGCATATCAGTTAAATACTACTTCCCATAGTTTCATGTTGCAGAATTGGGACTGTCAGATGCAGTCAATCAATCTCAGTAAAAGAACTTAGATAGTTCTTCAGATTTCAGGACTGTCAGATATAGTCAACTCAGATACAGTACGAAACTCAGATAGTTCTATCAGATTCAGGACTGTCAGATACAGTCACTCAAGTTATAAGTTATATTTAGATATAGTCATTCATGTTATCAGTCATATCAATTATCAGTATGTCATGTTATCAGTATTCAGTTGTCAGTATCAAGATTCAGTAGTCATGTTATCACGTTACCAGTATCAGTTATTATGTCTCATGCATGCATTCTTACGCTCATGATAGTCAGTCAGTTATTGCTATTGTTCATGCATATGAACCCCAGGCATTTAACCTACCTCACATGCATACCAGTACATTCAAAGTACTGACACATTCGTGCTATGGTGTCTTATACATAGGTATAGAGACATGAGCTCCAGATCAGTAGCAGATTCCAGTTTCATCAGTCAGAGTAGAAGTGAGTCCACATCCTTTGAGGACACGATGATTATTTATTTACTATCTCATTAGACAACCTATTATATGGAGTTAGTTGGGGACATGTCCCATCAACTCCTTATTTAGATTATTCCGACAGTAGAGGCTCTCAGACTTGATACAGACTATTTTTTTGCAGACCTCAGTATTTCTAATTTTGTTTTGGGTATTCTATTACACCACACTGATGTTTTATTATTCAGATTATGTTTAGTATTGAACCTTATTGCCTTTTAGTTCATGTTTCCGCATTATCACGTTATACTATTTAGTGTATAGGTACAGATATTAGTCATGGATTAATTTACTGTCCTTTGGAGTTATGAGCATCATGTAGCATTCCGGTTTAGCAAATCAAGGCGTTACAAGGAAACATCTTATTCTTTTTTGGAGGTCGAAATGATTTTTTACTCACTTCAAGTGATCGAATAATTATTGGAATACATAAAGAATGTAAATTTTCAATATAAAATCATTTCAAAATCATCTCAGTATAGGCAGATTGGTCGATGAAGACCCCATGTGCTAAATATTCAATTTGTAGGACAAGACAAAGTTGTCTTTTCAAAGTCTTCCATCTCAAATTTTTTCTTTAGATATTAAATTTCCTTTTGGACCACTTCTGAATTTTTAATGAGATTTATGTCATTAACGTAAAAAATAGTTTAAAAAACTTTGATGTTGCTTTAATAATAAAAATACATGGACAAATGACATCATTTATATTAACTTCATTTGTCAAGTACTTGATAAGAAAAAATACTGCATACACCCTAATTATCTTAGATTGTATAACGATCTTTGTAGTCCGATTGAGTAAATTTCTCAAGATTTTAAACTATATGCTTCATGCATCTTTAATTGTCTTTGAATTTTAATATAAGTTTCATTATCAAGTGAACCATAAAGATACACTAAAATTAGATCAATTATATGTATTTCAAGGCTTTCATGTATAGTTAAGTTGATGAGATATCAAAATGTTATTGCATTCTTAATAGGTATATATGTTTCTTTATTTCAGACATGGGGTATTTGAGAGAATCCTTCTGCAAAAAGCATGTTGTGTATCTTACAATTTTATTTATCTCATTTATTTTTGTATAGAAAGACCCATTTATGAACAATTGATTTTACACCATCAGAGTTTGGACTACAGGTCCAAAAACCTTTTGTTTAGTGAGTTCAATTATGATTTAATTACATCTTGCCATTTTAGCCAATCACATCTTTGTCGATATTCTTCGATAGATAGAGGTTCAAGTTCCTCACTATCTTGTGTAATATTTAGTGTGACATTATATGCAAAAATATTATCCATTGTAATTTTCAATCGACTCAAATTTATCCCATTACCAGTAAAACTCATCAAAAGTTCATTATTTAGTTAGATCTCGAGTTCAATGATTTCTTCAGGAATATCAGAATTAATCATATCGTGAAATTCTTCATGAGATTCTTTTATCTGGTTACGTTAATAATTTTTGTGCTTCTTTTGCTAGGATTTTTATCCTTCAAGCCCAATTGTCTGCCGCACTTTTAAGCATGTTGAAATACCCTAGGTTTTGGCCCTTAGAAATTTCCTTAGCTTTGAGCTCACTGTCCTTGTAATGACTCATGATAAAAGTCATATGGTCTGAGTACGGTTCAGGTTACCTAACTTGTAAGATTTTCAGTGATGGTGGTTGGATTTCTATTGTGGTTATGGTTTGGTGGTACGGGTCGTTAGATGTGGTGATGGTATTTTAGGACAATCCTTCATCAAATTAGAAATATAGTAACTTTACTTGTCTTTGAGTATGAGTGGCTCACTAAGATTTGTGAGGATAGGTTATGAGTCGTTGCGAGAAGTTGTATGTTTTTCAGTGTTAATCCCTTTGTATTTTGTCTTGGGTATGACTAAGACCATATGATTCGTATGGTCTGGTCATGAGTGGGTGATAAAGAGTCGTATGGTGGATAGTGTATGGGTGTCCAACTCACTGTATTGGTGATAACTCAATGGTACGATTCGTATGTTATGATCATGAGTCACGGGATCAACTCGTAACCACCTGTGCTATTTTTACAGTTTCAAGTTAGAGGTATTCTGGACATTTCTCCCTTTTAACCCCCTTTGTTACCACAATATAAGACACCTTTGGGGACTTCATTAACCTATTATTCCCAATCAAACACTTTTAAAAATCTCTCTCAAACTTTTAGTTCAAGCAAAGGCTAAAATTTCTTCAAGATAATAATTAAGGCTTTCAAGGGTGGTTTCTCTTCGTCTTCCTTGGTGTCTAAGGTATTTTACTCTACCTCATTGTTAATTTACAAAGAGCATGTGTTTTAATGTATGATTTTCATGATATTGTTATGGTTTGAAATAATGATTGGGTTTCTTGGATGTTCATGATGTTGACACCTAAATTTTTCCCTCCACATTTGAAATTAGTTCTTGAATTTCTCAATTTTAAATAGTTTACAAATATTTATTTTAAGTTATTTTGAAATAAATTTCAGCCCTACCTTTTGAATTTAGATGAAATTAATTTATTTAGTGTTTAATTATACATGATCATATAATTATCAATTAACGAATATGCTTAAGAATATATTACAAGTGAAAAGTTTAATTAAATTGCAAATATTCTACTTTTTCAAGATCCCAACAGCTCCAACCAAAAAATGCTAACAATGTTCAAACGACAAAAACCTTCAATGATAACAGCAACGCAAACCCAATTCAATCGAACTTCGACGTAAACCCATCAATAGTGTCCATCAACAACTATGTGCAACAGTGAACAACTTCAATGTCAACACCAACAAAATTGTGGACCCTAGTCAACGTAGTAATTTTTGGTCAATTACTCATTTGCCCCTGCAGTACAACTATTTTTTGGCCAAAGTTTCATCAAATCTTCCTTTCTCAGTCCATGTTCCACCTTTTGGAAAGAAGCTAACAAATACACATCTCTATCTTTGCGTGTGAACTTGTCATACTGATTTTTTAGTACAAAGACCATTAATGGCTTTCGTCTCACAGTGGATGTAAATTTGGTAAGAAATAATTTCAAAATTTTGGGTTTGAAGTCCACTATTTTCAAGTACAAAATTCTAATTCTTTTCCCTATAAATAGAGGTTGAGGAATAGAGGAAAAGAGGGATTTTCCCCAAAAAGTTGAGGATTCGAGAGGTGCATGCTTCTAATCCTATGTAACCAAGAATTCTAGAAGAAACTGACTCAAAAACTCTATTTCGACAATAAATTAAACTCCAAAGAGTCAAAATTTAAACTCAAGTGGTGGAATTCCATCGGCAAGGTTTGTTGTCCCTTTCGCTGCTCCAAAAAAGGTAAACACACCTTTTCTATTTTTATCTATTTTTTCTTCTTAATTTTTTTATGAGTAGTGATTTTATTGTTATGATAGTAATTGCGGGATTGTTCGCTATAGAGGCTCTAAATGCCATAGGATCTTCTGTGCGTGAAATTTGTTGTTATTTTTATGATTTGATCAGTTGTTTCAGCTTAATATACCTCATTTTAGATTTTCTTCAATTACTCTTTCCCTCTGATTGTCATGCTTTACTAGTGTTGAAGTATGATGAAATAGGAATACTTGAAGAATTATGTCTCTTTGCGAATCTAGATTTAAGTTTGATTTTATTTTGTATCCTAATGAATTTTAGATGTCTGTAGCCTCATTGGTGTAAATACGTTTGAATTCAAATGTCTTAAATGATATTCCTTCAAGTTTTGTAACAAGTGATGTGTTTGATTCATAGCCAAAATTAGAAAGTAAATGAAAATTACTGATGAATTTTTAAGCTGGTCTTATAGAAAGTAAATGAAGATTACTAATGAATTTTTAAGCTTGTCTTAATAATAGACGTTCAAATCTGGTTTGACTATATTAGTTCAATATTATGTAATCTCATCGTGTGTTTGGTCCATGCTATAGATTTACTTTTCTAAACCTTGGCATATTCTTTTTGGTTTTCTACTTTGGGCAAATTATGAAATGATGAATGATTTCAGTTATAGCGTCTTCAAAAATCTATCATACTAGCTATTATGTTTATAGTTCCCAAACTGTGTTAGTTTGGTATTCTGTGTGTTTCAATTTGAAATTTGTGAATCGATTTCCTAGTTTTTTAAGTTGATAATAGACAGAAGTGTGCCTTAACTTTGCAACTGTTTGTTTACTTTCTGATAAGTTAGAGCAGATTACTAGGTATTTTCTTTCTTTAACATGATACTTTTATAGTTAGTTTCTTTATTTAAAGTATGGTTTTCAAGAGTTGTGGGCTGATCAGTTTTGTTTTCAACTTGTTTGAGATGTTACCACATAACTTGTTCTTTTCTTCCTTAATTTTATTAGTAAAATAAGATTGAATCCTATTTCAACTAGTTATGTATTTCTCTCCTATGATACATGCGTTCAATTTTAGTTTAAAGGTTTGATTGAATGATTATGTCTGTGGTGAACATGTTATCAAGACATTTGGTTAATGATAATCGATTCTTTGAAGTATATTGTAATATTAGTTGATTGCTGGTTTATTTCACTTGTTTCTGATTGATGTGATATTCAATGAGTCCAATTGGACTCCCACTCCTTTGCATTCCTTTACCTTCGAGTCAAGCCTCCTCTAAAGTTCAAAAATAGACTAAAGTCATGAAAAAAAACAAGGTTGTATACAACGATATACATTAGATATATAGTGGAAAAAAAGGAGGTGAAGTTGGCATGTAGGTGGAGGAGTAAAATGCATGTATATATGACATATATATGATCATGTATACACCAGATATACAAATACACAGGAAGAAAAGGAGTCTGATATACACATAGTATACAAAACTGAAGAAAGGCTGAAAAGATGATAAAACAAGGCCCAAAGTTGGCCAGATTTGTAATGGGCCAAACAGGGCCCAAAATCTCAAAACTTCATTTTCTTTCTTGTACTTATACATGTTGATTGTAAATTTTACTAATTTTATTTTAATTAACCTAGATAAATCCCTAAAGTGTTGTCATTTTATTTCATCTTAGTTTTCTTTCACTTAATTCATAATTTATTTACATAATTTTATATTGTCTAGAATGGATTAATTAGTTCCTTCAATTTTCTCCTTAAAACAAGTCTTTAAAGATTAACGTTTTATTCCCAAAATGACATTTGTTTTGTTCCCAAAATGACATTTGTTTTGTTCATGCAACTAATATTTCATTAAGATTAAAGTAACTTTCTTCAAACGCAAGAAACTAAATTTTCTTATAAGTTTTATCTTTTCATAATTAATAAGATACTTTTAATTGAATACTGTCTTAACTTTTTCCAATATAAAATAATCAACTTATCTATATCGATTAATAATAAGAAAATAATTTCATAATCTTCTTCTTTTACGAAATCAAAATCCATTTTCCATTTAAGTTCGAAAAACTACAACTTAGTTTGATTCAAGTAGAATATTTCTCCCTAAAATAAATAAATATCTTTTTAAATGTTTAAATAAATAATTTTAATATTTTCTATAAAATCAAGTCTTTCCATAAATTAGCTACTTTAATTAGTCAAGTTAGTTCTTTTTGGTAAACCATTTTAAATGGATGCTTTTAAGTGCCTTAAAAACTGTCTTAGGGCGTTAATTCAACCCTTACCCAGTTTCTAGTTTTAGAGGTTTATTTATGTTTTGAACCTTTGAATACTTTTAGTCTGTTTTCTTGATTCTTCTATAAGTGGCAATTCTGTGAATTTTCTTAAAATTATTTTGATTTATTTTTCATATTTTGAAATAGTTTAAGAGGTCAAAATCATTTTCTTTCAAATCAAATCCAAATAGGACCAAATATAGTCACACGATTGATACAACTTAAGAATTCTACTCTTACCAACAACTACCACAAGAAACAAAAGGTTACTTCAAACTTGATAAGATGGGAATGGCTAACTTCAGGAGAAGAAAATTGAAGAGGATCAAGCAATCGCCGTGATGAGATGTGTTCTTTGGTCCTTTCGTTTATATATAACTTTGGTATCATCTTCTCTACGTTATTCTATCTAGTTATAGCTTTCATGAAGTGGTCTAGTCTTGTTTTGTTTTTCTTCTTACTTTGTAAGGGGAGAGTCTAACTTATTTATGCATTCCTAGATTATATTATATCGAGAGGAGTCCTCTCTTCTAAGTTCTTAGATCTATGTTTCCTTTTTTAGTATTGAGGATGAGTCGACCGGCCTTAGTAGGCTTGTTTACTTTGAACCGCCATAGGATCGGAGGTAAGGTTCATGTCCCCTCCTTGTACTTTATTTTGTTTAATTTTATTTATGATAATACTTGAGAGTGTGCAGCTGTAACACCCCGATTTTATAAACCGGAACACTACACGATTCTCATGACCCCGAAGGACCATAAGTCAACCCATGACTGATATCTGTACCTGTATACTACATAAGATAACATAATAATGCGAAAACATGCACTGAAAGGCCATAAGGTTCAATCATGAACATAACTAAATAACTTAACATCTGTTTCGGGCAAAAGAATACCTAAAACAAAAATTGGAACTACTAAAGTCTGAAACATGATAATTTGTATCTAGTCTGCATTTAGTCTGAAAGCCTCTATTGTCAGAATAATCTAAATAAAGAGTTGATGGGACATGTCCCAAACTAACCCCGTCTAATGAACTGACTAATAATAAAATAAGGTCATAATCATGTCCTCGAAGGATGAGGACTAACTTTTAATCTGACTGCTGAAATTAGGAATTTACTGTTGATCTGGAGCTCATTTCTCTAAACCCATGGTGTAACATAAAAAGAAAGCACCATAGCGCGAATGCGTCATTATGATGGAATGTACTGAGTATACATGTGAGGTAGGCTATATATAAGGTTTCACATACATGACTAATGCTAACTGACTGTCTGACATGTACGTGAGAATGCATACATAAATACATAACTATAACTGCCAACATAGTATCGTGATTACTGAATCTGAATACTGATAACCTGACATGACTGATAACTGATATAACTGATAACATGAGTGACTTTAACTGATAGTCCTAAATCTGATGGAACTATCTGAGTTCCATACTATTTTGAGTTGACTATGTCTGACAGTCCTAAAATCTGTAGAACTATCTGAGTTTTATTACTGAGATTGATTGACTGTATCTGACAGTCCTTATTCTGTAATATGAAACTATGGAAAGTAGTATCTAACCCTCATATAATAGGTAACTCTAGCAAGAATGGTGGGAACTCTCACATAATAGGTTAAGCCACCTCATCTACCCTTATATAGTAGGCTATGATATCTCAACCTATGCTGGCTACATAGTTCTGGAATGCAAGGATTGCTTTTAGGAATCACACCCTCATACAATGGGTGAGTTTCCATCCTTGGTTTCACTCAGTGCTAATTCCTACTCCCATCTGAATGGATACTGATCATGATTTAACTGAACTGAACTAAGTATGGACTGTGTTATTGAATTTTCGTAACTGACCAAATACTACTGATATCTGACAACTGACTAGTCATGAAATCATGGAGATTATTCCTAAGTCATAAGACTATCTAAAGTTTAAGAATCCATAGCTTGACTGAGAGTATCGTGAAAACATGACATGGATCTAGGCAACAACTAATATTTCGGGTACAAGTACCCCCAGGACTCGATAAAAGGAAACTGACATATCATGATTTACTTGAAGACTTACTAACATCATAATACATACTACGTTCATAGGAGCATTTCATCAAACATATAGTAGGCATAAACTTGTACATACATGGGGATTTCATGATATCATGCTAGTTAGACAATATTCTTTCATCTAGGCATTCAATTCTAATTTCGTCATTCAAGGATTTAAATCTTTGAGTTACATGAATCTATAACTACAGTAATTAAACCCACATAGAAATTATCAACAATCGTGGAGAAGGATCTAATTTCACATTTATCAAACATAAAGGAAATCCATAACTTGAGTTTTAGAAAAGGATTCTTGGACTTCATAGACGAAAGGGGTCCATGAAAGAACACTATGCATACCTGGGTTATGATTTCTTGATGTTCTTGATCTTGGAGTATGGAAAATCCCTTAATTCTTGAAGAAGATTGGATCTTGTTCTTGGAGATTAAATTTAGAGAGAAACCCTAATTTTATTTGTAAAAAATAATGGATAAAGTGGCTGAAATCGTGAATAAATGGGTTTACATAGATGGGTGCTAAATGACCAAAATACCCATGTTAAAATAACCTGGAAACATAAACATAAGGTTCGACGGTGGCCTCTGATGGTCCATCGGACTTACGGTGGTCCGTTGGGCCATACCATCGGACCTGGGCAGAACCTGATACTACTAGACGTTTTTGATGGAGGCCTCCGACGGTTCATCGATCCACACCGTCGGTCAGGGACAAAAACTGATCCCACTGGTTCTTTCCGACGGTGACCTTTGATGGTTCATCGGACCTGTGATGATCCATCGAGTCATTCCATCGAATATGAATAGAAATTGGATCCACTAGTTCAATGCGATGGTGGCCTCCGACGGTCCATCAGAACTGCGACGGACGGCCCATCGAGCCATACCATCGCACCTTGCGTTCTATTTTACGGACATAACTTTCTCATTTGACACCAAATTTTGATGTAATTGGTATCGATGGAAAGCTTAAATAATTTCCCACGTGGTGAAAAGTGAAAATCATAAAAATACCATGTATAAAAATATAAATTAATATTTCAAAGCAAGTTCAAACATCCTGGTGATGATTTCAAGCTAAGAAAAGCCACAGGTATTACAATATCTCCCCCTTGAGAATATTCATCCTTGAATGAGACTAACTGAGAGGGGGAACAATAAAATGAACATGAACTGAGCATGAATAACTGGACCATGATATCATGGCTGACATGACTGACAAACTAAAGATAACATACTGAACATACAGATCTGATGCATGTATAACTGATTCATGAATGCATAACTGAGTATTCTTAAATACTAAGTTTCTCACAATGAGAATGCATGATTTCATAATTGAGCTGATACATGAATGCATGAATTAATATGCAGTAGTGATTGACACCAAGTTTATACTGGGAACATGAATATGAAACTGGGTACCATGTTTGTGATGAATACTGAACATGAATTTGCGTAAGCTTAAGGTGAAATGTTACCTTGAGCTTGATTGAGTTGGTGGGGAAGAGTTACGGATACTTGGTACGACTGTCTACTTCAACTTCCCAAGTAGCTCCCTCAACGGACTAATTTTGCCAAAGAACTTTACCTGGAGGGACTTCTTTGTTCCTCAATCTACGAGCCTGATAGTCTAGGATTTCAACTAGATTCTTTTCATAAGAGAGGCTGTTCTGAACATCGATGCTCTAAATAGGGACTACGACTGTTGGGTCACCTATGAAATTCTTGAGAAAGGAGACATGTAAGACTAGATGAACTGAGGCTAGATTTGAAGACAATTCAAGCTCATAAGCTACCTTGCCAAAGCGACTGAGAATCTTGAAGGGACAGACATATCAGGGACTGAGCTTTCCCTTCCTACCGAATCTCTTCACTCCGTTCATGGGAGAGATCTTAAGGTGGACATGATCACCAATATTAAACTCGACATCTTTTATATGAACATCTGCATAAAAGTTCTGTTGGCTCTGAGCAGCCCAGAGTCTTTCTCTGATTAACTGGACTTTTTCTAAGGCGTCGAATACTAAGTCAAGCCTACAACTAAGGCCTCAATAACTTGAACCAACCGATTAGAGATATATATCTCCTACCATAGAGATCTTCGAATGGAGCCATCTGAATACTGGAATGATAGCTATTGTTGTATGCAAATTCAATCAAAGGAAAATGGTCATCCCAACTTCCTATGAAATCAAGTGCACACGCCCTTAGCATATCTTCTAGAGTCTAAATGGTCCTTTCTGCTTGACCATCTTTCAGAGGATGTAAGGCTGTACTATGGTGGACTTGGGTACCAAGACCCTTTTGGATTTCTTTCCAAAAATAAGAAGTGAACTGGGTACCTCTGTCTAAGATAATAGACAATGGAATACCATGCAATTTGACCAGCTCCTTGATGTAGATCTTGGTTTAATCGTTGGCTGAATAAGAGGTATGAGCTAGAAGGAAATGAGCAGATTTGGTTATTCTGTATACAATGACCCAGACTGAATCATGTTACGACGAGTTCGAGGTAAACCCGTCACGAAGTCCATATTTACAACTTCCCACTTCCAATTTGGAATACTGGACTCCTGCATAGGACCACTAGGTTTCTGATGCTCTATCTTAACCTACTAACATATAAAGCACTTAGCCACAAATTTTGGAACATCTCTCTTTATCCCACTTAACCAATAGACTTTTCACAAGTCGCGGTACATCTTCATGGCCCCTCGAAAAATAGAGTAGCGTGCACCATGCACTTCTGTAAGAATTTACTGCCTTAATTCATCTACACCTGGAACATATAGATGACCCTGACAATGGAGGACGCCATCTCCCCTTGGGAGAAAACCTCTATTTTTTGATTCTGAACTGATTCTTTCAACTTGACTAGGCTGGAATCCCTATCTTGCTTTTCCTTCACCTTAGAAACTAGAGATGATTCTAAACTACTCTGAACACATATGCCACCCTCTGAGGAATCGACTAAATGAATGCCTAGTCTGGTAAGCTGATGGACTTCTTGAGCTTACTTTTTCTTACTATCCTCAACATGATAAACACTACCCATGGAAAGTCTACTGAGAGTGTCAGCCACCATGTTGGCCTTGCCCGGATGGTAAAGGACACTCATATCATAATCTCTTAAAATCTCTAACCACCTTCTCTAATGAAGATTGAGATATTTTTTAGAAAAGACATACTGAAGGATCTTATGGTCTGTGAAAACATCTACATGAACACCGTATAGATAATGCCTCCAAATCTTCAAGGAAAATACTACAGCTGCTAATTCAAGATCATGAGTAGGATAATTCTTCTCATGGGGCTTTAATTGTCTGGAGGAGTTGGCTATGACCTTGCCATGCTGCATGAGGACACAACCTAAACACAATCTGGATGCATCACAATAAACTATGAACCCATCTAAACCTTCTAAAAGAGCTAGAACTAGAGTTGAGGTGAGTCGAGTCTGCAACTCCTGAAAAATTTTCTTGCAAGGATCTGACTACTGAAAATTTACTTTCTTATGAGTAAATCTTTACATAGGAGATGCAATAGAAGAAAATCCTTCAACAAATCACCTTTAATAGCCATCCAAACCCAAGAAACTCCTAATATCTGATGGAGAGATAGTTTCTTAATCTTACCAGTTTTTTACTGCTTCGGTCTTTTGAGGATATACTCTAATGCCATCACAAGAAAATATGACCAAGGAATAATACTGACCTTAGCAAAAATTCGCACATACTAAATTTGTCAAACAACTGATGATCTCAGAGAGTCTGAATTACTATTTTGAGATAGTCTGCATTATCGCACTTAGTGCGGGAATAGACCAGAATGTCATCTATGAAGACTATGATAAATATGTATAAGTACTGCTTGAACACTCAGTTCATCAAGTCCATGAAAGCTGCTGGGGCATTAGTGAGATCAAATAACTTGACTAGAAATTTGAAGTGACCATATCGAGTACGAAAAGCTATTTTTTGAATGTCACATTCTCTAACTCTGAGTTGATGATAGTCGGATCTGAGATTTGTCTTGGAGAAATAACTGGCACCCTGAAGTTGGTTAAACAAGTCATTGATTCTGGGAAGAGGATACTTGTTCTTGACAGTGACCTTATTACGTTGACGATAATCTATACACATTCTGAGTAAATTGTCTTTCTTGCGCACGAATAGGACTAGTGCGCTCCACTGGGAAATGCTGGGTTTGATGAATCCCTTATCTAAGAGATCCTTTAACTATTCTTTTAATTCTTTGAGTTCTGCTAGTGACATTCTATATGGCGGGATAGAGATAGGCTAAGTGTTTGGAAGGAGATCAATACCGAAGTCTATTTCCTTATCGGGAGGAATTCCTGGAAGATCTTCAGTAAAGACATCTAAATATTCATTTATAACTGGAACTGAATCAAGACTAGGAGTCTCAAAATTGGAATCTCTAACGTGAACTAGATGATAAAAACATCCCTTAGACATCATTTTTCTTGCCCAAAGGTAGGAAACAAGCCGGCCCCTGAAAGCAGATACACTACCCTTCCATTCTAGAATGGGTTCATTCGGAACCAGAAACTAAACAATTCTATTTCTACAGTCGACTGTGGAATAGAAGACTTGAAGCCAATCCATGCTGAGAATTAAATCAAAATTAGTTATCTCTAATTCGACTAAGTCTGCTGAAGTGACTTTTTGAAATATCATAATTAGGAAGTTCCTGTATACCCATCGGGCTATGATGTTTTACCCACTGGGGTAGAAAATGAAAAGGGATCTGCTAGAATTTCGGGAATAATTTTGAAATCAACTGCTATGTATGGAGTGACAAAAGATAAAAAAGCTCCAAGATCTAGCAAAATGTAAACATGCACATAAAAGATCTGTAACGTACTAATAACTACATCAGGAGAGTTTTCCTGACCCTGTCAAGTCTGAAGAGCATAGAGACAATTTGGGTGTTGTCCGCTAGTAGCACTGGAAGTAGCACCCTGATGATTTGGAAGTCAGCATGGCAGATCTGCACTCATTAACCACACTATTATTTACTCCTGAAACGAACTTACTCATCTTGGATCTATTGTCTGCAACCACATGAGGGGCATATCTGGCTAATTTAGTAAACTTAAAAGAATACTCTTTCACTGTCATATTGCCCTGCCTGAGGTTGATGAATTCTAGCACTTTGGCTTCATTAAGCTCTTGGGGAAAGAATCTGTCTAAGAAGGAAGTGACAAACTCCTCCCACTCTATAGGACCTGTATCATCTGACCTTTCTATCTCTAAGCTCTGATACCAAGTTTGTAATGCCCCAATTTACTAAACTAGAATGCTACACGGTACTATGACCCCGAATGACCACAAGCCAACAAATGACTGATATATTTACCTATATACTACATAAGATAACATAATAATGCAGAAATATGCATTGAAAGGCCATAAGGTTTAATCATAAACGTAACTAAATAACGTAACATCTCTATGGGGTAATAGAGTACCCAAAACAAAAACTGGGACTACTGAAGTATGAAACATGATCATCTATATCTAGTCTGCATCTTGTCTGAAAGCCTCTACTGTATGAATAATATAAATAAAGAGTTGATGGGACATGTCCCCAATAACCCCATCTAATAAACCGACTAATGAAAAAATAAGGTAATAATCATGTCCTTGAAGGATGAGGACTTACTTCTAATCTGACTGCTGAAATCTGGAATCTACTGCTGATCTAGAGCTCGTGTTTAAAAAAATGGTGTGATATAAAAACAAAGCACCATAGAGCAAATACGTCAGTACGATGGAATGTACTACGTATACATATAAGGTAAGCTATATACAAGGGTTCACATACACGACTAATACTAACTGACTATCTAACATGAATGTGAGAACGCATACAAAATACATAACTGTAACTGACAACATGATGTCGTGATCACTGAATCTGAATAGTGATAACATGACATAACTGATAACTAATATAACTGATAACATGAGTGACTGTAACGGACAGTCCTGAATCTGATGGAACTATCCGAGTTTCGTACTATATCTATGTTGACTATGTCTGACAGTCCTAAAATCTGAAGAACTATTTGAGTTCTATTACTGAGACTGATTGATTGTATCTCATAGTCCTGATTCTATAACATGAAACTGTGGGAAGTAGTATCTAACCGACATGCCCCAAAGTTGCTATAATAGCTGAGCTGGGGTCAAATCTATGTCCTGATTGGAAGGGTGTCAATACCGCACCACTGGTAAGGACAACATGTGAGTAACCCTTATATAACGGGTAACTCTAGTGAGAACGGTGAGAACTCTCACATAACATGTTAAGCCACCTTATCTACCCTCATATAGCAGGCTACGATGTCTCAACCTATGCTGGCTACATAGTTTTAGAATGCAAGGATTTCTTCTAGGAATCACACACTCATATAACGGGTCAGTTCCAATATTTGGGTTCACTCAGTGCTAATTCCTGCTCCTATCTAAATGGAAACTGATCATGCTTTAATTGAACTAAACTAAGCATGGAATGAGTTACTGAATTTTCATGACTGACGTAATACTATTGATATATGAAAACTGACTGGGTCAAGATATCATGGAGATTTTTCCTAAATCATAAGACTACCTAAAGTCTAAGAATTCATAGCTTGACTGAGAGTATCATGAAAACATGATATGACTCTAGGTACATATCCAATATTTTGGGCACAATTACCCCCAGGACTCAATAAAAGGAAACTGACATAGCATGATTTACTTGAAGACTTGACTAACATCATAATACATACTACATTCATAGGAGCATTCCATCAAACATGTAGTAGGAATAAACTTGTACATATGTGAGGATTTCATGATATCATGCTAGTTAGACAATATTCTTTCATCTAGGCATTTAATTAAACATATTACAGGCACGATACATGTAAATCATCATTCAATGGTTTAAATCTTAGGGTTACATGAATCTATAACTATAGTAATTAAACCCACATAGAAATTATCAAAAATCATGGAGTAGGATCCAATTTCACATTTATAACCATTAATATGAGCTGCCAAATCATGAAAACATGAAGAAAATCCATAACTTGTGTTTTAGAAAAGGATTCTTGGACTTCATGGATGAAAAAGGTCCATGAATGAACACTATGCATACCTGGGTTATGATTTCTTGATGTTCTTGATCTTGGAGTATGGAAAATCCCTTAATTCTTGAAGAAGATTGGATCTTTTTCTTGGAGATTAAATTTAGAGAGCAACCCAAATTTTGTTTGTGAAATAATAATGGATAAAGTGGCTGAAATCATGAATAAATGGACTATAAAGACGGGTGCTAAATGACCAAAATACCTCTATTAAAATGACCTGGAAACACTAAATGTAAGGTTTGACAGTGGCCTCTGATGGTCTATTGGACCTGCGATGATCCATCTGGCCATACCGTCGGACCTGGGTAGAACATAATACTACTGGATGTTTCCGATAGAGGCCTCCGATGGTCCGTTGGACATTCGTTGGTCCATCGAGCTACACCGTTTGTCAGGGATGGAAATAGGTCCCTCTGGTTCTTTTCGACGGTGACCTCTGATGGTCCGTTGAGTCATGCTGTCGAACACGAACAAAAATTAGATCTACTGGTTCACTATGACGGTGGCCTCCGATGGTCCATTGAACCTTCAATGGACCGTTGAGCCATATCATTGCACCTGGGTGAATTTCTTGCGTTCGGTTTTTCAAACATAATTTTCTTATTTGACATCGTGTTTTGATGAATTTAGTATCAATGGAAAGCTTAAAAAATTTCCCACACGGTGGAAAGTGAAAATCATACAAATACCACATGTAAAAATATAAATTCATATTTCAAATCAAGATCAAACATCCTGGTGATGATTTCAAGAAAAAAAAAGGCATGGGTATTACAATATCTCCCCCTTCAGAACATTCGTCCTTGAATGAGACTAACTGACAGGGGAAAAAATAAACTGAACATAAAATGAACATGAATAACTGGACCATGATCACATGACTGACAAGGTAAAGATTACCTACTGAACATGCACATTTGATGCATGTATAACTGATTTATGAGTGCATAACTGAGTGTTCATAAAGACTAAGTTTCTCACAATGAGAATGCATGATTTCATAACTGAGCTGGTATATAAATGCATGACTGAATATGCAATGGTGTTTGACACTAAGTTTATACTGGGAACATGAACATGAAATTGGGTACCACATTTGTGATGAATACTGAACATGAAACTGAGTAAGCTTAAGGAGAACTGTTACCTTGAGCTTGATTTGAGTTAGAGGGGAAGAAGTGAGGATACTTGGTACGTATGTCTGCTTCTATTTCCCAAGTAGCTCCCTCAATGGACTAATTTTGCCAAAACACTATAACTAGAGGGACTTCTTTGTTCCTCAATCTATGAGTCTGATAGACTAGGATATTAATTAAAATCTCTTCATAAGAGAGGATGTTCTGAATATTGATGCTCTGAATAGGGACTACGACTAATAGGTCACCTATGCACTTCTTGAGTAAGGAGACATGAAAGACTGGATGAATTGAGGCTAGATCTGAAGGCAATTAAAGCTCATAAGTTATCTTGCCAAAGAAACTGAGAATCTTGACGGTACCGATATATCGGGGACTGAGCTTTCCCTTCTTGCCTAATCTCTTCACTCCCTTCATGGGAGAGATCTTAAGGTATACATGATCACCAATCTTGAACTCGAGGTCTTTTCTACAAATATCTGCATAAGACATCTGTTGGCTCTGAGCAGCCCGAAGTGTTTCTCTGATCAAATGGACTTTTTCTAAGCTGTCGAATACTAAGTCAGGACCCAAACTGAGGCCTCACTAACTTCAAACCAACCGATTGGAGATCTACATCTCCTACTATAGAGAGCTTCGAATGGAGCTAGCTGAATACTAGAATGATAGCTATTGATGTATGCAATTTAATCAAAGGCAAATGGTCATCCAAACTTCCCTTGAAATCAAGTGCTCACACCCTTATCATATCTTCTAAATTCTAAATGGTCCTTTCTGCTTGACTATATTTCTAAGGATGAAAGGCTGTACTAAGGTGGACTTGGGTACTAAGACCCTTTTGGAATGCTTTCCAAAAATGAGAGGTAACTGGGTACCTCTATCTAAGATAATAGACAATGAATGCTATGCAATATGACCAGCTCCTTGATGCAGAGCTTGGCTTAGTCCTCGGCTGAATAAGAGGAACAAAGAGGAAGGAAATGAGCTGATTTGGTCATTTTATCTATAATGACCCAGACTGAATTATGCTGACGACGAGTTCGAGGCAAACCCGTCATAAAGTCCATGTTTACAACGTCCTACTTCCATGTAGGAATACTGAACTCCTGCATAGGACCACTAGGATTCTGATGCTTTATCTTAACCTGCTGACATGTAGAGCACTTAGCCACAAATTCTACAATATCTTCTTTATCCCACTCCACTAATAGATTTCACGCAAATCGTGATATATCTTCATGGCCCATGGATAAATAGAGTAGCACACACCATGCACTTCTGTAAGAATTTGTTGCCTTAAGTCATCTATACTTGGAACACATAGACGACCCTGAGAACGGAGGATGCCATCTCCTCCTTGGGAGAAAACCTCTATTTTCTGATTCTGAACTGATTCTTTCAACTTAACTAGGCTGGAATCCTTATCTTTCTTTTTCTTTACCTCGAAAACTAGGGATGATTCTGAACTACTCTCAGCACATACACCACCCTCTGAGTAATCGACTAATCGAATGCCTAGTTTGGCAAGCTTATGGACTTCTTAAGCTAACTTTTTCTTACTATCCTCAACATGAGAAACACTACCCATGGATAGTCTACTAAGAGCGTCGGCCACTATGTTGGCCTTGCTCAGATGGGAAAGGGATACTCATATCACAATCTTTCAAAATCTCTAACCACCTTCTCTAACATAGATTGAAATATTTTTGAGAAAAGACATACTAAAGGCTCTTATGGTCTGTGAAGACATCTACATGAACACCGTATAGATAATGCCTCCAAATCTTCAAGGAAATACTACGGCTTCTAATTCAAGATCATGAGTAGGATAATTCTTCTCTTGGGGATTTAACTGTCTGGAGGCATAGGCTATGACCTTACCATTTTACATGAGGACACAACCTAAAACCACTCTGGATACATCACAATAAACTATGAACCCATCTAAACCTTCTGGAAGAGCTAGCACTTGAGCTGAGGAGAGTTGAGTCTTCAACTCTTGAAAACTCTTCTCACAAGGATCTGACCACTAAAACTTGTCTTTCTTCTGAGAAATCTGGATATAGGAGATGTAATAGAGGAAAATCCTTTAACAAACCGCCTGTAATAACTAGCTAAACCTAAGAAACTCCTAATATCTAATAGAGAGATAGGGTGAGGCCAGTTTTTTTACTGCTTTGGTCTTTTGAGAATCTACTCTAATGGCATCATTGGAAAAAATATGACCAACGAATGCTACTGACCTTAGCAAAAATTTGCACATACTGAATTTGGGAAACAACTGATGATCTTGGTGATTCTGAAGTACTATTTTGAGATGGTTTGCATGATTGTGCTCAGTACGGAAATAGACCAGAATGTCACCTATAAAGACTATTATGAACATGTCCAAGTTCTACTTGAACACTTGGTTCATCAAGTTGATAAAAGCTGCTGGGGCATTGGTGAGACCAAATGACATGGGTATAAATTTGAAGTGACCATACCGAGTACGGAACACTGTTTTTTTGGAATATCACATTCTTTAACTCTGAGCTAATGATAGCCGGATATGAGGTATGTCTTAGAGAAATAACTGGTACCCTAAAGTTGGTCAAACAAGTCATCGATTCTATAAAGATGATACTTGTTATTGACCATGACCTCATTGAGTTAACAGTAATATATACACATTCTGAGTGAACCACTTTTCTTGCGCATGAATAGGAATGATGTGCCCCACGGAGAAATGCTATGTAGGATGAATCACTTATCTAAGAGATCCTTAAACTATTCTTTCAGTTCTCTAAGTTCTGTTTGTTCTATTCTGTATGGTGGGATAGAGATAGCATGTGTCTGGAAGGAGATCAATATCAAAGTCTATTTCCCTGTCAGGAGGAATTCCTAGAAGATCTTCGGGAAAGACATCTGAAAATTCATTTACAACTGGAACTAAATCAAGACTAGTAGTCTCAAAATTGGAATCTCTAACGTGAACTAGATGATAAACACATCCCTTAGATATCATTTTCCTTGCCCAAAGGTAGGAAAAAGGATAACCCCTAAAAGCGGATAAACTACCTTTCACTCTAGAACAGGTTCATTCGAAAACTGAAATTGAACTATTCTATTTCTATAGTTGACTGTGGCATAGCAGGAATAAATCTAATCCATGCCGAGAATGACATCATAATCAGTCATCTTTAATTTGACTAAGTCCGCTAAATTTTTGAAATATCATAACCGAGCATTTCTTATATACCCGCCGGACTATAATGGTTTTACCCACTGGGGTAGAGACTGAAAAAGCCTCTGCTAGAATTTCGAGACTGATTCCAAAATCAACTGCTATGTGTGGAGTCGCAAAAGACAAAAAAGATCCTAGGTCTAACAAAGCATAAACATGCACATGAAAGATCTATAACATACTAGTAACTATATCAGGAGATTTTTCCTAATCCTGTCGAGTCTAAAAAGCATAGAAATGATTTGGGCGTTGCCCGATAGTAGCACTGGAAGTGGCACCCAACTGATTTGGGTGACTGGACTGAGCTAAAGAGCGATTCTATTGACCCTGAGGACTTAGATGATGAAAGTATCTAACTCAGTGTCCTAGATTGCCACAACTAAAACAAATGCCACTATTTGCTCTACACACACCCTGATGGTGCTTACCACAAGTCTAGCAAAGAGAATAAATGCGGGCTCTGCTAACACTGCCCTGGGTCTTAGATCCTGGCACTCTATCTCTGTTACCCTCTTTGAACTTAGGAACTAGAGCATTGGCTGTAGAAGAAGCTGGAACTGATGACTTAGAATAAAATTGAGAACGGTTTCCTCCTTCTAATTTAGGCTGAGCAAAGTTAAAACTACTTATTTTTGCTTTCTTATTCTGCTTTTCCTCTGCTTAATTGTCTGCTCCTCTATTTGCTGAGCATAGGTCATAAGTCTAGCTAGGGTCATGTCATTGTTCAGTATGGTAGATCTGCACTCATTAACCACGCTTTTGTTCACTCCTGAAGTGAACTTACTCATCTTGGATCTACCGTCTGCAACTACATGAGGAGCATATCTGGATAATAGAGTAAACTTAAAAGAATGCTCTTTCACTGTCATATTACCTTGCCTGAGGTTGATGAATTCTACCACCTTGGATTCTCTAAGATTTTAGGGAAAGAATCCTTCTGAGAAGGTAGTGACAAACTCCTCCCACTCTATAGGACCTGCATCATCTGACCTTTTGGACTTTCACTGTTTGAACCAAGCATGAGCCACATCCTGCAATTGGTATACATTTAGGTCAATACTATCAAAAGTAGTCACACCCATGATGTCTGTTAGTTTTTGGATCTGATCAATGAATTCCTGAGGTTCTTCATCTAGCTTAGACCTGAGGAAGGTTGAAGAATTCATTCGGGTGAAGTCCTAAATCTTCGCTACAGTTGAGTTGGCCACTGGGTTGGCCAGAATGATAGCTGGTCATTCATTATAAGTAGCGACTGATGGAGAAATGCGGTCCTAAACTCCACATGAGAAACATGATCACCCAAAGGTTCTTTAAGCTGACGGGTTGACTGATTTCTTCTCTTAGGAGGCATATCCTGAAATAAACAGAAGAAGCAGATTAGACTAAGAGACTAACTTGTGATTATGCTCATAGGCACAATATGAATACTGAAAGAAGATAAACTATTCCTAAAACACCTTATAGACTCCTGCATATAAATGTGGCGCATAACACACCCATGTACAAGACTCTACTAGATGCGACATTTAGACTTTCTAGGACTCTATTGAACCTCTGGCTCTAATTCCAAGTTTGTAACGCCCCGATTTGCTAAACCAAAATGGTACATGATGATCATGACCTTGAAGGACCACAAACCAACCCATGACTAATATTTGTACCTATATACTGCATAAGATAACACAATAATGCGGAAATATGCACTAAAAGGCCATAAGGTTCAATCATGAACACAACAGAATAACATAACATCTGTGTAGGGTAATAGAATACCCAAAACAAAAATTAGAACTAGTAAATACTGAAACATGATAATCTGTATATAGTCTGCATCTAGTCTAAAAGCCTGTACTGTCAGAATAATCTAAATAAGGAGTTGATGGGATATGTCCCCAACTAAACTTGTCTAATGAACTGCCTAATGAGATAATAAGGTCATAATCATGTCCTCAAAAGATGAGGACTCACTTCTAATCTGACTGCAAAAATCTGGAATCTACTGCTAAGCTGGAGCTTGTGTCTCTGAACCTATGGTGTAACATAAAAAGAAAGCACCATAGCCAAATGCGTCAGTACAATGGAATGTACTGTGTATACATGTGAGGTTGTATATATACAAGGGTTCACATGCATGACTAATGCTAGCTTACTGTCTAACATGAACGTGAGAATGCATACATAGATACATAATTGTAACTGACAACATGATATCGTTATTACTGAATCTAAATACTGATAACCTAATATGACTGATAACTAATATAACTAATAGCATGAGTGAATGTAACTGACAATCCTAAATCTAATAGAACTATCTAAGTTCCATACTGTATCTGAGTCGACTATGTCTAACAATCCTGAAATATGAAGAACTATTTGTATTCTATTATTGAGACTGATTGGCTGTATCTAAAAGTCCTGATTCTATAACATGAAACTGTGGTAAGTAGTATCTAACCGACATGCCCCAAAGGTGCTATAATAGCTGAGCTGGGGTCCAATCTATATCCTAATTGGAAGGGTGTCAATATCACGCTACTGGTAAGGACAACATTTGAGTAACCCTTATATAATGGTTAACTCTAGAGAGAACGGTGAGAAGCCTCACATAACAGGTTAACACACCTTATCTACCCTCATATAGTAGGCTATGATGTCTCAACCTATGCTGGCTACATAGTTCTAGAATGCAAGGATTGCTTCTAGGAATCACACCCTCATATAATAGGTGAGTTCCAATCCTTGGGTTTACTCGGTGCTAATTCCTACTCCTATATGAATGGACACTGATCATGATTTAACTGAACTAAACTAAGCATGGACTAAGTTACTAAATTTTCATAACTGATATACTACTACTGATATCTGACAACTTACTGAGTCATGAGATCATGGAGATTTTTCCTGAGTCATAAGACTATCTGAAGTCTAAGAATTCATAGCTTGACTGAGAGTA
This sequence comes from Capsicum annuum, assembly GCF_002878395.1. Lineage (NCBI taxonomy): Eukaryota > Viridiplantae > Streptophyta > Magnoliopsida > Solanales > Solanaceae > Capsicum > Capsicum annuum. Next base: position 17,937,399 of record NC_061121.1, read on the forward strand.
TCGTGAAAAATTGATATGGCTCTAGGCACACAACTAATATTTCAGGTACAAGTACCCCAGGATTCGATAGAAGGAAACTGACATGGTATGATTTACTTAAGACTTGACTAACATCATAATACATACTACATTCATAGGACCATTTCATTAAGCATGTAGTAGGCATAAACTTGTACATACATGGGGATTTCATGATATCATGCTAGTTAGACAATATTCTTTCATCTAGACATTTAATCAAACATATTGCAGGCATGATACATGTAAACATCATTATTTAATTCTAATTTTGTCATTCAAGGGTTTAAATCTTACGGTTACATGCATCTATAACTATAGTAATTAAACCCACATAGAAATTATCAACAATCATGGTGTAGGATCTAATTTCACATTTATCAACATGAACATGAGCAGCCAAATCATGAAAACATAAAGGAAATCCATAACTTGAGTTTTAGAAAAGGATTCTTGGACTTAATGGACGAAAGGGGTCCATGAATGAAAAATATGCTTACTTGGGTTATGCTTTCTTGATGTTCTTGATCTTGGAGTATGGAAAATCCCTTAATTCTTAATGAATATTAGATCTTGTTCTTAGAGATTAAATTTAGAGAGAAACTCTAATTTTGTTTATGAAATAATAATGGATAAAGTGGCTGAAATCGTGAATAAATGGGTTTATATAGACGGGTGCTAAATTACCAAAATACCCCTATTAAAAAAACCTGGAAACATTGAACGTAAGGTTTGATGATGGCCTCCGATGATCCATTGGACCTGCGATGGTCCGTGGGGCCATACCGTCAGACCTGGGCAAAACCTGATGCTACTGGACATTTTTAATGAAGGCCTCTGATGGTCCGTTGAAACATCGATGGTCCGTCAATCCACACCATTGGCCAGGGACAAAAAATTGGTCCCACTAGTTCTTTCCAACGGTGACCTGCGATGGTCCGTCGGGCCTGCGATGGTCCGTCTAGTCATGCCGTCAGACATGAACAAAAACTAGATCTACTGGTTTGCTGTGACGGTGGCCTCCGATGGTCTGTTAGACCTGCAATGGCCCGTCGAGCTATACTGTTGCACTTGGGCAAATTTTCTATGTTCTGTTTTTCACACATAACTTTCTCATTTGACACCGAATTTTGATGAAATTGGTATTGATGGAAAGCTTAAACAATTTCCCACGTGGTGGAAAGTGAAAATCATAAAAATACCATGTGTAAAAATATAAATTCATATTTTAAAGCAAGTTCGAACATCCTGGTGATAATTTCAAACTAAGAAAAGGCATGGGTATTACAGCAGCTCAACCCCTGACCGCCACTTGAGGTGATAGCCCAAAAAACTCTCTCTCTTCTGGTGATCCTTTAATAATAAAAAATCTTAAAATGATAAAACACATGATTGAAAAATGTTTCTCATGGTTTAATTATGTTTTCAAGCTTTTGATATGAGTTTGACAATATGGAATACATGATAATGGAAAATAGATTTAGGGGTACTTTGGATTCCTTAAATTACTTGGTTATGGTGTTGAAACTTATTTTCCCTCAAAGTGTTTGTTAAAATACCAATGAGAATGATTTTGTCACATAGTTTAATTGCTCTTGATATCTTTACATTGCATATAATGGAACCTGAATTGGTCTGGTTTATTTTAAATAGTTTGGAAGGGCCTTGGAGGCCAAATTTTTTGTTTAATTGGAAACTTTGGAGTCAACTTAGTTTAATGACTTTGGGATAACATAAAATAATAGACTTGCAAGCTCTAATTTTTGTATGATGTACCAACGGGTAATGCCTAAATAAAAGAATTCTTGGTAAATTGTTTGAAATATGTAAATGGTTTTAATATTGGCTTAAAGAGGGCTGAGTAGCAAAGCCATGGAAGATGGGGCTCCTGGGGGGACCAATACTGGAAACTCACGTTTGCTGATATAAGGGTGGTCTTAGTGACCGTGTGTGTGATGACACAATTTATATTTTTGGGAGATATACTTGTCATCTCAGGTTTTTTTCTCCAGTTGTGCAGCTAACACGCATCGGGGCCCTTTCAGCAAGGGGAGATAAACCCATATAGCCCATAGTGGTTTTAGGATGGTCAAGTTACTCAATCCAGATAAATATTTTAAATCTATTCTAAACTCAGTACCCTGTTCCATCATGATATATATATATGTATGTATGTATATGTATGTGTGATTGCATATGGATATTTGATTTGGTTATGGTCAAAGGCATTATTTTATCCTTATCCCTGAGTACATGCTAGCGTTCATGCCGCTTACTATCTTTGGGCACTGTATCCCCATGCGATACATGAATTGGCCATACCATTATTCCTCATGCTCAGTGACTTGGATTTGGGGACAACTTTGAGTCAGATAAAAGTAGTGAGCTTTTATACTCCGAAAGACTTTATTTCATGTTATGGACTTCTTTTCATTATTTTGTTTCTTAGATTTTGATTTTGGATATGGCCAAGAGTATGTACCGACAGGATGTTATCTGATTTTAGGTAGAGACTTTGTCAGACTACTATAGGCATGGGTGGTATTAGTATTAGATTCAGCCTTATTATTGGTATTGGTATTAGGGTTTGTACCAATTGGATATTTGGTTGAGGTTTTTCGATTACGATTATAGAATTTATTTAATATTATTGAATTATTATTATTTTATCTTGTTATAAGTTTAGAATTCATCTGACATAGGGTGTAAGGCAATTATGGTTGGGTATTGGGGGTTGTCTCCAAACCTGGTTCGACTTAAGATCCCTGACACAATTAGTCCCGGTTCAGGTCATGTCAAATTTGTATTAGAGGCCTAGGTTTATGGTCAATTGGTAGTCCACAAAGATGTGTGATGTGTGAGCATATGCTAAAACATTTGAGGCTTTTAACTCTAAATAATTGCAAGGTGTTGAGTACCTTTTGTCGTTTTGATTAGTTTATGTTTGATTTTGTAGTTTAAGTTGATATGATAGAGAACCAACATAAAATGAAGCAAAGAAGTTGAAATTTGAAGAAATATAAAGACAAGTGTGGCTGACGAGATTTGTAATAAGTCGTCAGCCCTGTGATAAGCTATCAGGTTGGTCATCATCAGTAGACAGAGAAATAGCCTAAAGTAGAAGCTGTGACGACATTTTGTGATAAACCACCAAGGGTCTGATAAGTTATCAAGAATGTCGTCAGCCTAAGGCAGCCATGAAGAACTGAAGCAAAGACTTGACGCCATTTTGTGATAGGCCATCTTGTAGCTGATAGGTTATCAAGTTTGTCATCAGCCTAAAGCAGGAAGAGCAAAAATTGAAGAAGAAGCTGAGGACATTTGTGATAAGTCGTCAGTTTCCTGATAAGCTATCATAAATGTCATCGGCTAATCCGAAGGATTTCTTATTTTCATTATTTTATTTCCTTATTTAGGGTAAACTATTTAAGGCTCTATTTTAGGGTTTTCTGATTATTCCACACAAGGAGTCCACACATTGAGTTTTTTACAACATATTTTGATATTTTCTCTCTTTACTTTTTGACTTTAACAACTCAACTATTTGGATAGATTATTATTAGTATTTTAGGATTTTGCTTTGTGATCTAATATGTGATTAACTAGTTATTATTCATCTCTGTAAGTTTATCTTTCGAATCATGAATTCAATTATGTGTTTCGTTCATTACATCATGAATGGCTAAACTCCATTAACCTGAATTATGGGATCTAGGGTTAGGTCTTGATAAGGTGCTAAGTGTTCAAGATTCGAAAGGTGGTAAGATTTTTTGATAATTATGAAGTTATAATTAATGTCTGTTGGTTGCAAACAGTAGACACACTTGATTTGGTTTGCTTGAGAAGGAAATAAAAAATAGTAGGAAGTGAATTATCAATAGGGACTCGGAAATGCTTTGTTTAATAATCAGCACTGTAACAAGGTTGGTTAACCTGAGGTAAAATCTGGGCAGTGAATAAAAATTCTCTAAGTTTGAGAGGATTAAGGAATTAAATGCTTAAGTGGGTCGAGAGACATTTAATCATAACATCGATAAAGATAACTTGTTATCCAACCCACTCTAAGAATCTTGAATAACTTATAGCATCTGTCACGTACCGTAATCCCTAGTGAACATAATTCTGGTTATTTCATAAACTCTTTATTACAAACACTAAAATTAAAGTGACAAACAATTACTTGTTAAACCTAAACCCCCATTTTAGGAAACATTAAACTATCAGTGGATTAAATCGCAAATGACTTGAGTTCACACCTTATTCCCTGTGGGATTTAACCCCAACCTAGTTGGGTTTTATATTGACAACGATCTCTTACAACCATTCAAGAGTGTAATTTGAGCGTTATCAAAAATGGCGCCGTTGATGGGAAATATGGTTGTAAACTAGAGTTTCTTTGCGCTAATTGTCTGTTAGTTAAGTTTCCTAGATTTACGTTTATTTCTTGTTTTTGTTTATTTGAAGGATTTTTGTAGTGTATGCCAAGCACCAGAATTTCCGTAGAACAAGTATTACCAGCTAATCCAAAATTGCAATAAATAGGAAGAATGGTAGAACAGCAAGAGGCTGACAGACTAGCAGCCTTAGCTAGAGCTTAGGTGAATGTGCAAAATATCGGGCAACATGCACGAAATTCTAACCCTGAGGACGAAGATTTGAGGGATGAGGATTTGTTGAATCCTGGTAACCCAAGACATGCAGAGCAGATAGCTGCACAAGTGCCACGTAATGTTAACCGAACCGTCTATTCCAAAGAATACAAGAGTACTAGCCGGTCCAGTATAATCTAAATGATGATGATTAATGCATGGATGGGGCAGGTGCAACGGGTGCAATCATTTCTCCACCGTTGGAACCTGGATCCAAGTTTAACATTACGAGTACTATAATCCAACTCCTTAATCTGAAGGGGTTGTTTGGTGGTCTTCTTGGGGATGATCCGAACTTGTATTTGGTGAATTTTGTCACCATATGCAAATCTTTTGATTACCCAAGAGTGGGACAGAATGCTATCCGGTTGAGGTTGTTCCCATTGACTCTGTCTGGGGAGGAAACATTATGGCTGAATGAGTTTACACCTGATTCCATCAACCACAGGAGGCAATTAAAAGAAGCGTTCCTAGAATGGTTTCTCCCACCCCCTAGGAGGGTACATTTGAGGGAAGATATTAGCTACTTTAGAAAGCTCCCTACTGAAGCTTTGCATGAGACTTGGGAGAGATTCAAGAAGTTAACACAGTGTTCGACCACAATATGACCGACTTACACTTGATGCAGACTTTGTACAGGGCCCTCAACTCTATAACAAAGCCAATTATAGATAATGCTGGTGGTGGTTCATTTGTTGATCTGTATTTTTAAGATGCCTCAGATATGCTAAATAGGATGACCAAATAGAGATTGGGCTTGGCATACCAGGGATTCTATGGTAGAAAACCCCACTATTTCTATTGGTATATCTACTGAACAATGCAGGAGAGATGAGGAGCGGGATCAAGACATGGCCTATCTAAAGACTCAGATATACTTGCTCACCAAGCACTTATTATTAGGGAAGCCTAAGAAAGTGAAGGCTATGACATCTCGAGACTGAGTTGAGGTAAAACTTGAAGAAGAGGCAGATTATGTTAATAATCAGGGGGGTTTCCAATGAAATAGCCAAAGGAATAAAGGTCAGAACTTTTATTATAAGCCTGGTTATAAAGATAGGGAACAGGGAAATTAGAGAAATATTAATGATAGGAGCGGGCTATATGTTCCTTTTGGAAATCATGAGGCTGCTTCAAAAAGTTCTTAAAAGATGTCCATGGAGGACATAATGGCCAAGTTATTGAAGAAAGTGGAGGCAACCAACTCTGGTGTAACCACCATGAAGATCGATCTGACATCTATCAGTCAGTTGGTACACTTACACTCTATAATAATCAAATAGTTGGAGTAGCAGATGAGCCAAATTTCTACTGCATTCAACTAGAGAAAGAGCGGAATGTTACCAAGAGATACAATTCAGAATCTGCAGAATGAAGGCTTATGTATGGCGATTACCACTAGGAGTTGTAAAATCTTTCTTGGCCCTTCTGTGGAAAAATCTATAGAGGGTGAGGTAGTTGTTGATGAATTTGAAGAAAGTAATCCAGTAGATTTTGAGAGGATGGATAGTTCTGTTGATGCTTCAGAGAAGGAAAATAAGAAGGAAAAGGAAGTGGTGTTAAAGACTCTCCTAAAACAACCACCTCTCTTTCGTCAACAATTGAAGAAGAAGGCTGATGATGCAAAATTCAGCAAATTCATGGCAATTCTCAAGTAATTGACAATAAATGTGCCTTTGGTTGAGGCACTTAAGCAAATGCCAGGATACGCGAAGTTCATAAAAGACCTTATGAAAAAGAAACGGAAGGTTAGCCATGAGACGGAGGATAATCTTCTCCATTGTGGTGCTATTTGTACAAGGTCTTTAGCGTAGAAAAAGACAGATCTAGGAGCATTTACCATCCCCTGTACTATTGGTTCCCTTAAATTCACAAAAGCACTATGTGATCTAGGAGCTAGTATAAACAAAATGCTACTCGATGTGTACAATAAACTGGGACTGGGGGATCCTACCCCATCAAATATGCAGTTGGTGAAGGCAGATAGGTCTGTGAAGCTGCTTCTGGACATATTACATGATGTTTTGGTAAAGGTAGCAAATTTTATTCTGCTTGCTGATTTTGTAGTCCTAGATTGCGAGGTGGATTTTGAAGTACCCATTATCTTGGGTAGACCATTACTTGCAACTGGGAGAGTGCTAGTAGACGTGGAGTTGAACGAGCTAAAATTCAGGTTCAATGACAAAGAAGCATGCTTCAAAATACACTCATCCATGACTCAGCAAAAAGAAATGAATGTTTTATCAATCATTGATGTATTCTATGATGATGGTAAAAAGGTATCAATAGGTTGTCTTGGTGAAGTCTGAGTAGTCAAGATAACCAAGTCGTGCCTTGACAGTAAATTAGGCGCTATTGGGAGGCAGTAAAAATTTTTTATATTCCAGTAAAGTATTTATTTTTGTAGTTAGGATTCAGTTCACCGAAGGTGGAAAACTGATGAAATCAGCAGAAAAGGTCCTGACGACATTTCTAATAAGCCGTCAAAATTGTGATAAGCTATCAGTATTGTCATCAGAGAGGCCAATGTTGAGTTAAAATTCTGTTAAGGATGATGACATCCATGATAGGTCGTCACCATTGTGACAAGCCATCATAAGATATCGTCAGAAAGTAACTTAACAACAAAATCTGGGCCAATTATAAAGATCTGACTCGGGCCTAGTCGAACCTCTCCACCTTCCCACTTATTTTTATTTCCTTTTAAGTTATTTCCATTCCTTTTAAGCTCTAATCCAAATAATTTTCATGTGAATATAAGTTTTACGATCATTATCATAGTCTAGGAAGTGGTTTAGAGGTGAAAAATGTTCATAGCAATGACTTAGAACAAAGTTCAGCAAAGATTTTTTGATTCGTCCAAAATTCGATATTTGATTCACAAGGTTCTACTTCAAATGTGTATAACTCCTTATATACGTAGAATTTTTCATCCCAAGACCCACCAAATTTTAGATAATTGAATTAGTATTCCAACGATACCAATTCGCTAAAATACGATACCCGAGCAAAAATTTATAGCCATTTTTGTGACTGAGGCAGTAGCATCACACGATTAGCATACGACGTATGCCCTATCGCACGCACCAAATTTCCAGGTGCTGTTTTCTTATTTTTAAGGGTGAAAAGGTCCTTTTCTTTATCCTAACTCGTCCATAACAGAGAATTGAAGTCTTAGGGAGCATTATATGCCCCTTTGATCATAATTTCTCACAAAAACACCCTCAAGAACAAACCCTAATCCCTATCCAAGAACTCTATCAAATTTTTTAAAGATAGTCAAGAATTTAAAGTTTCTAATCCAAGAAACGTAAAATTCAAGTCATCATCTTCAATAATCAAGATAAGAATTAAGTATAACATTCAAGAATCTCAAGAAAGCATTTAAGATCATCTCCTAGGGTTTCAAAGTCGAGTTTTCTTCATCAAATCCAAACTGTTAAGGTATGTGGGGTTTCAACAAGGACAATACTTTTGTCCTTGTACCCAAAATTTATTTTAGATTATATATTACTGAATTTTTGATTTTTTTCCATGAAATTCTAGTTGGGGTTAATACCCATTGTTGTTACTTACAAGCTTATAAGGTTTCCAATGATTTAGAAGAGGAATTGCATGACTAATTTCATATATTTATGCACATAATGTGATTTTTCAGATTTTTCCTAGTGAGTTTAAGCATTATATTTTGATTCTTGATTTCTCTATGCCAGCTTACATGGTTTATGTCGGTTAGAAGAAACTCCCCAACCCAAGTCCTTGAGTCCCAAAGTTCTATAATCCCTAAGTTTTAAAAGAAGTCCCCTACTATCCTCAAGATAAAGTATTTATTTGAAAGCTATGGTTTTAAGATTCACAAATTTCTAAGTTTCAAAGTCCCTAAGTCTCAAGTTTCTAAAGTTTTCAAAGCTCCTAAGTCTTTAAGTTCCAAAACAAAAGAATGATAGAAAAGATTTTAGAAAACTAAGTGTGAAGGCTCACAAGTTTAATCAAATAATGCTTTATGGAAAGATATTATATTTCAGATTTAAGAGTGAGTCCTTCCTACACTAAGATAGCATGATTTAAAGAAAAAGTATAAGTACAACTTTTAGAACTAAATGTTATGACTCACTAGATTTATAAAGCATGATTTGCTTCTCATGATTATTATATTTTAGTATTGCAGATATTCTAGATTATGTGAGTCATTTACATTTAGCATGCATTATTTAATAAATTATAAAGATGAGATAATGTTTTATTTATGCATTGCACCCCTATATACTCACTACATCCTCAAAGTACTGATCCACATATATATCTATGTGCTACATTGTCTCATAATGTAGGTACAAGTTATAGCACACATACCATGTTCAGTCAGTTGCAGCTTCTAGTCAATAGGTGATGAGTCCTTTTGATCACGGGCTCGAGTCAGTTATACAGTTTGAGCAATATTTTATTTTTTCTTTATTCAGTCGTATTGAGTTAGGATAGTTGGAAGTTATGATCCGACTACCTATAGTCAATACTAGTAGAGGCTTCATAAACAGTCAGTAGAAGATGAAGTAATGGAACTCTAGTTTGTTTTGTAAAATCATAGATGTATCTTCTTAATATAGATTTTTATCGATCAAGTTCAGAAAAGATATATGTTTCCATTGATTTTGTTCAGATTTATGTATCTTATTTAGTTGCTTATGAGTTATGCCAATAGAAGGGTTCACTTGGGATCACTTGTGGTCCTAAGCACCGTGTGAAGTATCGGGACAAATTTTCGGAGCATTACAAACTTGGTATCAAAGTATAGATTTCAAGAATCCTAGGGTGCCTATGAAGCCGTGTCTAGTAGAGTCTTATGAAATGGTACGGAGACGTCTGTACTTTTCTTCGAGAGGCTATAGGGCATTTAGGAAATGTATCCATTCTTTCAAGTCTCAGATCATGCCATTGAAAGGTTCTCTAATAAAATTAAATAGCTTATCATCCTATTCTATTCATACCATCTCTGCTTTATTTTCAAGGTAATAGAAATGGTCAAGCTTAACTCTCCACAGATAGTTATGGGATTCTAAGAAGGCTAGAGAGTATCCTATCAGTTCTTTTTAGTTCAAAATATTGAAGTGCTTTATTATGTTTGAAAAAATTCATTTGTGCTTTCAGATTCCTTCTTAGAATCCATAATGATAATCTATACTTCTCTATCTATGTTCTATTCTTGAGGTAACAAGATCGGTGTAATACCCCCAAAAATCCAAACCAATATTAATGCCATATTTCAAGCTCATGCATAGTACATCATGGTTCTTTTATAGTTTTATGAGTAATTTGGATGTATGTTAAGGCTTCAAATAACTCCCAGTTATCCGACGGATTAAAACATTCCGTACCGATTGAATTCTTAGGAAGGATATTTCCATAGTTAACTTCAAATGAGAATATCTCTCTTTATACTATGATTTTTTGTGCTCATGACACAAAACAGATAGATAATTGAATTAGCTTTCCAATGATACTAGTTTTTCCAAAATCCGATATCGGAGAAAAAATTTATACCCATTTTATTCTAGCATGTCAGCCAAAAAATGAGTGACAACCTGTCTGACGGCATATCACATTTCTGACGACTTGTCTGACGGCTTATCATATTTCTAACAATCTGTATGATGGATTATCATATTTCTGATGACCTGTGTGATTGCTTATCACATTTCTGATGACTTCTCAGCTAATGTCGTCAGCCATAGCCAGAAACCCATCAATTTCAGGTCCTAGGTGATGACCTAGGCTGACGGGCTATCACAGATCTGACGGCTTGTCATCCTTGGTCGTCAGCTGATAATTTCAGCAACTGGGAAGTGATTTCATAGGAGTTATTTTGGTCTTTTTCCCTCACTTTAAACACGGTATTAAAGCCCTGAGAAGGCTATTATCCCATGATTTTCTCATTCTACTCAAGAACAAGAACATTCTCACCCAAAAGAGGTTAAACCAAGAAAAATCAAGAACAAGCCTAAGGATTTCTTTAAGAACCTTCAAGAAACATTAAATATCTTTTAAGATCAAGCTCTAAGGTATGCATAGTGTTCATTCATGGACTCCTTTCGTCCATGAAGCCCAAGAATCCCTTTTCTAAGTTCAAGTTTATGGATTTCTTTATGAATTTCATGTTGCGTTTGTTTTGTTTATGATGAGAATGATCAATTGAATTCAAATCCAAGTTGGGTGATAATTTCTATGTGGATTTAATTATTATAGCTATCTATTCATGCAACCTTATGACTAAACCCTTGAATGATGAAATTAGAGATGAATCATGATGTTTGTTTGTTGTATAATGTTGTCTACATGTAATATGCCTACAATATGTTTGATTAAATGACTAGATGAAGGAAAAGTGCCTAACTAGCATGATTTCATGAAATCCCCATGTACAAATATCACATGTTTGATGAAGTGCTTCAATATAGGAATTATGAATTGTGTTGATTGGTTATGTGTTCAAGTAAGCCATGCTATGTCAGTTTCTTTTCATCGAGTCCTGGGGGTAATTTTACCTAACAATTTAGCTCTGTGCCTAGAGCCATGTCATGTTTTCACGATACTTTTAGTCAAGCCATGGTCCATAGAACTCAGTCAGTCATATGACTCAAGAAATCTTAAAAATCTTTGTAATCTCAGTAGTTCAGTAATCTTAGTAATTTCAGTATTCCCAGTAAATGTCAGTAACTACAGTACTCTCAGTCAGTCCCCAGAACTCAGTATATTCCCTCAGTCAATGGAACTCAATAAATTCAATAGAAAATACCACTAGTATCAGTTCAGTTTAGAGTCTTTCAGATAGGAGTAGGATTTAGCACCGAGAGAGCCTAGGGATGGGGACTCAGCTGCTAGATAGTACTGAGATTCCTAGAAGCAATCCCTAAGTTCCAGAACTATGTATCCAATGTAGGTACGAGTTGTCACCCGTTAGATAGGACTGATATATTCAGGGATCACCCGTTAGCACATTTAAATGTATAGGACTAGTCCAGGGGTCACCCACTAGATTAGGACGGACTCCATAGCAGTTGTCTTTACCAGTGGTGCGATACTGACACATTTCTTACTGGGGATACAGGTTGGACCCCAGTTAGCTTAGCATGGGGAATGTTGGTTAAATGAATGCATCTCACAGTTTCACTTACGAAATCAGGATTGTCAGATACAGTCAGCTCAGTCTCAGTAAAAAAACTTAGATAGTTCCTCAGATTTTAGGATTATCAGATACAGTTAATCCTTATCATTATAAATAGACTTCAAGATCACCCATAAGATAGGACTGATCTCAACTATGGTTAATCAGTATCAACATAATTAGATTCATAGATCACCCACTAGATAGGACTAATCTCAGATTTAGTCACTCAGATATAGTGTGGACTTTAGCTAGTTCCATTAGATTCAGGACTGTCAGATACAGTCACCCAAGTTATTAGTTATGTTTGTTACATACTTTATCAGTATTCAGGTTCAGGACTGTCAGATACAATCAACCAAACTAGTTCTTCATAATCAAAACTATTAGACACAATTATTTAAGTACCGGAACATAGTATTAGTCCATCAGTATTAAGTAATATAGTATCAGTCTTTTTGACTTATCAGTGACTCAGATGTCAATATCAGTATTCTTAGTAGTCAGAACTCGATATTCAGTCCTATCACAATGTTAGTTAAAGTTACGTATACATGCATGTATTCTCACATTCATGTTATTCAGTCAGTTCGTATTGTTCATGTATATGAACCTATTGCATTCATCCTACCTAACTGGCATACCAGTACATTTAAAGTATTGACACATTTGCACTATGGTATCTTATACCATAGGTTTAGAAGCACGAGCTCTAAAGCATCAGTAGCATCCTGGTTCAACAGTGAGAGTCAGCTGTGAGTATCCTTCGAGGACATAATGATTACAATACTATTGAAGTTTTTTTACTTTAGTAGTTGAAGTTAGTTGGGAACATGTACCATTAACTCCTTATTCAGTTCAGTTTAGAGGCCGACTATTTTTAGACATTGTTTTATTTAGTTTGAACCTTATAGACTTTTAGTACATGTTTTCCACAATTATATAGTATATTATGCGGTATTCAGGTACAGATATCAGTCATGGGTTAGCTTGTGGTCTTCCGGGGTCATGAACACCATGTAGTATTTCAGGAATCAGATTTGGGGCATTACAAACTTGGTATCAGAGCCTAAGGTTCAATAGTGTCTTAGGTAGTCTGAAAGCCGCATCTAGTAGAGTCTTTTACATGGGTGTGTAGTGAACCACACTTATGTGCAGGAGGCTATGAGATGTTTTAGGAACAGTTTCCCTTCATTCATGTCTTAGATAATGCTATAGAAAATTCCTCTAAGAAATTTATGTAGATTCTCATCATGCTCTACTCATGTCAACTCCACCTTACTTTTAAGGTACCAGAAATAGTAAAGCTCAAGTCTTATAGATAGGTCTTTCTCAGATAGTCCCTGCAGTCAGTTATGGGATTGGTCATAGACTCAAAGTATTCCATCAGCTCAGTTCTGTGCCAAAGTTTTACAGATTTTATTCATGAACATGAGAACTCATTCTTGACCCCTAAATTTTCATGACATAACATCCCATTCTTTCTTTATGTAATGAATCCAGTTTGGAGTAAGGGATACTCATAAGTTGACCCTCAAGTTTCAATCACAGCCATGAGCCATATATTTAGGGGCTTAGTTCAGTTCACAAAATTTAGTTTATGTGTTATATCTCAGTTCCAGTGATGTTCTCAGGCTCCCGTTCATGCATGCTTCTAACATTATCATGGGATCATCAGTACTTTTTAGTTTACGTAAGAGTTCCTCTTGAACTTATTTAGTTCCATGTTCAAATTACCAAAATAGACTTGGTATTTATCTCATGCTCAGATCCCCATTACATACTTGGTACTAAGTACCCTTGCTTATTCAGCCATGCATTCATATATCAATTCAGGCTTGTAATTATGCATCAGACATGCATTCTCACTATGAGAAACTTAGTTCATTAGAATATTCACTCATGTATTCATGAGTCAATTATCCATGCATTAGATAAGCATGAATTCAACTTATCAGTCATGTATCAGATATGCATGTTCAGTATGTTATATTCAGCTCCTCAGTCATGTTAGTCACGAAACCAAGTTTTAGTAGTGTATGTTTTGTACGTACTTCAATTGATCTTTTCTTTCATCTAAGTCAGTCTCATTCGTGGACGAATGTCCCCAAGGGGGAGATATTGTAATACCCAAGAAACTCCAAACCAATATTAGCGTCATGCTTCAAGCTCATTCATGATACATCATGGTTATTTTATAGTTTTATGAGTAATTTATATGTATATTAAGCCTTCAAATAACTCCCAGCTATCCGACGAATCAAAACATTCCCGACCGATTGAATTCTTGGGAAGGATATTGCCATAGTCAATTTAAAATGAGCATATATCTCTTTATATTAAGAATTTTTGTTCTTATAACCCACCATTATAAAGATGATTCAATTATCTTTTGAATGACCAATTTTTCCAAAATTCGATATTGGAGAAAAAAGTTATACCCATTTTACTCCAGCATGTCAGCCTGAAAACTGAGTGACGACCTGTGTGACGGCTTATCACATTTCTAACGACCTGTCTGATGGCTTATTATATTTATAACAACCTGTCTGATGGCTTATCACATTTTTGATGACCAGTCTGATGGCTTATCATATTTCTAATGACTTATCAGCTAATGTCGTCAGCCTTAGGCAGAAACCCATCGATTTTAGGTCCTAGGTGACGACATGGGCTGACAGGCTATCACAGATCTGACGGCTTATCAACCTTGGTTGTCAGCTAAAAATTTCAGCAATTGGGAAGTGATTTTGTAGGGGTATTTTGGTCTTTTCATTCACTATAAACACGGTATTAAAGCCCTGCGAAGGCTATTATCCCATTATTTTCTCATTCTCCTCAAGAATATGAATATGCTCTCCCAAAAGGGGTTAAACCCTAGTCAAGAAAAATCAAGAACAAGCCTAAAGATTTTTCAGGAACCTTTAAGAAACATTAGATCTCTTTCAAGATCAAGATTTAAGGTAATGCATAGTTTTCATTCATGGACTCTTTTCATCCTTGAAGCCCAAGAATCCCTTTTCTAAGTTCAAGTTTATGGATTTCTTTATGAATTTCATGTTGCATTTGTTTTGTTTATGATAAGAATGATCAATTAAATTCAAATCCATGTTGGGTGATAATTTCTATGTGGGTTTAATTATTATAGCTATAGATTCATGCAACCTTATGACTAAACCCTTGAATGATGAAATTAGAGATGAATCATGATGTTTGTTTGTTGTATAATGTTGTCTACGTGTACTATGCCTACAATATGTTTGATTAAATGCCTAGATGAGGGAAAAGTGCCTAACTAGCATGATATCATGAAATCCCCATGTATTTTCAAGCTTATACAAATCACATATTTGATGAAGTGCTTCAATATAGGAATTATGAATTGTGTTGATTGGTTATGTGTTCAAGTAAGCCATGCTATGCCAGTTTCTTTTCATCGAGTCCTGGGGGTACTTGTACCTAACAATTTAGCTATATGCCTAGAGCCATGTCATGTTTTCATGATACTTTTAGTCACGCCATGGTTCATAGAACTCAGTCAGTCATGTGACTCAAGAAATCTTAAAAATCTTTGTAATCTCAGTAGTTCAGTAATCTTAGTGATTTCAATATTCCCAGTAAATCTCAGTAAATACAGTACTCTCAGTAAGTACTCAAAACTCAATATATTCCGTCAGTCAATGATACTCATTAAATTTAGCTTAGCTCCGCCATACAATACCACTAGTATCAGTTCAGTTCAGCTAATCAGTTCATCTCAGTTAATCAGTTCAGAGTCTTTCATATGGGAGTAGGATTCAGCACCGAGCGAGCCTAGGGACGAGGACTCACTCGCTATATAGGACTGACATTCCTAGAAGCAATCCCTAAGTTCCATAACTACGTAGCCAGCGTAGGTAAGAGATGCCACCAATTAGATAGGACTGACATAGTAAGGGATCACCCATTAGCACATTTAAATATATAGGATCAGTCCCAGGGGTCACCCGCTAGATTAGGACTGACTTCACAATAGTTATCTTTACTTATGGCATAGTATTGTCACCTTTTCAAATAGGGTTATAGGTTTGACCCTAGTTAGCTTAGCAAGGGGAATGCTGGTTAGATAAATACATTCCATAATTTCAGTTACAAAATTAGGACTATCAGATATAGTCAACTCCGTCTCTGTAAAAGAAATTAGATAGTTACTTAGATTTCAGGACTGTCAGATATAGTCAATCCTTATAATTATAAATATACTTCGGGATCATCTATTAGATAGGACTGATCTCAACTATGGTCAATCTGCCTCAACATAATTAGATTTAGAGATCATCTACTAGATAGGACTGACCTTAGATTTAGTTACTCAGATATAGTATAGAATTCAGCCAGTTCCATTAGATTCAGGACGGTCAGATACAGTCACCCATGTTATTAGTTATGTCAGTTATCCAAACTTATCAGTATTCAGCTTCAGACTGTTAGATACAGTCAAATATTTTATTCTGTTTGAACCTTATGTCTTTTTAGTACATGTTTTTTTTCAATTATACAGTATATTATGCAGTGTTCAGGTATAGATATCAGTCATGGGTTAGCTTGTGCTCCTTTGGGGTCATGAGCACCGTGTAGCATTTTGGGCATTAGATTTAGAGCGTTACAAACTGCTGATTCCAATTTCCTACCATGATAATTCTCTCAGGCTTGCTAGCAAGAAGTTTAAAAAGTCGCACAAAGCAGCTTGAGAGGAGCCTTTTTGTAATACCCCGCCAATTTTTCTGAGTCGTTAAAGCTCTTTTAAGCTTGCCGAGAGATGCTTAGAATTTAAAAATTTGGCTAAGTGTTGAAACTTTTTCATTCGATAAGCCCTCAAAACTTTGATGAATTATTTTCTGACCTTCCTGACCACCAATTTTTGAATTTCAAGTTGCGTTGCGATGGGGGAAGGTCATAGTACATTTCGGGTAAGTTTCAGAATTTTTTGTATAGCATAAGGGCATGCCTGGATTTTAGAAACAGTAGCTCAGGGCAATCTCAATGCTCCACCTTGGTTATAGGACTGCTCAAGCCAAGGCGCCGCCCAGGCTATAGCCCTGGGCCGAAAATCAGCCTTCAACTTCGTCCTTTGAAGGGTAAAATTGTAATCTTCCAACCCTTTATATACCCCTTTAACAAGAAATTAAGCAAGTTTACATCTAAATATTGTTGGTTTCTCTCAAAATTTTTCAAGAACAACCATTAGGGTTTATAGTCCAAGACTCAAGCTCAAGAATTCCTCCGTCAAGTCTCTCCAAATCAAGAAACTAAGGTATGCAAATATTGATTCTTGGATTCCTTTCACTCAAGAAGTTCAAGAATCTCTTTTCTTAATTCAATATTATAAATTTATGAGTTTTTCATGATTTATGTGAATTGAGATTGAAGTTCATGTGATTGTTTAGTTTTAAATCATGTTATGATTATAAAGTTTCAATCTTTGACCCCATTATGTAGTAATTATGTGATGTTCATGATAATACCCCTTCAAGTTGTATGTTGATGGATTGTTCATGAGAATTAGGTGTAGAAATTATGATATGACCAAAGCATGCTCCCCATGTGTTTGATAAAATGCTTGTGTGAATGAAATTGGGTCATTGTAGCATGTTGATTAGAAACCCCTAAATTTAGTATAAGCCATGCATGCCAAGTGTTTGTTGAAAGACCATAGTGAATGAATTATAGTATGTTGAGTGCATTCCTATCCTTGTGAATTTCTTGTTGAATGAATTGTTACATGTTAGCATGAAGTCACCAATTATGTACACTTGAACGTATGCTATTTGTTTATTGTAAGACCTTGTGGGATGAGTTATGAAGTATTAGAATGCATTCCCTATGTAAATATATTTTAGTACTTCCAAGTGCTTGAAGAGATATCTTATTAAGTGTATGGTGAATCTGTTGCTATGATGTTGATGTTGGTCATGAATTCAAGGAGTCATGTCTTGTTAGTTTTCTTCTATCGTGTACTAGGGGTACTTATACCCAAAAAATATAGATGTGTCCCTAGAGAAGAGTCAGTCTCAAGATTATCTCAGTCATTGCTATGATCAGTAGAATTCAGACAGTTACAAAACATAAAGAAATTCAGTAATCTCAGTATTGGTGTAATTCAGTATTAGTATCAATTTAACCCAACTCAGCATTAAGTTACGATTCCATAGTATTAAGTAATATTAAGTATTCAGTTCATACTTTAGTAAAGCTCAGTAAGATAACAAGAACTCAGTAGCATTCAGTCAGATAGTAGACTCCAAACAGCATTTTGCCAGATAACGGAACCAAGCAAACTCATTAAGATTAGTCAAGTAGTATGAACAATAATAGAATAAGCTCAGTCTAAGTTCAGTTAAGAATCCGTTCAAAGTCTTTCATTTGGGAGTAGGATTTATCACTAAGAAAACCTAGGGATAGGGGCTCACCTGTTAGAGAGAATTGAGATCCCTAGGAGCAATCCCTAAGTTCTAGATCGACAAAGCCAGTGCAGGTACAAGATGTCACCCGCTAGATAGGACCGACATACTCAGGGATCACCCATTTGGCACATTTAAAGGTATAAGAATTATCCCAAGGGTCATCCGTTAGATAATATTGACTTCACAAGAAGTTGTTTGTACCCGTGGAACGGTACTGACACCCTTCCAATTGGGGTTATAGGTTGGACCCCAACTTAGCTAGAAGGGGAATGTCAGTTAGATGATTACTTCTTACAATCTCAGTTTCAGAATCAGTCTTAGTAAAAGAACTCAGCTTAGTAGTACAAATTCAGGAATGTTAGATACAGTCAACCCTTAACATATTAAGCAGATTCAAAGATCACCCACTAGACAGGACTGATCTCAGAGTTAATCAGTCAATTATATTATCAGTATGATTAGAGATCACCCTCTAGATAGACTGATCTCAAATATAGTTAATCATTAGCATGAGATTCAAAGATCACTCGCTAGATAGGACTAATATCAAATTTTAGTCGAGCATTCCCATTATAATTATTTTCAGAGATCACCCACTAGAAAGGACTGATCTCAAATTCAATACTCTGTTATCAATATCAGAAGATTTAGATATCCAGTATCTCAGTATTAGTAGTGAGTTCAGACGTCAGAAAATGAGTATTCGAGTCTCAATTTCAAAGTCACGATGATTTTAGGTATGGTTTGTGCATTCATGCATATGTCCTCATTCAATACTCTCATGTTATTTAGTTGAGTAATTGTTCATGCATAAGCACTTGGATTTAGCCTTAACTCATCTTGCGTACTCAATATATTTAATAGTACTGATGCATATGTGCTATGGTATTTTACTTTATGCCATAGGTTCAGAAGCACGAGATCCAGAGAACCCATAGTAGGCCAGATCCAGCCAGAAGTAGTAGAACTAGCAGTGATTCTTCATTATTCGAGGATGGTTCTTGTTTTATTTTATTACTAGTTTCAATATTTCAGTAGTTGGAGTTAGTTGGGGACATGTCCTATCAACTCAACAGTTCAGGAAGTTTAGACGCTTTCAAACTATAGTATTTTTTAGACGGATGTATTAGTATTCAGTTTTAAGCATTGTGTATTTTTAGATGTTTGAATCTTATGGCAAGTTTTTCTAGTCTTTTGCATTTATTTTAGTATATTATGCAGTGCTCAGTTAAAGGTACCAGAAGAGGGTTAGCTTATGGTCTTTCGGGATCATGAGTACTGTATGGCATTCCGGTTATAGAAAATTTGGGAGTTACAAACTTGGTATCAGAGTCTAAGGTTCAACAGTGTCCTAGGGAGTCTGAAAGATGCATCTAGTAGAGACTTGTGCATGGGTGTGTTGCGTGCCACATTTATGTACAGTAGGCTATAAGATGTCTTTAGGAATAGTTTTTTTCTTTTAATATTTATGTCGTGCGAATATTCATATGTTCCAGTTAATTCTCAGTCTAATCCTTTTCTCTTTCATTTTCAGAATATGCCTCCCAAGAAGTGAACTGGAAATTAGACAGACCCTCAGCCCGTAGTTTCTGAGAATAAGAATGTGTGTAACGCCCCAAAACTAGGTCTCGAGATGCCACATGGTGCTTAAGGCTACAAGTAACCTCAAGCTAACCCTTTGAGCCTGGTACTTCATATACTTACTTACTTAGAGATAGAATGCATGAATCTTAACATATCAATATCGAATGATAAGAACATATTAATGAAATGCTTGGTCTTGCACAATTAGAAACTCAAAGAAAAACTCAAAATACTGATAATCTGAAAACTAGTCTAACTCCAAACTAGATAGCCATTGGGATAGGTCTCCAACTGACTCATACTCAAGTGATAGGGAATAAATATCAAATAAATAAACTGAAAGTCTGAGAATAAACGGTCCCCAAAACATAAGGACTCACCACTGCTGATATATAGATAGGAATGCTCAAAAGGGGTAACTGGCGAGGTTGAGATTGAGCACCTGAATGTACATTGCGAGAATATATAGCATACAGACAAAAAATGTGGGTCAGTACTTTGAGAATGTACTGAGCATAAGGGGGAGTGTGCACTTAAAATAATCAATATCATAAGCATTTATAAATAAATGTTGCATGGTGTAAAACATACTTACATATCTTAAAATAATTATGTTACACAAGACTCATAATCATCATTCTTTTTCTTAAAATCTTAAAATATCAAGACACTTGAAATTAGTAGGACCATAGCTTTCAAAACACTTATGCTTTCAAAACCTTGTGACTTTAAGACAAAAACTTTTTCGAAACTTGAAAGACTTTGGGACTTAGAGTACTTTAGGAACTTAGGGAGTTTATCTTAACCGACATAAACCATGTTAGCTACATGGAGTCTAATGTCTTACCCACATTGGGGAGAGCTGTTCTATCCTTGCCATCGGATAGAACCTTGACTTTAGTGATCACTATCTTAACCCTCTTGGGGTATATCAAGAACCTACGAGGGCACGTAGTTCTGGGGCATGAGAACTCGAAATAAAGCCCAACTTGGTGCTAAATACTACTCCCTTACTTAGCTTAGAACTTTAGAGAATCCACCATAAAACATATCAATAATATGAGATTGGAGCCAAAATGCATCCCTTTTTGCTTCAAACTCAAGAATGTGGATTTCTATCTTAATTCATAATCAAAACTCACTTCTAAAACTTCTTTAGTAGTCATCAATATCTCATTCTCAAAACTCACGCTTTAACCATAAGGTACAATTCACAAACAATAAGACTTGGAATTCTCAAAAGATGATATAGACATAGGATTATGTAATTTATACCATAAATTGACAATTTATAACATTTATATGTATAATAATATGACAACTCAAAACTTGGACAATGCATAGTCTCATAAACTCAAAAGATAATAACATGATAGAAAATTTTCCACGAATTTACGCAATACTTAAAGAAAATATACAACTTTAGGGTACAAGAATGAAAGGGTATTGTTGTTCATAACCACATACCTTAAAACTTTGATCTTTAGATGAATTTTTGAATCTCGGAATTCTAATCACGAATATTGGGTGTCTCTTGTATCCCTCTCAACGGGGATTTCAAATACGAAAGAATTATTGAATTCTCATGGTTGAATCTCTAGATAATTGGGTTTTTGTGTTGAAACCCTAATGAGAGTTCTTGAGAGAAGTGGATGAAAATAATAATAAAGTGATATTTCGGGCTCTTGATTTCCTGTTTAAGAGGTAAAGAGGTTTGAAAATACCATTTCTACCCTTAATGAAACGGACAGAAATCGCTGAATTTCCCAAGTACGTGTACCAGAGCATGCATTGCATGCTCTATTTCACCAGACTGGAGCATGCGTTGCATGCTCTATAGCATGGTCCAAGGATGAGATGCACTATGCGATGCATGAAAATGGCAAGGAGCTACTATTTTGAAAACCAAATGTACCCTAAACGATGTCCAAAAATTCTGAAACTCACCTGAGATGTCCAATAGTCATATCCCATCGCAATGCAATAAAAATTTTAAGAAATGAAGGTCACTAAAGTTGTGAAATAAATCAACAAAGATTGAGGGCTCAAAATAAACTAAGTGTTGGATCACTTAGTAAAATTCTAAGTCTTAAGCTCTTCTTGACTTAGCTTCGGGGTTCTAGCGATAACAAAACTTTACGGGGTCTTACAATATCTCCCCCATGGAATCATTCGTCCTTGAATGTCACTTGATGAATCAATGTCATAGAGAAAAGAAAGGATACACATCAGAAATATTTGGCTAGAATGGCTTAACTTTAGGCTAAGCTTTTGGATATATCAAAGAATGCTTAAACTCTAAAAAAAAATAACTATAAAGCTGCAACTTGATTAAAAGGGGACT
Organism: Capsicum annuum; assembly: GCF_002878395.1. Classification (NCBI taxonomy): domain Eukaryota; kingdom Viridiplantae; phylum Streptophyta; class Magnoliopsida; order Solanales; family Solanaceae; genus Capsicum; species Capsicum annuum. Next base: position 17,959,596 of record NC_061121.1, read on the forward strand.
GAATTAAGAGAGAATGATACCTTCGGATTGATCAGGATTTGTGGAGAAGAGGTGCGGGTACTTGATTCGCATATCTGCCTAAGCTTCCAAAGTAGAACCCTCAACAGATTGGTTCCGCCACAACACTTTGACCAAGGGAACTTCTTTGTTCCTTAGTCTTCGAACTTGATGATCTAGAATCTCAATAGGAATCTCATCAAACGAAAGACTATATTGAACCTTAGGGATTTCTAATGGATCTACAACAAAACAATCACCAATGTGTTTCCTAAGCATGGAAACGTGAAAAAAAGGATGAACAACTAACAACTCTGCAGGTAACTCAACTTCATAAGCTACTCTCCCAATGCGATTTAGGATTCTATAAGGACCAACATAACGGGGACTAAGCTTTCCCTTTTTCCCAAACCTCTTTACTCCTTTCATGGGTGAAATTTTTAGATACACCCAATCATCTACTTCGAACTCCAAGTCTCTACGCCATCAGCATATGACTTTTGGCGACTCTGAGCGGTCTTCAACCTTTCTCTAATCAACTTTACCTTCTCCATTGCTTCAAACACTACATCAGGACTAGCTAGAGTATCCTCACCTACCTCGAACCAACCTATGGGTGATCTATATCTTCTACCATACAAAACCTGAAATGATGCTATCTGAATGCTAGCATGATAACTATTGTTATACACAAACTCAATTAGTGGAAATTTCTCATCCCAACTTTCTTTGAAATCGAGAGCACACGCTCTCAACATATCCTCCAAAGTTTGGATGGTTCCTCAGCCTGACCATCAGTCTGCGGGTGAAATGTGGAACTCAGATTAACTTGGGTGCCCAGACCCCTCTGAAAAGCCTTCCAGTACTGAGATGTAAATTGAGTACCCCTATCCGAAATAATAGACAAGGGAACTCTATGCATCTTGACTAACTCCCAAATAAACAGTCTAGCATAGTCCTCAGCTGAATAGGATGTATGCACAGGCAAGAAATACGCTCACTTAGTCAGTCTATTAATAACAACCCATATAGAATCGTAATGGCATCGAGAAATAGGTAAACCAGTCATAAAATCCATATTAATCTCTTCCTACTTCTAAGTAGGAATTCTGAACTCTTGCATCATACCACCAGGTCTTTGGTGTCCAACCTTAACTTGCTGATATGTTGCACACTTTGCCACAAACATAGCTATATCTTTCTTCATAACACACCACCAATAGATTTCCCATAAGTCGTGGTACATTTTAGTAGCACCAGGATGAATAGAATACTGCACACGATGCATTTTAGCCATAACTCTCTTCATTAGATCATCAACATCAGGAACACACTTTCTCCCCTGTAATGTTAACACACCATATCCCCCTTGGGAGAAAACCTCTACCCTTTGGTCCTTGACTGACTACTTCAGTCTGACCAAACTAGTATCTAAGTCCTGCTTTTCGTTTACTTCCAAAACTAAGAATAATTCAAAACTACTCTGAACTAAGTACTCCCCTCAGCAGAATCAAGCACTCTAACACCCAGCGCAGCTAAATGGTGCACATCACCAGCCAAGTCTTTCTTACATTCCTCAACATGCGAAACATTACCCATGGAAATCCTGCTAAGGGCATCTGCCACTACATTGGCCTTGCTGAGATGATACAACACTCTTATATCATAGTCTTTTAATAGTTCTAACCATCTCCTCTACCTAAGATTCAACTCCTTCTAAGTCAACACATACTGCGGGCTTTTATGATTAGTAAAAATATCAACATGTACACCGTATAAATAATGTCTCTAGATTTTCAAAGCAAACAGTACAGTAGCCAACTCTAAGTCATGGGTTGGGTAATTCTTCTCATGAGGTTTTAAATTCCTAGAACCATAGGCTATAACTTTCCCCCTTTGCATCAACACACAACCCAAGCCCACTCTCGAGGCATCACAATATACCACAGAACCATCTACACAATCAGAAAAAGTCAACACAAGGCCAAACGTGAGTCGAGTCTTCAACTCTCAAAAACTATTCTCAAAGAAATATGACCAGAGAAACTTTACCTTCTTTTGGGTCAACCGAGTCATGGGAGACGTAATAGAAGAGAACCCTTCAATGAAACAATGGTAATAGCCTGCTAAACCTAAGAAACTCTTAATATCATACGGAGAGATATACCTTGGCCAATTTCTTATAGCCTCTATCTTTTGAGGATCAACTCTAATACCTTTGGCTGAAATAATGACCCAAAAATGCTACAAACCTTTGCCAAAACTCACACTTACTGAATTTGGTGAACAACTTATGATCTATAAGAGTTTGCAAGATAACTCTAAAATGATCTGCATGATCACCCTCACTTTGGGAATACACAAGAATATAATCGATAAACACAATAATGAACATATCATGATGTGTCTTGAATACTCGATTCATCAGGTCCATGAAAGCTACTGGGGCATTAGTTAGCCCAAAAGACATGACAAGAAACTCAAAATGACCATAGTGGGTTCGTAAGGCTATTTTTGGGACATCACACTCCTTTACTTTAAGTTAGTGATAGCCGGATCTAAGGTCTATCATGGAAAAATAACTCGCACCTTGCAACTGATCAAACAAATCATCTATTCTTGAAAAGGGATGCTTGTTTTTTAATAGTGACTTTGTTAAGCTGATGATAGTCAATGCACATAAGCAAAGAACCATCTTTCTTTCATACAAAAAAGATAGATGCGCCCCAAGGAGATACACTGGGCCTTATGAAACCTTTGTCTAGGAGATCTTTGATTTGTTCTTTCAACTCCTTAAGCTCAGCGGGCGCCATATGATAGGGAGAAATAGAAATAGGCTAATTGTCGGGAAGAAAATCAATGCCAAATTCTATCTCTTCTATCAAGAGGTACCCCTGGGAGATCTTCCAGAAATACATCAGGAAACTCATTAACAGTGTTGACTATTTGGATTCTTGGAGTTTTATACTTAGTGTCCTTAACTCTAACTAAGTGATAAAAGGAGCTTTTGGATATAAGCTTTTTGTCTTTGAGATAAGAAATAAAATGGCTCTTGGGAGGTACCAAACTCCCTAACCACTCAAAAATAGGTTCATCAGAAAATTGAAACTTGACTACATGAGTATGACAATCTATAGACGCATAGCAAGAGTAAAGCCATTCCGTACCTAGAATAATATCAAATTCAACCATCTCTAACTCTACTAAATCAGCAAGTGTGACTCTATAAAGGACTATAACAGGATAATTCTTGTATACTTGTGTGGCAATAACAGACTCCCCTACTGGAGCTGAAACTACAATAGGCTCAGGAATACTTTTGGGACTCTTATCAAACTTCATAGCAACAAGTGGGGTCACATAAGAAAAACTTGACCCTGGGTCTAATAACACATACACATCAAAATAAAATACACGAAGCATACTAGTAACAACATCGGGAGAGTCCTCTTGCTCAAGACGGGAAGGTAGGGCATAGAATCTATTCTGGTGCTGACCACTAGCAGTGCTAGAAGAAGTGCCCTATGGAGGAGCCGAATGGGCTGTGGGAGCTGGTGCCTAGTGTCCTAGGTATGGGGTTGGGTACCTCTGCTTATTTGCCAGGAATGTGGGAACTCTCTAAGCCTGTGGTCTATCTTTCCACACCTGAAACAACCATGCTATTCAGCCAAACACTCACTCGGATGGGTCCTGCCACACTTATCACAAGGTGGGAAGTTAGACCTATTGCTCATACTCTACTGAGACATGGACATAGAAGACCTGTCCCATTATTTCTACCTGTGTCTGGGTGCAGGAGCACTTGAAGATGAAGGTACTGGCATGGAAGAACGACTTTGGAATTGAGGGCGATTCCCTCCTTGGGTTCTAGCCCGACTGTACTCATGCTACTCTAACCTGGCCCTCTTGTTGCCTTTTATTCTATCTCTTTACTTAATCTTATCTGCTTCCATTTGCTGAGCATGTATCGTCAATCTAGACAGGACCATATCCTTGTTCAACATAGCAATCCTGCATTCTTTTAGCACTAACCCAGAAACATCTATCACGAACTTACTTATGCTAGAGCAGGTGTCAAAAATCAGATTAGGGGTATATTTGGCTAGCTGGTTAATGTTTAAGAAGTACTCCTTAACAGTCATGGAGACCTGCCTCAAGTTCATAAATTCTTCTATCTTCGCGTCACTCAATTTTATTGGAAAGAACTTATCCAAGAATACATCTTGGAATATCTGCCACGTAACAGGAGCATCATTCTCTCCTCTATTCTTTTTCCAAGAAACAACCCAGTCATATGTGATATCCTTCAACTTATAAGATGCTAACTTGACACTCTCTTTCTCAGACACATGTATTACCAGTGTGATCTTCCTTATCTCCTCAAAATAAAACTGTGGGCCTTCTCCTATCTTAGATCCGTAAAACTCAGTTGGACTCGTCCGTATGAAGTTATGGATTCTTGCAGCTGCTAAGTCGCCGCCCTATTACTGTGGAGCTGTGGTTGGGTTGGCTTGGATATCTGCAGTGATAGCTTGGGTTAGCGCCTGGAAGGCTACCCTAAATTCGGCATGGGATACATTTTCATTCAGAGGATCAACGGGCTGAGTTTGCTGATCATTGTTATTTCAATGAGCTCGATGAGGAGGCATTTTCCAAAATAAGAGGGCACGAATTAATAGATGAGAGAGAAAACTTTAAGCCTAATGGACTTGAAAGAAATAAATAACTTTTTCCTAAAACATTTCATAGCCTCTTACTCATAGATGTGGAGCACTACACATGATGATCAAGACTTTACTTAACACGGTTTGTCAGACTCCCTAGGACTCCTTAAACCTTAGGCGCAGATACAAATTTTGTAATGCCCCAAAACCGTGTCGGTCCCGAGATGCCACACGATGCTTAAGGATATAAGTAACCCTAAGCTAACCCTTTGAACCTGCTACTTCATATACTTACTTACTGAGAGATGGAATGCATGAATCTTAACATATCAGTATCGAATGATAAGAACATATTAATGAAATGCTTGGTCTTGAACAATCATAAACTCAAAGAAAACCTCAAAATATTAATAATCCAACAACTAGTCTGACAAACCTCTACTACTCTAAACTAGAAAACCATTGGGACAGGTCCCTAACTGACTCATACTTAACTAACAAGGATTAAACATTAACTAAATAAACTGAAAGTCTGAGAATAAATGGTCCCAGAAACATGAGGACTCACAACTGCTGATATATTGATAGGAGTGCTCGAAAGGGGTCACTGGTGAGGCTGAGACTGAGCACCTAAACGTACATTATGAGCATATATACCATACAGACAAAACATATAGCTAAGTACTTTGGGAATGTACTGAGCATATGGGGGAGTGTACAATTAAAATAATCAATATCATAAGCCTTTATAAATAAAAGTTGCATGGTGTAAAAATATACTTACATAGCTTAAAATAATTATGTAACATAAGACTCATAATCAGCATGTATTTTCTTGAAATCTCAATATATCACGACACTTGAAATTAGTAGGACCATAGCTTTTAAAACACTTATGCTTTCAAAACCTTGTGAATTTAAGACTAAAACTTCTTGGAAACTTGAAATACTTTGGGACTTAGAGTACATTAGGAACTTAGGGAGTTTCTCTTAAATGACATAAACCATGTGAGCTAGATGGAGTCCAACGTCTTACCCACATTGGGGAGAGCTGCTCTTTCCTTACTATCGGATAGAACCTCAACTTTAGTGATCACTGTCTTAACACTCTTGGGGTCTATCAAGAACCTACGGGGGCATATAGTTTGGAGGAATGAGACCTCAGAATGAAGACCAACTCAATGCTAAATACTACTCCCTTAATTAGCTCAGAAGTTTAGAAAATTCACCTTAAAACATTTCAATAATATGAGATGGAAGCCAAAATGCATCCCCTTTTGCTTCAAACAGAAGAATGTGGATTTCTATTTTAATTCATAGTCAAAACTCACTTCTAAAATTACTTAAATAGTCATCAATAGCTCATTCTCAAAACTCATGCTTTAACCATAAGGTTCAATTCACAAACAATAAGACTTGAAATTCTTGAAACATAATATAGACATAGGATTATGTAACTTTAACCATAAATTGAAAATTTATAACATTAATATGTATAATAATATGACAACTCAAAATTTGGACAATGCATATTCTCATAAACTCAAAAGATAATAGCAAGATAGAAATTTTTCCATGAAATTACGAAATACTTTAAGAAAATATATAACTTTTAGGCACAAGAACGAAAGGGTGTTCTTGTTCATAACCACATACATTAAAACTTTGAGCTTTAGATGAATTTTAGAATCTCAAAATGCTAATCACAAACTATTGGGTGGCTTTTGTAGCCCTCTCAACGGGGATTTCAAATACGAAAGAATTATTGAATTTTCACGGTAGAATCTCTAGATATTTTGGTTTTTGTGTTGAAACCCTAATGAGAGTTCTTGAGAAAAGTGGATAAAAATATCAATAAAGTGGTTTTGGCGCTCTTGATTTCGTGTTTAAGAGGTAAAGGGGTTGGAAAATACCATTTCTACCCTTAATGAAACAGACAGAAATTGTTGAATTTCCTAGGTACACACAACAGAGCATGCATTGCATGCTCTATCCCACTAGACTGGAGTATGTGTCGCATGCTCTATTGCATTGTCCAAGGATGCGATGCACTATGTGAAACACATAAAGCGCATGGTGCTGCTACTTTGAAAGATAAATGCGTCCTAAACAATATCCAAAAATTTTGCAACTCATCCGAGATGTCCTATAGTCATGCCCCATCGCAATGCAACAAAAATTTTAATAAATGAATGTCGATAAAGTTGTGAAATAAATTGACGAAGATTGAGGGTTCAAAATAAACTAAGTTTTGTAAAACTTAGTAAAACTCTAAGTCTTAAGCTCTTCTTCACTTTGCTTCAAGGTTCTAACGATAACAAAAATTTATGGGGTGTTACAGTTATCATATGCCGAGTTCTGGGAAGCTTTCCAGGCACTAGCCCAAGTTGTGACAACTAGTTTTCAAGGCAACTGTCAGCCTGCAGCCCCACCTCGGTAAGGGGTGATGTAGCCATAGCCAGAATCAGAGACTTCATGAAAATAAACCAGGCAAAATTCTTTGGGTTAGTAGCAGGTGAGGACCGATAACTCTAACTAGAGAAAGAGAAGAAGATCACCCAGATTATGCATATATCTGATGAAGAGAGTCTGGAATTAGCATCTTATAGGTTGAAGGATATTTTTCTTGACTCGGTTGTAGTGTGGAAGATGAGTAGAAGAGAGGATGCAGCTCCCACGACTTGGCAAGTATTTTAGGATGTCTTCCTAGAAAAGTTCCCCTTAGAGATGAGAGAATCTAAGGTAGAGAAGTTTATGAACCTAAGGGAATGCTCCATGATAGTGAAAGAGTATTGCCTAAAGTTCAAATAGTTAGCTAAGTATTCTCTTGACTTTATAGCTGACCCTAGAGCAAGCATGAGTAAGTTTGTGACTGGTGTATCTGGGTTTGTCTTGAAGGAGTGTAAAACTGCCATGCTTAATAGAGACATGGACCTTGCTAGGTTAATTATTCATTCCCAATAGATTGAGTTAGATAATATGAAGGATAGAGAGAGGTTAAATAAGAGATCCAGAATAGGTAATCATAGCTTTTCTAAGCTAGGGGCTCAAGGTGGTAACCGTTCTCAGTATAGTCAGAAGTTTCCTGTCCCAGCTCCTTCTTTAGCTTATGTACCTACACCAAACTTTAGGGATATCAGTCATGATGGTGTGCCAGGCTCCAAATCCTAGAGTAGCGCTAGTGGTGTTCGTACCTATCCGCTTTATAGAAAATATGGTACGAATCACCTAGATGCTTGTAGAGCCTGTAGTGATGTGTACTTCTGGTATGGTAAGCCCGGACACAGTATGCAAGAGTGTAAAATGCTAGCTCAGAGGGGTAAATATTTGCATTAGTAGGGCACCAAGATTGGTCAGCATCAGAATAAACTTCATTTACTCCAGACCTTTCATGATTCGAAAAGTTTCCTTGACATAGATTCAGGTACGTTATAAGTCTTTCATGTTCATGATATGCATTGTTAGATCTCTTGCTCTTATTTGATCTTGCATTTTATCATGAGTTAGTTAGTAAAGTCAGCAAGTCAGTTTAGCAATCAAGCAGTCAGATTTGTATTATTTGTTTTCTTATCCTTGCATCTATTCATGCTCTATGAAATCTCAGGGAATGTAACTATTCTAAGGTCGAACCTCCTAGTAGCTGCGAGTTCAGTTAGTTCATACATTATGCATTAATTTTAGATCTTAGATGATTAATCAGGATCCAGTTCATAGATTCCCTGTGCATCGCTCTAATATACCAGTAAAGTATTGTTAGAGGGACATAGTGTCCCAAAGAGGGGGGAGGGGGGGAGATACCCCATAATTTTCCCCACGCTTTCATGTCTTTAAAACCCATTCAGTTGCATGTTCAAATATTGCTCATAAAGTAGTACTAGTTATCATTGCATATTCAAGTATTTGAGAGTCAGTTCAATCAAGTGTACATGCATTTGACATGCATGTTCAGTAGAAGAAGCTTAGCTTATTAGTAATTTCAGTCGTGATATTATGAGTCAGTTAATCATGCATCAGATATTTATGTTTAGTAGCAAAAGTTTAGCACATCAATGTGTTCAGTTATGCATTCATGAGGAGAACTCAACCCCATACCCATGAAGCAGACATCCATGTTTGTTATTAGAATTCAACTTATGAGTAGCTTCAGTCGTATATTTCATGCATCAGATATGTATGCCCAGTATAAAAACTCAGTGTATCAGTAGTTCCTGTCACATAGTCAAGTTTCAGATGTTCATTACCCACAAGTAAGTTCTGTTGATTAGTACTATTAGTTTAAGAAGCAAAATTCAAGGACAAATATTTCCAAGGGGGAGGTAATGTAAGACCCCATAAAATTTTCTGAGTCGTTAAAGCTCTTTTAAGCTTGCCAAGAAAAGCTTAGCACTCAAAAATTTGGCTAAGTGTTGGAACTTTTCAATTCCATAAGCCTTTGAAACTTTGAAAAATTATTTCGTGACCTTCCTGACCTCTGATTTTTTATTTTCAATTTGCGTTGCGATGGGGCAAGGTCATAGTACATTTCGGGTATGTTTTGGAATTTTTTGATAGCACAAGTGCACATTTGAATTTAATAAATAGTAGCTTAGGGTGATCTCAAGGCGCCACCCATCTTTCAGAACTACAAAAGACAAGGCACCGCCCTGGTCTTAGCATCGCTATAGCCTTGGGCCAAAATCAGCCTTCAGCTCCGTCCTTTGAAGGGTAAAATTGTAATCTTCCAACCCTTTATATACCCCTTTAACATAAAATTCAGCACATTTACACCCAAATATTGTTGGTTTCACTCAAAATTCTTCAATAACAACCATTAGGGTTTGTTTTCCAAGACTCAAGCTCAAGAATTCCTCCGTCAAGTTTCTCCAAAACAAGAAACTAAGGTATACGAATGTTGATTCTTGGGTTCCTTTAACCCAAGAAGTTCAAGAATCTCATTTCTAAATTCAACATTATAGATCTATGAGTTTTTCATGACTTATGTGAATTGAGATTGAAGTTTATGTGATTGTTGAGTTTTAAATCATGTTATGATTATAAAATTGCAAGCTTTGACCCTATTATTTAGTAATTATGTGATGTTCATGATAAAGCCTCTTCAAGTTGTATGTTGATTGATTGTTCATGAGAATTAGGTATAAAAATTGTGATATGACCAAAGCATGCTCCCCATGTGTTTGATAAAAAGCTTGCATGAAGAAATTCATTATAGCATGTTGATTAGAAACCCCCAAATTTAGTATAAGCCTTGCATGGTAAGTGTTTTTTGAAAGACCTTAGTGAATGAATTATAGTATGTTGAGTGAATTCCTATCCTTGTACATTCCTTGTAGAATGAATTGTTATATGTTATCATGAAGTCCCAAATTATGTGCACTTGAACGCATGTTATGTGTTTATTGTAACACCTTGTGGGATTAGTTATGAAGTATTGGGATGCATTCCCTATGTAAATACATTTTAGTATTTCCAAGTTCTTGAAGAGATGTCGTATTGAGTGTATGGTGAATCTATTGCTATGATGTTGATGTTGGTCAAGAATTCAAGGAGTCATGTCTTTTTAGTTTCCTTCTATCGAGTCTTGGGGTACTTGTAACTGAAAAATATAGCTGTGTGCCTAGATCCAAGTCAGTCTTAAGATAATCTCAGTCGTGCTATGATAAGTAGAATTCAGATAGTTACACAATGTAAAGAAGTTCAGTAATCTCAGTATTGATGCAATTCAGTCTTAGTATCAATTTAACCAAACTTAGTATTCTGTTATGATTCTATATATTCAATAGTATTCAGTATTCAGTTCAGACTTTAGTAAAGCTCAGTAAGGTAAGAAGAACTTAGTAACATTCAGTCAAATAGAGAATCTAAGCAGCATTCCGTCAGATAATAGAACCAAGCAAATTCAGTCAGATTAGTCAAGTAGTATAATCAACAACAGATTCAGCTTAGTCTAAGTTCAGTTAAGAATCAATTTAGAGTCTTTCAGTTGGGAGTAGGATTTAGCATCGAGCAAACCTAGGGATGGGGGCTCATCAGTTAGAGAGGACTGAGATCCTTAGAAGCAGTCCCTAAGTTCTAGATGGTACTGGCATACTCAAGGATCACCCGTTATCACATTTAAATGTATAGGACTAACTCAGGGGTCACCCGTTAGATAGGAATAACTCCATGAGAAGTTATTTTTACCTGTGGCACGGTACTGACACCCTTCTAACTAGGGTTATATATTGTACCCCAACTTAGCTAGAAGGGGCATGTCGGTTAGATGATTACTTCCCAAAGTATCAATTTTAGAATCAATCTCAGTAAAAGAACTGAGCTAGATATAGTAGTACAGATTTAGAACTATTAGATATAGTCAACCCTTAACATATCAAGTAGATTCAAAGATAACCCGCTAGACAGGACTGATCTCAAAGTTAGTCAATCAATCTTATTATCAGTATGATCAGAGATCACCTACTAGATAGGACTGATCTCAAATAAAGTTAATTATTATCATGAGATTCAAAGTTCACCCGCTACATAGGACTAATTTCAGATTTTAGTCTAGCATTTCTATTATCATTACTTTCAGAGATTACTAACTAGAGAGGACTAATATCAACTTCAATACTCAGTTATCAATATCAGAAGATTTGGATATCCAGTATCTCAGTATTAGTAGAGAGTTCGAACGTCAGCAAGGAACTATCCGAGTCTCAATATTTAGAGTCATGATGATTTTAGTTTTGGTTTGTGCATTCATGCATACGTCCTCATTCAGTACTCTCATGTTATTCAGTTGAGTAATTGTTCATATTAAAGCCTTTGTATTTAGCCTTACCTTATCTTGCATACTCAGTACATTTAATCGTACTGACGCATTTGCACTATGGTATTTTACTTTACGCCATAGGTTTAGAGGCACAAGATCCAGAGAATCCATAGTAGGCTAGATCCAGTCAGTAGCAGTAGACCTAACAGTGAATCCTTATCATTCGGGAATGTTTTTTTATTTTATTTTGTTACTAGTTTCAGTAGTTGAAGTTAGTTGGGGATATGTCCAATCAATTCCATAGTTTAGACAGTTTAAAGGCTTTTAGACTACAGTATTTTTCAGATGGATGTATTAGTATTCAATTTTTAGCATTGTGTTTTTTTAGATATTTGAAACTTAATGGAAAGTTTTCGCCAGTCTTTTGCATTTATTTTAGAATATTATGCAGTTCTCAGTTATAAGTACCAGCAGAGGGTTAACCTGTTGCTTTGGGATCATGAACACCGTGTGGCATTCTGGTTATACAAAATTGGGGCGTTATACTTTTGGTATGTATAAGTCCCTCAAGTTTAAAGTTATGGACTTATTCTTATGATTTATTCAGTTAAGATAGAGTAATATATGTATCTTTAGATCATTAAATATCATGTGTCAAGTTTCTATCTCTTGTAATATGTAATCTTGTTATCATTGTATTTTTGAAAAATTAATGTCTAGTGAAGCTGTGTGGGCTCTTTCGATTCACTAGCATAGTTGCTTTGTTATTCATCTAAGTCCTTGTTCAAAATACAAAATCAAAGTCTAGTAAAGCTGTGTGGGGCTCTTTTGATTAACTAGCATTGTTTCTTTGTTATTTATCTTATTTTCATGTTTAAAACACAAAACCAAAGTCTAGTGAAGCCGAGTGAGGCCTATTTTGATTCACTAGCAACTTGTTGTTTTTGTGTTAGTTAGAAGTGTAGTGACAAGAAAGATGGTAAGGACAATTTATTTAATATATATATATGTATAGCTAAATTTTTGCACATGATTAGGCTAGTAATGAAGTGATATGTCCTTGTTTGTTAGTTAGTGAAAGGTAAAGAAGGAGTTTTTAGTTAAGGAGAATTGTTGTTTGTTGAAAGTATGAAAAGTCATCGATGATAATTTTTGTGTTTGAAAAGTATAGGTTATTGATAAAAGTACTTGGTGGTTGAGTGTTGTTCCCTTGAGGTTACAGAAAGGAGTTTAGCTAAAATTTATAGAGCTTTGAAAGCAATTTAGGTGTGAAGATGAGTAAATAGTAATGATGCAAAGAAGGAGGATGTGTTAACTGATTGTGAATAAGATAGGCCATATGATTATGATCGATTGTCATTGTTATGGGGTTCTAGCATACTAGTGTTTCTTAATGTTGTGTTCTATAGTTTCTGAGTGGGAATTGTGTGTGAGATTGGGTTGTAAATTATGTTTGGCACTAGACATTAATTTTGAACAGTTGATGGTCATGAAGGTGGATGTGATGATTTCTTAGTTAAGATGCTAGTTGTATGGGAGTGATCTAATAGGCTTGAATAGTGTTTGCAAGTGCTTAAATTTACTTGATGCATAGTTAAGCAAGATGTTGTTTGTTTGATGTAGAAGTATGTCCAAGGTAATATGGGGCTGCATTATTTTCAAGGATTATTGAATGTTGTGTTATTAGTAGTACCGGTGAGTTACCAGGTGGAGAAAGACTAGTTAGATAATATATGTTGTTCTTGATAACTAAGTTGAGGAGTTATGGTCAAAGATGTTGAGCCTTTTAAGTATGATTTTTATTCTCATGGTTTTGAAAAATATAAGTATAGAAGTGTGATCTTGGTACGCTATGATTATGTGATTAAATATGTAGATATGTTTGCAAATAACAGTGTAAGTCTTCGATGATGATTTTTGAAGCTAGAAAGTTAAGGACGACATATGAATAAGTTGTTTAAGATTCAGTGATTTAGTTTATTTCAGTTGTGCATGATAGCATATAGCCTCAGAGTCCTCAGTGTTTTCATCTTAATTAGCCATATTAGAGGACGAATGTTTCCAAGGGGGAGATAATATAATACCCTTTGTCTTCATGCTAGAATTCTAACCATCGTTCCTATGCATCTAAGCTCTAATCCAAATGATTTCCATGTGAATATAAGTTTCATGATTATTATCATAGCCTATGAAGTGGTTTAGAGGTTAAAAATGTTCATAGCAATGACTTAGAACAAAGTTGAGCTAAGATCTTTTGATTCGTTTAAAATTTGATATTGGATTCTACAAGGGGATATTTCAAACGTGTATAACTCATTATATATATTGAATTTTTCATCCGAAGACCCACCAAATTATTGATAATTGAATTAAATTTGCAACGATACCAATTTTGCAAAAATCTGATATCCGAGCAAGAAGTTATGGCCATTTTTGTGACTGAGGCAGTAGCATCGCGCGATAAGCGTGCGACACACGACCTATAGCATGCACCCAATTTCAAGGTGCTGTTTTCACATTTTTAAGGGCAAAAAGGTCCTTTCTTTCACCCTAACTCGTCCATAACAGAGAATTGAAGCCTTAGGGAGCATTATATGCCCCTTTAATCATAATTTCTCTCCAAGCCTCCCTCAAGAACAAACCCTAATCCCCATCCAACAACTCCATCAAATTTCTTAAAGATTTTCAAGAATTCAAAGTTTCCAATCCAAGAAACGTAAAATTCAAGTCATCATCTTCAAGAATCAAGCCAAGAATTAAGTATCACATTCAAGAATCTCAAGAAAACATTTAAGATCATCTCCTTAGGTTTCAAAGTCGACTTTTCTTCATCAAATCCAAACTATCAAGGATGTAGGGTTTCAACAAGGATAATCTTTTCGTCCTTGTGCCCAAAATTTATTTTACATTTTAAATTACTGAATTTTTGATTTTTTTCTATGAAATTCTAGTTGGGATTTATACCCATTGTTGTTACTTACAAGCTTATAAGGTTTCCAAGGATTTAGAAGTGGAATTGCATGACTAATTTCATAAATTTATGCACGTAATGTGATTTTCTAGATTTTCCCAAGTGAGTTTAAACATTATATTGTGATTCCTGATTTCTATATTTTGACTTTGTTGAAGTATTTTCAAGAAGTATATTGAGTATGATGTTTTTCTATGATATTACATTAGTATGTTTATATTTTCATGTTTGTTTCTGAAATTTTCAGATTTTGAGTTGATTCATCAATGTTTACACTATCAAGCATGAAATTTTTGGTGTTTTAACACGAGTTTGATATATGGGTTATTAACCCCTATTTAAAGATTGTTATTTTGAGAATGTTGAAAGCTTTTAAAGATTATTATTGAGCAAGAGGTTTAAATATGATGTTGATGCTTTAAAGCTTTATATTTTGAGCCAAAGTTAAGAGAGGAATCCACATTGATTGTGATTTAAAGCAAAGAGAAACATGATTTGGTCTTCATTATAGACTCTACAGTTATTTTGAGATGGATTTTCTAAAAGTTTTAAGATGAGTATGGGAGTAGTATTTAGCATCGATTTGGGTATGATTCCAAAGTCTATTATCCCAAGACCTACATGTCTCCATAGGATTGAGATTTATAGGCCTGAGGCCGAGACAATGATCACTAAATTCAAGGTTCTATTCAGATGGAAAGGGTAGAACAACTCTCCCCAATGTGGGCAAGACGTTGGACTCTATGTCAGCTTACATGGTTTATGTTGTTTAGAAGAAACTCCTAAGCCCAAGACCTTGAGTCCCAAAGTTCAATAATCCCTAAGTTTTAAAAGAAGTCTACTACTCTTCTCAAGATAAAATAATATTTTGAAAGCTATGGTTTAAGATTCATAAAGTTCTAAGTTTCAAAGTCCCTAATTCTCAAGTTTCTATAGTTTTCAAAGCTCCTAAGTCTTTATGTTCCAAAAGAAAACAATGATAGAAAAGCTGTTAGAAAACTAAGTGGGACGGCTAACAAGTTTAATTAGAATATGCTTTACAGAAAGATATTAGATTTCAGATTTTAGATTTAAGAGTGAGTCCTTCCTACACTTAGATATCATGATTTAAAGAAAAGTATAAGTACAACTTTTAGAACTAAATGTTATGACTCACTAGATTTATAAAGCATGATTTACTTCTCATGATTATTATATTTCAGTATTGCAGATATTCCAGCTTATGTGAGTCATTTACATTTAGCATGCGTTATTTAATAAATTATGATGATGAGATAATGTTTTATTTATACATTGCACCCCCATATCATCATTACATCCTCAAAGTACTGATCCACATATATGTCTATGTGCTATTATGTCTCATAATGTAGGTATAAGTTGTAGCACACATACCATGTTCAGTTAGTTGCATCTTCCAGTCAATAGGTGATGAGTCTTTTTGATTCACGGGCTCGAGTCAGTTATACAGTTTGAGGAATATTTTATTTTTTCTTTATTCAGTCATATAAAGTTAGGATAGTTGGGATTCATAACCTGGCTACCTATAGTCAATACTAGTATAGTCTTCATAGACAGTCAGTAGAAGATGATCTAATTTTACTCTAGTTTGTTTTGTAAAATCAGAGATGTATCTTTTTGATATATATTTCTATCGATCAAGTTCAAAAAAGATTTATGTTTCCACTGATTTTGTTTAGATTTATGTATCTTATTCAATTGCTTATGATTTATTCCAATAGAACGGTTAGCTTGGGATCACTTATGGTTCTAAGCATCGTGTGACATCTCGGGATAGATTTTTAGGGTGTTACAACGGATATCTCTAGGTGGGTTATGTACATGCAGTAGGTAGATAAAAAGAAGAAGAAGTAGGTTGAGATAGGAGAAGGTAGAGAAGGATGTTCAAATTTTCTAAGTAGGGTGGTGGACAATAGAAGAGTGGAGAGGATGGTGAAAGTGTCCCAAGAAGATGTGGAACAATTCTCAGTCTTACTCGTCGGCTAGTGCTCCATGCCCAAGGCCATCGAGTGATACAAATTTCCGTAGTAGTGAAAACTTTAGGGCATAGGGTGCCCAATCTAAGGCTAATTAGGGCCCAGTCAGCTCCATAATATCCTTTCTAAAGATTTTGTGCCTGAGTGCATCCAAGTTACTCTGAAGAAAGAAAAGACAAATGCTTCAACTATGGTTAGCTAGAGTATATGATTAAGAAATGTCTAGTGGACAAGGTTGATTTTGTCTATATAAGGTTCCTGTTGCCTCTTCTTTGGCTCTGACACCAAAGGATAAACCATCTAGTTTTGGCACTGGTCAAAACCTTCTCTATGATTTCACTACCCTCCAAGAGTTTGGGGCATCACCTGATGTTATGACTAGTATGTTGAAACTTTTTCCCGGGATGTGTATTTTTTATTTTATCTGGGGTCTACTTTGTCTTATGTGACCCCATTTATGGCTGTGCGTTTTGTTTTTGGTCCTGAGTGTATTTTAGACTTTTTTCTCTTTCTACCTCGGGGTGACTCTGAGGTGGCTAAATGAGTCTATAGGGGTTTTTTAGTATCTATGGGTGGTCAGGAGGTTTTGGTGGATCTGTTTGAATAACATATTATTGATTTGATGTCATATTAGGGTTGGATTTGTTGTACTCATCCTATGGTTCTCTAGACTATCAAACCCGTACAATTGTCTTTAAATTCCCTAATGAGCTAGTTTTTTAGTAGGCGGGTGGTTCCCTATCCCCTTAGGGGAAGTTCATATAGTAACTTATAGCTTGGAGGTTAATCTTTAAAGGAAGTCTCTATCATCTGGTCTGGGTTAAAGATTCTAACTCAGAGGGTCCTTCTTTGTATTTCCTCTTGGTGGTGAATGAATTCCCTGAGGTCTTCCCTGATAACCTTCTGGATGTTTCTCCTTGTAGTGAGATTGATTTTGGGATTGACCTTGTTCGATACACTCATACTATTTCTATTCTCCTATATAGAATAGCTCCATATGAGTTGAAGTAGCTTAACGAGAAAGTAAATGATCTTTTAGACAAGGGTTTCATCTGTCCTAGTATGTCTCTATGGGGTGCACTGGGGTTATTCGTGCATAAGAAGAATGATTCTCATTGGATGTGCATTTACTAAAAGTAGTTGAATAAGGTGACGGTAAACAATAAGTTCCTTTCCAAAGTATAGATGACTTGTTTGATCAACTATAAAGTTCTAAATTTTTATCAAAGATCGACCTAAGATTCAGATATTATTAGTTAAACATTAGGGATGTGGATATCTGTAAGACTGCCTTTACATACTCGAGATAGGAATTTTGAGTTTCTGGTCATGTTATTTGGGTTGATCAGTGCCTCGACGACCTTTATGGGCTTGATGAATAGAGTCTTCTATCAGTTTTTTGATTTGTTCATTATTCTATTCATAAATGATACTTTGGTGTACTCTAAGAGTGAGGTGAATCATGCTAATCACCTCCACATTGTATTACAGACCCTAAAAAGCAATAGTTGTCTGCCAAATTATTAAAATGTGAATTCTGGTTGAATGCAGTCACTTTTATAGGTCATGTCATTTTTAGTAAAGGAATCATAGTGGATCCACAGAAATTTATAGTGTTGAAGAGGTGTCCGAGACCCACAACTCTAACTAATATTTAGAGATTATAGGGTTTAGCAAGGTTCTATAGAAGATTTATGGGAAGTTTCTTTTCTATAGCTACCCCATTTACTAAGCTAACTCAGAAGAAGGTAAATTTTTTATGTTTTATTGCTTCTAAGGGTAGTTTTGATAAGCTAAAAGTTAAGCTAACTTTAGCTCTAGTATTGACCTTGCTCAAGGGAACGAATAGATTTGTGGTCTGTTGTGATGTGTCCCATATGTGTATTGGTTAGATTTTAATTCAACATGGTAAGGTGATAGCTTGCGCCTCTAGACAGTTAAAGGTGCATGAGATTAATTATCCAACTCTTGACTTTGAGCTATTGGTTGTGGTGTTTGCATTGAAAATTTGGGATCACTATTTGTATAGGGTACATGTTGATATTTTTTTATACCATAAAATCCTGCAATATGTGTTTACTTAGAAAGAACAGAACCTCAAGCAAGGAAGATGGCTTGAGCTGCTCAAGGATTATGACATGAGTCTTCACTACCACTTAAATAAAGATGACATAGGTTCTATGCTTTTTATAGGTCATCCATGTAGAGTCTAACTCATGTGGAAAAGGAGAAGTGAGAGTTAGTGAAGGATATTCATTATTTGTTTAACCTTAAATTTGGTGTTTCAGAATCTTAGGCTCTTGGTGTATTTGTATAGGAGGTGGCACTGTCATCTCTTTGTGCCAAGATAAAAGAGACTCAAGTGTTTGATCCTATCTTGATGAGTATCAAGGGTGATGTAGGTAGGAATAAGTTGATGAACTTCAAGATTTGTGGTGATGGTACCTTGCTATACCAAGAAAGGTTCTGTGTTCCCAATATAGATAATTTACAAGAGAGGATCATAGCTGAGGCACATGAGTCGAACGATGCTATTCATCTTGGTTAAACAAAATAATATCATGAACATAAGGAGATGTATTGGTGGAAAAATATAAAGTAGGATATGGCTAGTTTTGGGTCAATGTTCAAGGTGTGCCAACAAGTGAAAGTTGAACACATGAGGCCCAGTGAATTATATCAAGAATTTGAGCCACCTTTATGAATATGGGAGGTGATCAACATGGATTTTGTTATCGGTATTCCTCGATCTCAGAATCAGTTTAATTTTGTTTGGGTGGTCATCATGGATAGGATGACAAAGTCTACTTATTTCTTATCTATCCAACTTTTTGGAAGAGAATTATGTAAGGTTGTACCTCCAAGATATTGTGAAGTTGCATAGGGTGACTATTTCTTTCATCTTATATCACGATACATAGTTTTCATCTCACTTTTGGCGATTATTTCAAAAAGGTTAGCTGACCAAGGTGAGTCGTAGATTTCATTTCATCCGCAGTCGGATAGGAAAGAAAAAGAACTATTAAGACATTAGAAAATATGCTTTGGGCTTGTATTTTTGACTATGGTGGTAGTTGGGTTGAGCATTTGCCTCTTATAGATTTTGCCTATAATAATAGCTACCACTATAGCATTGGAATGACTCCTGTTGAGATGTTGTATGGTAGGAGGTGTAGATCTCCTATTGGGTGGTCGAGGATAGTGAGGCTGAGATATTTTGCCCACATTTGGTTCACCAAGAGATAAAGAAGGTGAAAGCAATTTGGAATAGACTTAAGGATGACCAAAGTTGCCAAAAGTCTTATGCGGATGTGAGGCAAAGAGTGTTGGAGTTTTTGGTTGGGGATATGGTGTTCTTGAAGTGTATCCCATGAAAAGAGTGATGCAACTTGAGAAGAAGGGGAAGCTTAGTTCCCGGTATGTTGGTCTATACTTAGTTTTGAGAAGGGTTGCTAATGTTGCGTATGAGTTGGGGTTTCCTTCTAGTTTGAGATTTGTATTCACCTGGTATTCCATGTTTCTAGGTTGATAAAGTGTATGGGTGATCTGCTGCAAATTGTTCCTATCAAGGATATTGGTATTTTGGATTCCCTATCTTATGAGGAGATCTAGATTGAGATCTTGGATCAAAAGGTTTGTTTTTTACGGACCAAGGATGTGGCCTCTATAAAGGTTCTATAGAGGAACCACAAGGTCCAAGAGGCTACTTGGAAAGCTGAAGAGGACATGAACTCTACGTATCCTTTAAGACCCCGTAAAATCATACATCAAATTCAGCCCGTAAATCTCCATGAGAGATCCCAACACATAGAAAATTTAGCTAAGAGTTTAAGGACTTAGTCATATTGTAAGCCTCCAAACTCCGGGGAATTATTTCATGACCTTCCTGACCTCTATTTTTTGATTTTTAAGTTACATTACGATGGGGCAAGTTAGTAGTACATTTCGGGTGAGATTTAGAATTTTTTAAATATCGTAAGGTCATGTTTGGTTGCCCAAACCAGTAGCTAAAGGCTATAGTTGGGTGCCGCCTAGGGAGCACCACTGCTCTAAGTAGGGCACCGCCCTGGGTTCTCCGGAGGACTAAGAAGGGTGTCGCGCTGGTAATTCCCATTAGGCCAAACATTTGGAAATTCATCCCTGAACTTTGAGGGGAAAAATGGTCATTTTCCTATCCCTATATAAGCCCATAAACACATAATTCATCCATTTTGAAGTCAAAATATACTCCTTTCTCTCAAAAAATCTCAAGAACAAGTTAGCTTTTTTAATTGCGGATTCAAATTCTAGAAAATAATAATCAAACTTCATAGAATCAACAACTAAGGTATGCATAGTGTTCATTCATGGATTCCTTTCATCGATGAAGCTTAAGAATCCTTTTCTAAAAGTTGAATGATAAATTCAATATTATGAGTTGGATTATGTTCATGGATTTATTGTTGTATGATTTGCAAGATTGAATTTTATTATGTTTTCATAAAATTATGCTAGTGTGTGGGTTGAAATTATGAAATTTGGGTTGAATTGTGGAATCATGTTGTACTAATTTATAAACCATGCCTATGCCCTAAATGGTGCATGCAAGTTGTTTGACAAATGCCTAAGAGGATAGAAAATATGCAAGTTAGTTTAATTATGACCTAAATGTTAAATGCATGTTATTCTCTTATGTTCAAAGTGACTTCCATGTTATTCTTATGTATTGTAATTGCTGGTGGATTGCTCATGTATAAGCCTTATGAAATTATGCCATGTTTACATGCAATCCTATTCATGTACCAAACTATGATAATTATGTGTTTCATGAAATCCCCAAATTTATTGTAGTATGAATTATTGATGTTGGTCATGTATTCAAGAAGTGTCATGCTTTGTCAGTTTCCTTCTATAGAGTCCTAGGGGTACTTGTGCCCAAAAATTTAGCTGTGTGCCTAGAGCTAGTGTCATGTTTTCAAGATACTTTTAGTCAAGACTTGTTTAGTAGAATTCATTTAGTCTCATGACTCAGAAAAACTCAGTAATCTCAGTAATCCAAGTAACCTCAGAAATATCAGTAATTCAGTAATCTGAGTAGTATTCCGTCAATCAATGAAACTCAATGAAGTCAATCTGGTTTAGTTTAGTTAATGATGTTTAGTTTCTATTTAGATAGGAGTAGGATTTAGTAATGAGTGAATCCAAGGATGAGGGCACACACTGACAGTTGAGGGTGTGATCCTTAGAAGCAATCCTTGCATTCCAAAACTATGTGCCCATCATAGGTTGAGACATCAACACTGACAGATGTGGGTTAATGAGGTGGATTAACACTATCAGATGAGGGTCCCATCATTATATTTTGGGGACACTGTCAGATGAGCATCACCTACAGCTTGTCCTTACTAGTGACACAGTATTGACACCCTTCCAATTGGAGTTACAAATTAGACCCCAAGTTAGCTATAATAGCGTATTTGGGGGCATGCCGATTAGATGACTACTTCCCACAGTCTTAGTCTCAGTTTCAGTATCAGTAAAAGAACTCAGATAGTTTTTTAGAATTATGATTATCAGATACAGTCACTCAATACAGTACGAAACTCAGCTAGTTCCATCAAAACCTATATTGTCAGGCACAATCACTCAGTATCAGTTACACTAGTTATATAAGTTATATTATTTATTAGTAACTCATGTTGTCAGTATTCAGACTCAGTAGTCAGTATCAGCATGAATTCAGTTACAGTTTCTCATTCATGCATGTATTCTCATGTTCATGTTATACAGTCAGCTAGTATATGTTCATGCATATGAACCCTATTACATTCGGCCTACCTCACTTGCATACCAGTACATTTAATCATACTAAAACATTTGTGCTATGGTGTTTTCATATGATAGGTTCAAAACCCAAAGTTTCAGAGCATCAGTAGCATTCTAGTTTTAGCAGTCAGAGTCTGCAATGAGTCCTCATCATTTGAGGATATTATAATTTAATTATTTCATTACTTTCAATATTTCAGAGTTAGTTGGGGACATGTCCCATGAACTCCATAGTTTTCAGACAGATTAGAGGCTTTCAAATTACAGTATGTTCAGACAGTTTATTTTAATTTTTTGTATTTCAATACCACTTTTAGATATTTTTTTTATTAGATATGTTACAGTTTTGAACCTTATCGCTTTACAAATTATATTCTTTATATTTTACAGTATAGTATTCAGTGATTAGTTATATATATGAGTAATGGGTTAGCTTGTGGTCCTTTAGGGTCATAAGCACCGTGTAGCATTCTAGGTACCAGAGTTAGGGCATTACTAACTTGGTATTATAGCCTAAGGTTCAATAGTGTCCTAGGAATTCTGAAAACCGTATCTAGTAGAGTCTTGTGCATGGGGGTGTTGCGCGCCACATTTATTTACAAGAGGCTATAAGATGTTTTAGGAATAGTTTCCCTTCTTTCAGTATTCATGTCATGCCAGTGAGCATAAGCTCAGGTTTAACTCTCAGTTTAATCCATTTCTCCCTTTTAATTTACAGAACATGCCTATCAAAAGAAGAAATCAGCCTGTCCAAGCAGATCCCTTGGACGAACATGTTTCTCATGCGAAGTTCAGATCTGCATTCACTACTCTTGCTAACTCAGTTACTTTCTCTAATGAATGACCAACTATCATTTCGTCTAACCAGTGGCCAATCCAGCAACATTCAAGATTCAGGACTTCTCCAAAATAAATCCTGCATCCTTTTTTGGGTCTAAGTCAGATGAAGACCCTCAATAATTCTTTGATTAGGTTCAGAAGTCTACAAATATCATAGAGGTGACAGTTGTTGAAAGTGATAAGCTATCTGCATACCAGTTGTAGGATGTGGCTCACACTTAGTTCAAGTAGTGGAAGTCAGAGAATGAAGTTGAGGCAAATCCTATAGTGTGGGAGGATTTTTCCACCTTTTTTCTTCACAAATTCTTTCCCCTATAGATGAGGAAAGCTAAGATATTAGAATTTATCAACCTCGGATAGGGAAACATGATAGGAAAGAGTATTCTCTTAAGTTTACTCAACTATCTAGATACGCTCCTCATGTGATGGCAGATAGCTGGGCAAGATGAGTAAGTTTGTTTCAAGGGTGAATGATAGTATGGTCAATGAGTGCAGATCTACCATGTTTATTAGTGAGATGGACATAGCCAGGATTATGATCCACGCTCAAAAAATAGAAGAGCAGAAGATTAAGACAAGAGAGAAGCAGAGTAAGAGAGCAATGGCAAGTAGTTTCAACTTTGCTCAGCCTAAGTCTAAGGATAGAAATCATTCTTAGTTCTGACCTAAGTCATCCATTTCAATTCATTCCTCATCCAGTGCTCCAATGCTGAAATTTGGAGACAGCATAGCAATAGGACACTAGGCTCTAAGTTTCAGGGTAGTGTTAGCCGTGCCCAAACCAATCCCTTTTGTCAGACTTGTGGTAAGAGTCATAAGGGTATTTGTAGAGCTAGCAGTGATGTGTGTTTCGTATGTGGCAAGCGAGGCCATAGAGTTAGAGATTCTCCTCAGTCAGGTTATCAGGGTCATTATAACAATTTCTTATCTCAGTTCGATCACCCAAATTAGTAGGGTGCAACCATAGAATGCCCCAAAAATCTGTCCCAAGACGTCACATGGTGCTTGGAACTACCAGTGATCCTAAGATAACCCATGAGTTGGAATACTCTTAAGAAAATAAATTATAACATAATAAATAGCTGTTCTACATTACAGAAACATAATCATACAGAAAATCTATAATAGATATAATATTGTTAAAGCTTTACAATATGATATATCCTAAGGATAAAACTGAAATTAAATGGCTGACTCTAACTAATATCTATGAAGCCTCTACTGTACTAACTAAAGATAGCTGGGATATGCCTCCAACTGCCACTAATCAATACATATAAAAGTAAATAAACTGTATATGAACTAAAATTATCTGGAATTCCCAAAGTAGTTGAACTCATCATCTGCTGGCTGAAATCAGAAACTGTATGATCGTGATGCATAGGCTATAAATGGTACCTACATTGTCAGGAAATTAAGCCACAAAGACGTATATGTGGATCAGTACTTCTAGAATGTATTGAGTATGTAGGGGTGAATGTAATAAGTAAAACTAATTTTATATGTAATCTTAAAACATGCATGCTAAGTGTAAGCAAACCTTGGAACTAAACTGAGTTACTGAGGCTGTAACCAGGATTGTGCTGAGTCTCATACTAGAATTGAATACTGGGTTTTGATAACTAATTTACTGATATATAACGTTACTGATACTGTAATAATGGTAGCTGAGTCTACTAATACTATATTAATAAGAATTGATAAATGTGTGACTGTGTCTGCCAGTCCTAAAATATGAAGAACTATCTAAGTTCTTTTTTGAGCTGAGTGACTGTATCTGGCAATCCAAAATCTGAAGAACTATCTGAGTTCTTTACTAAGTTGAGTGACTGTATCTGACAGTCTTGAATTTGAAACTGAAACATTGGGAAGTAGTCATATAACTGACATGCCCCGTATAAGATAACTGAGTTGGGGTCTAATTTGTAACCCCAATTGGAAGGGTTTCAATACCTCACCATTGGTAAGGACAAGCAGTGAGTGACCCCCA
Organism: Capsicum annuum; assembly: GCF_002878395.1. NCBI lineage: Eukaryota > Viridiplantae > Streptophyta > Magnoliopsida > Solanales > Solanaceae > Capsicum > Capsicum annuum. The sequence continues at coordinate 17,984,611 of NC_061121.1, forward strand.
TTTGGCAGGTGAGTTCCTATCCTTGGGTTCTCTCGGTGCTAGTTTCTACTTCCATCTGAATGGACACTGAACATAATTAACTAAACTGAATTGAATAGATTCATGAAGTTCTATTGACTGATGGAATACTACTGAGATTACTGAGTTACTGAGCTTTCCTGAGTCACATGACTGACTGAGTATTATGGATCATGGCTTGCTGAGGATCTCATGAAAACATAATACTGGATCTAGGTACACAACTATATTTTTCAGGTACAAATACCCCCAGGACTCGATATCATGAAACTTACAAGACTTGACACTTCTTGAACACATGACCAATGTCAACAATTTGTAATACAATGTGTTGGGGATTTCGTGAAGCACATAGTTATTATAATAACATACCAATAGTCAATTGTCAACAATGCTTTCATTTAGACATTTTGTCAAACATTTGGAGGTTATGGATTTGTACATGAAAGAAAAGACATGGTAACATATCATGATTACCCTATTCAATTCATATGGGCATTCTATCAAGTACATAAAGACTAACACTTGGACATGGGAATATCTTAAAAACATGGGAGCATAGCATGCTTACATAACTAAAATCATGATTTGAGGATTTACATGGAATTCACGTGAAATAGAATATGGGTTTTCATCAAAACATGTAAAATTCATAACTTGAGCACAAGAAAGTCTTAATTATGAAGGAATAATAGAGTGACATGGAAAAATCCATGACTTGAGGATTCATCTTGAAACTAGTTAAATCATGTTATGTAAGACTTTGTTCAACAATCATTCTTGTAGGCATTTCATCAAACACTTGTAATTCATGGTTTAGGCTAAGCATGGGAATAGTTAAAAATTGTAGTAATGGCATGCTTTCACCTCAAAAATAATCAATTTGGGTTTAAATTTAGCGAACAATCACATTAAAACATGTAAGGTTCAATATCACCAACAATTTCATGGAAACATGATTTAAGCTTGAGATTCATGAAAATTTATAAGTAAAATTTATGGGAACATATAAAGTTTATAAATTTAAACTTGAAATTTGAGTTTTGGGCTCCATGGGTGAAAGAGGATCCATGGATGAAATTTGAGTTTTGGGCTCCATGGGTGAAAGAGGACCCATATATGAACTCCCACATACCTCTATTTCTTGAATTGTGAAGAAAGCTTGAATTATGAAATCTTTAGTGATGAATTTGTGAAAGAAACCTGATTCTTAATTTTTTTCTTGAAGGTTTATTGAACTTGGAAACTCTAACCCTTGGATTATTGAAGAAATATTGAATTTAAAACTTAAATCCTTGAGTTCTTGATATAAAAGTTGTACATTGTTCATGGTTGAAAAAGAGGAGGGTTTTACGTGAGTTTTGATGAGGAAAAGTGGGCAAATAATGCCCTTTGAGGGTGTTATAAATCATCCATTGGACGTTTGGGGTCAAGGGAAAAGGACAAAAGTGTCCTTGACCGTTAATAATCTAGAACTGTGTAGGAAATGCTCTCGTGTCGCAACCCCTCATTGGGTTAAATAGCCCTCGTGTCGTGAGGCTATCGCGACTCCTCACTGCCTCACACAAAAAATAGCATAACTTTTTGCTCGTGTATCCAATTTTTGGGAAATTGGTATAGTTGGAAAGCTAATTAAATTATATACAGTTTTTTGGGTCTTAGGATTAAAATTTACATGTATATAAATAGTTATACATGTTTGAAGTATACCCTTGTTGAATTGAATATCAAATTTTGGGTGAATCAAAAGATCTTAGCTCAACTTGGATCTAAGTGATTTCTATGAATATTTTTAACCTCAAAAGAAAATAAAACTTGAGGATAAAGATTTTGAAAATTTTAATTACAAGGTAATCACTTGGATTATAGCTTATACACTTAAGAACGATGGTTCATATACTAGCCGAAAAATGTAGGGTATTACACACCTCCAGTGCTACTAGTAGGCAATGCCCAAATAGATTCTATGCTCTTCAGTCCTAACAGCATCAAGAAAATTCTCCTGATATGGTTATTGGTATATTATAGATTTTTCATTTGCATATTTATGCTTTTCAAGATCCAAAAGCTTCTTTGTCTTTTTTACTTCTTATACAATAGTTGATTTCAGAGTTTGTCCCAAAATTCTAGTAGGGACCTTCTCAGTTTCTACCCAAGTGAGTAAAACTATCATAGCTCGATGGGTATACAGGAACTATTCGGTTATGATATCTCAAAAAGTCACTTCAGGAGACTTAGTCAAATTAGAGATGATTGATTATGATGTCATTCTCGGCATATATTGGCTTCATTCCCTCTATGTCACAGTTGATTAAAAAATAGAATTTTCCAGTTTTAGTTTTTGAATGAACCTGTCCTTGAGAGGAGTGGTAGTACTTCAAATTTTAGTGTTCAGTTTGTTTCATACCTTTGTGCAAGGAAAATGATATCTAAGGGATATGTCTATCATCTTGTTCGAGTTAAGGACACTAGTTCTAAAACTCTCAGTCTTGAATCATTCCTAGTAGTGAATGAAAATTCAAATATCTTTCCCGAAGATCTTCAAAGAATTCCTCCCAAAAGGGAAATAGACTTTGGCATTAACCTTTTTCCAAACACTTAGCCCGTATCTATTCCGCCATATATAATTGCACTAGAAGAAATCAAAGAATTGAAAGAGCAGTTGAAGGATCTCTTCAATAAGGTATTCATTAGACCCAGTGTATCCCCATGGAGAGCACTAGTCTTATTTATGTACAAGCAAAAAGTTTCTCTTAGAAGGTGCATAGACTACCATCAACTTAATAAAGTCACATTTACGAACAAATATCCACTACCTAGAATGGATGAATTGTTCAACCAACTTTAGGGTGCCAATTACTTCTCTATTATAGACTTCAGGTTAGGTTATCATAAGCTCAGAGTTAGGGAGTATAACACTCCAAAGACAGCTTTCAGGACTTGATCTGGTCACTTCAAATTCTCAGTCATTTCCTTTGGTCTTACCAATGCCCCAACAATTTTTGTGGACTTGATAAACAGTATGTTCAAGAAGTACTTGGACATGTTCATCATAGTCTTCATAGATGACATCCTTGTCTACTCCCGCAGTGAAAGTGATCATTCAGACCATTTTAGAATAGTATTATAGACTCTCAGAAATCATCTGTTGTTCACCAAATTCAGTAAGTGCGAGTTTTGGTTAAGGTCAGTATTATTTCTTGGTCATATCATTTTCGGTGATGGCATTAGAGTTGATCCTCAAAAAACTAAAGTAGTAAGAAACTGGCCTCGCCTTGTCTCTCCATTAGATATTAGGAGTTTCTTAAGTTTGGCTGGCTATTACAGATGGTTTGTTAAGGTATTTTATTCTATTGCATCCCCTATGTCCAAATTGACTCAGAAAAAAGTCAAGTTTCAGTGGTCAGATCCTTGTAAGAAAAGTTTTTAGGAGTTGAAGACTCGACTAAACTCAGCTCCAGTTCTAGCATTACCAGATAGTCCAGATAGGTTCGTAGTGTACTGTGATGCATCCAAAGTAGGTTGGGTTATTTCTTCATGAAGCATGGTAAGGTCATAACCTACACCTCCAGTAACTAAAACCCCATGAGAAGAGTTATGCTACTCATTATCTTGAGTTAGCAGCCATAGTATTCGCCTTAAAGATTTGGAGGCATTACTTGTAGGATGTTCATGTAGATATGTTTATAGATCATAAGATCCCTTAGTGTGTCTTCTATCCAAAATACCTTAATCTCCATTAGAGAAGGTGGTTAGATCTCTTGAAAGATTTCGACATTAGCGTCCTTTATCATCCAGGAAAGGCCAATGTAGTGGCCGACGCTCTCAGTAGACTATATATAGGTAGTTTTGCTAATGTTAAGGACAACCTAGGGTTCCAACCCAAAAGTTCAAGAACTCTTGAACTCCCCCGTCAATTCTCTCCAAATCAAGAAATTAAGGTATGCTAGTGTTGATTCTTGGGATCCTTTCACCCGAGTAGTTCAAGAACCCTTTTTAAGATTCTTAAGTTTATGTTTTATGAGATTTCATGATGCATGTGAATTGAGGTTGAAGTTTATGTTGATATTGTGTTTTAATTCATGTTTTGATTATAAAGATTCAAGCTTTTCTCTTAGTATGTGTTGATTATGTGATGTTCATGATAAAAGTCCTTCAAGAAGAATGTTGAATTATGTAATCATGTTAATTATGTGTATTGGATGTTGTATGACCAAAGTATGCTTTCCACGTGTTTGATAATTTGCTTGTGTGAAGGAAATAGGGCTATTATAGAATGTTAGCTAGAAACCCCAATTTGGTATAAGCCATGCATGCCAAATTGTTTGTTAGAAGCTTTAGAGAATGAATTGTGGCATGTTAGAATGAAATCCTCAAATATGTACACTTGAATGCATGTTATATGTCTAATGTAAGATCTTGTGGGACAATTTATGAGATGTTGGTGTGTATTCCTTATGTAAATGCATGTGAGTATTACCAAGTGTTTGAAGAGATATTTTATTATGTGTATGGTGAATCTAATGCCATGATGTTGATGTTGGTCATTAATTCAGGAAGTTATGTCTTGTCAGTTTCCTTCTATTGAGTCCTGGGGATACTTGTACCTGAAAAATATGGCTGTGTGCCCAGAGCTGAATCAGTCTCAAGATAATCTCAGTCGTGCTATGATCAATAGAACTCAGTCAGTTATAGAATTCAGAACTCTCTGACAGTTATAGAACCTAAGAAATCTCAGTAATTTAAGAATCATAAGCATTCTAGCTTTAGTTCAGTACTCAGATCAGATCTTAGTAGTATTCAAGAATTTAGTTCCGAACCTCAGTAGCATTTAAGTGATCAATTCAAAACTTAATTTCATTCAGTCAAATAATAGATTTAGTAGTATTTCATCAGCCTTCGGAATTAAATGAACTCATCTAAACTTAGTTACTCGGTATGATTAATAACAGGTTTAGCTTAGTCTAAGTATAACTCTAAGAATCAAGTTAGTGTCTTTCAGTTGGGAGTAGGATTTATAACCAAGCGAGGGCAGGGATGGCAACTTCCCCGTTATTTAGGTAGAGTCATTAGAAGAAATACCTATACCTCAAAAACTACATAGCCAGCATAGGATAAAAAGTTGCCCGTCATATTAGGCTTGACTACCTCCCTAAAGTCACCCATCATATTAGGCTTGGTTCTAACCTAGTGTCACCCGTATTATTAGGCATAACATCCTGGGTTCAGAAAGAAGTGTATTTACACATGGGACGGTTCTAAGAACCTTTCAACTGGGGTTACAGGTTGGACCCCAAAGAAGCTAGAAAGGGCATGTCGGTTAGATGAATACTTCCCACAGTCTCAGTTTCAGATTCAGTATCAGAAATAGAATTCAGTTGAGGAGTCACTTATAATATTAGGTTTCACTACTTCTCAAAGGTAACCCATTATATAGGCTTGATCCTAAATTCAGACAATCATATTCATTATCAGTAAACTCAGAGGTCACCCATTATATAGTCTTGATCTTAGATATAATAAATCAGAATTAGTATCAGTAAGATTAGACATCAATCTCAACAGACTCAGTCATTCAGTCTCTCAGTATTAGTAAACTCAAACATCAGTACTAGTAGACTTGTCATTAGTAAGTTAGTATTCAGAAACTAGCATTCAGAGTTCGTATTCAGTGTTACTGCAATTCCAGTTTTTGTTTGTGTACTAATGCATATGTCCTTATTCAGCACTCTTATGTTATTCAATTAAGTTATGTTCATGTAAAAGCCCTTGTATTTAGCCTTATCTCGTCTTGCATACTAATTACATTTCCACGTACTGATGCATTTGTTCTATGGTATTTTTACTTGACGCCATAGGTTCAGAAGTATGAGCCTCAGAGTACCCTTAGCAGTCCAGATCCAATCAGTAGCAGTAAATGTAGCAGTGAGTCCTTTTCATTTGAGGATGATCCATATTTTTACTATTTCATTAGATTAAGATTATTTTTAGTAGATGGAGTTAGTTGGGGACATGTCCCATCAATTTAACAGTCGAGATTGTTAGAGGCTTTTTCAAACAAATAAATTAGTCTGGAGTTTTCAGTTTTGAGTATTTTAGATGTTTTGAACCCTATGGAAAGTTTTTGCCAGCTTTCTGCATATATTATATTATATTATATTATGTAGTGCTTAGGTATCGATATGAGCTCTGTGTGGCAATCCAATTCAAAATAATTAGGGTATTACAAACTTGATATTAGAGCCTAAGGTTCAGTAGTGTCATAGGAAGTCTAAAAACACGTATCTAGTAGAGTCTTATGCATGGGTGTGTTGCATACCACATTTATGTACAAGAGGCTATAAGATGTTTTTAGGAACAATTTCCCTTCTTTTATGTCTTAGATCGTGCTATATAAAGGTTCTTTAATAAATTTATGTGGATTCTCATCATGTTTAAGGTACCAGAAATAGTGAGGCCTAGAGTCCTATAGATAGAGCTTTCTCAGACAGTCCCCGTAGATAGTTTCGGGATAGGGTTATCTAAAGTTGGGTAGAGTATGTTTCATGGGGTTAGTTGTATAAAAGGTGAATCAGTAGGCTTGAAATCATGTATGCAAGAGTTTTAGTGATCTGGAGTTATATGTGTTATTGGTGGAGGCATAGTGGTAATTCTCATGGTGTATAGAAAATATAACTTTAAGAGGGGTAAAATTTGAAGGCTAGGATGAGAGTAGTATGTTTATTACAGATTTGTGGGTATTCACATTATGCTTTAGAGACTAAGCTTGAATCTTTGAAGGATTTAAGTTTATGGACTTTAGACTAAATATGAGGGTGCGGATGCAAGTTAAAAGATGTGATATTAGTAGCCCATGATAGTAGCGGATGTGATGTTGATGTATATGTGGCTAGATATATTTTAGAGATTTCAGTAGGTTTGATAGTGCATGAAAGAATTTAAGTTTGATGATTGCAGAGATTAAAGGAAGTCAAGAGTTGTATCCCAGGAGATAGTATGATCAGTTTAGAGTTTAGTAAGGTGTTCACAGACTTTTGATGGTGTCTTAGAGCTAAGGTTAAGAGTATATTTGAAAGAGTTCAGGAGAAGTACTTTAGTTAAATATAAGTTTTCAGCATTAAGTGGATAGTAAAGCCAGCAAGTCAGTTTAGCAGTCAGCCAGTCTGATTTATATAGTTTATTTTCGCATCGTCTCATCTAATCATGCTATCAGAAATCTCAGGAATGTAACTATTCCAAGATAGAATATCCTAGTGTTTGCAAGTTCAGCTTAGTTTATGCATCATGAATTTGTTTCAGACTCCCAAGGTTCAGTTATAATCTAGTTCGCAGATGTCCAACACATCACCTCAGTATATCAGTGAAGTAAGCATTCCTTGATGGACATAGTATCCCAAGGGGTAGATATCCTATAACTCCCCAAAGTTTTCAATTCCTTAAAGCCATTTAGTTTCATGCTCAGATTCTTATTACAAGCTTTGCATCAGTTATTATTGCATAATCAGTCATGCTTTCAAGAGTCAGTCAAGTCATATGCTCATGTATTAGATATGCATGTTCAGTGGAAAAGTTCATCTTATCAGTGTATTCAGTCATGCATTTATGAAAGTAACTCAGTCTAATACCCATGCATCATATATGCATGTTCATTATGAGAATTCAGGTTATCAATAATTTTATTCGGGTATTCTATGTATCAGCTATGCATATTCAGTAGAAGATTCAGTATATTAATAGTTCCCATTGTATAGTTAGGTTTCAGATGTTCACATCTCCTTAGTAAGTTTAGTCTATCAAAATTCTCAACTTAGTCAGCCTAATTTGAGGATGAATGATCCCAAGGAGGAGATAATGTAATGCCCTGTAACTTTTACAAATCATTAGAGCATTTAAAGTATGCCAAGAGAAGCTTAGCACTCAAAAATTTGGCTAAGTGTTAGAACTTCATCATTCCATAATCCTTAAAAACTTTAACAAATTATATTTATGACCTTATCGACCTCTGATTTTTGATTTTCAAGTTGCATTATGATGGGGCAAGTCACTAGTACATTCTGGGTGAGTTTTGTATTTTTCAAAATCCATTTAGGGCATGCTTGGATTTTGAAATAGTAAGGTCATGCAATTAGCATGCATTGCATGGTCCATCTCACTGGGCTTAGCATACGACAGAGCATGCGGCACATGCTCCAGTGCAGAGGAATAGAGCATGCGATGCATGGTCCATAGCACGCTGCTACAATTTTCAGCTTTCATCCCCGTTTTCCAACGATAAATGGGTCATTTTTCTACCCCTATATAAGTCCTTGAACACGTAATTCAGCCTCATTAAACCCAAATTATAAGGTTTTCTCTCAATTTTCTCTCAAGAACAGCCTATGGTTTCAACCCAAAAGTTCAAAAAATCAAGCACTTCTCCGTCAATTCTCTCCAAATCAAGAAACTAAGGTATGCAAGTATTGATTCTTAGGATCCTTCCACCGAAGAAGTTCAAGAACCCTTTTTAAGATTCTAAAGTTTATGTTTTATGAGATTTCATGATGCATGTGAATTGAGGTTGAAGTTTATGTTGATATTGAGTTTTAATTCATGTTTATAAAGATTTAAGCTTTGATCTTAGTATGTGTTGATTATGTGATGTTCATGATAAAAGTCCTTCAAGAAGCATTTTGAATTATGTAATCATGTTAATTATGTGTATTGGATGTTGTATGACCAAAGTATGCCTTCCACGTGTTTGATAATTTGCTTGTGTGAAGGAAATAGGGCTATTATAGCATGTTAACTAGAAACCCCCAATTTGGTATAAGCCATGCATGCCAAAGTGTTTGTTAAAAGCTTTAGAGAATTACTTGTGGGATGTTAGCATGAAATCCTCAAATATGTACACTCAAATGCATGTTATGTGTCTAATGTAAAATCTTGTGGGACGATTTATGAAATGTTTGTGTGCATTCCCTATGTAAATGAATGTGAGTATTTCTAAGTGTCTGAAGAGATATTTTATTATGTTTAGGGTAAATCTAATCCTATGATGTTGATGTTGGTGATAAATTCAAGAAGTCATGTCTTGTCTACTTCCTTCTATCGAGTCCTAGGGGTACTTGTACCCAAAAAATATAGTTGTATGCCTACAGTCAAAGAAGTCTTAAGATAATCTGAGTCGTGGTATGATCAATAGAACTCAGTCAGTTATAGAATTCAGAACTCTCTGACAGTAATAGAATTTAAGAAATCTTAGTAATCTAAGAATCATAAGCATTCTAGCTTTAGTTCAGTACTCAGCTCAGATCTTAGTAGTATTCAAGAATTCAGTTCCGGACCTCAGTAGTATTCAAGTAATAAATTCAAAACATAGTATCATTAAGTTAGATAATAGATTTAGTAGCATTCCATTAGCCTTTAGAATCAACTGAACTCATCTAAACTCAGTTACTCAGTTTGATCAATAACAGGTTTAGCTCAGTCTAAGTACAGTTCTACGAATTAAGTAAGTGTCTTTCAGTTGGGAGTAGGATTTAGCACCGAGTGAGGGCAGGGAGGGAGAATTCCCCATTATTTAGGTAGAGTCGTTAGTAGCAATCCCTATACCTACAGAACTACGTAGCCAGTGCATGATGAGGAGTCACCCATTATATTAGGCTTGACTACCTCCCCAAAGTCACCCGTCATATTAGGCTTGGCTCCAACTAGGTGTTAGCCATCATATTAGGCATGGCATCCTGGGTTCATAGAGAAGTGTATTTACCCATGGCACAGTATTGACAGCCTTCCAACTGGGATTACAGGTTGGACCCCAAAGAAGCTAGAAGGGACATGTCGATTAGATGAATATTTCCAACAGTCTCTGTTTTAGATTCATTCTCAGAAATAGAATTCAGTTGAGGAGTCACCCATTATATTAGGATTGACAACCTCTCAGATGTCACTCATTATATAGGCTTGATATCAAATTTAGACAATCATATTCATTTTCAGTAAACTCAGAGGTCACCCGTCATATAGGCTGATCTCATATTCAATTCATCAAGTATCAGACATTATTATCAGTAAACTTAGAGGTCACCCATTATATAGGCTTGATATCAGATATAATAAATCAGTATTAGTATCAATAAGATTAGACATCAATCTCAATAGACTCAGTCATTCAGTCTCTCAATATTAGTAAACTCCGACATCAGTACTAGTAGACTAGTCATCAGTAAGTCAGTATTAAGAAACCAGCATTCAAAGCTCATAATTAGTGTTACTACAATTCCAATTTTGGTTTCTGCACTCATGCATATGTCCTCATTCTGTACTCTCATGTTATTCAGTTAAGTTATGTTCATGCATAAGCTCTTGCATTTAGGCTTACCTCATCTTGCATACTCAGTAAATTTCCACGTATTGATGCATTTACGCTATGGCGTTTTTACTTGACACCATAGGTTCAGAAGCACTAGCCCTATAGTACCCGTAGCAGTCCAGATCCAGTCAGCAGTAGTAAACATAACATTGAGTCCTCTTCATTCGAGGATAATCCATATTTTTACTATTTCATTAGATTAAGATTATTTTCAATAAATGGAGTTAGTTGGGGACATGTCCCATCAACTCCGCAGTCCAGACAGTTAGAGGTTTTTTTCAAAGAGATATATTAGTATTCAGTGTTTTGTTTTGAGTATTTTAGACATTTTGAATCTTATGGAAATTTTTTTCCATCTTTCTGCATTTATTATATTATATTATGGAGTTCTCAGGTACAAATATCAGCAAAGAGTTAGCTTGTGGTCCCTTGGGGTCATGAGCACCGTGTAGCGTTTCGATTCCAGAAAATCAAGGCGTTATAGTATTTCTATCTCTTACTTTAAAAAGTTCACTTTGGAGACAAAGTAGATTTTTAAGTGTGGGGTCAGGAAATTTCTAAATTTTGGCTCAATTTAAAATTGTTTAGATTAGGAATAAGTGAGATATTCTTGTTGGTGCTATTTTTGATTACATGATGCAAATAGGTTTGTTTGGAAAAGCATGTCGAATTGTGTGAATTGCAATTTTTGAAACTCGTAGTTTCATATTTATGACCTTGTACTTCTGGCATAAAATTGAATTAATATGGTTGGGAGTCTATGATGAACTTATTGAGTTGAACATGTGGTATGTGCGTGTAAGGTATTTTGTATATTCCTTATTGCAAATGATGTATAGAACTTTCCTGGTGTGTGTGTGAAGCAAAAAAAAGAATGTGAGTTTAGGAGATGATATAGGCATTTCGTTGATGACCTTTTTTTATACCTTCTATTTGTCCTACCCTTATGAATTTTCCTAGTTAAACCCCATTGATCTTTTAACTTATTTTCTTTAGTAGCCTCATAAGTAGCCTCATAAGTGCTTTAATGAAAATTTGAATTAGTAAGGAGTTGGAGAAATTGAAGAAGAAAAAGGTGAAATTGATGTCCCAAAGAAATGGTTATTGGTGTTTACAATTGATCTGTGGTGGATGGTTTTGATACAAATTATGTTAGATATATTGCCATGATGGAAAAGAATGATAAAAATGATTTATATGGTAGTAAACTATACGCCCACCGTGTGCTTATGTAAATGCTTAAAATAGATGGGGAAAAATAAAAGAGATGGTAGACAAAAATAGTGTAAATTTTGTTGTTGGAGATTGGTTTTAAATGTTTAACATAGTGTATTAAAGTTCTTAGAGATGTTAGTCACTATTCTTTGCCAAAATAGTTCCTACCCATCCTTTCGCCTACATTACAACCCAGAAAAGTCCTAATTGATCCTAATCTTTACATTCTACTATTAGTAGATAGTTACACTAAGGAAAAGCCTATGGTTCAATGTGCTTATCTTGTGAATTTTTTTTGAGGGTGAGCATAATTTGATTCTTGTGCCCATTGTTATAAATTTCATTATTGTGAGTGTTTATGGGTAATTCTCTTGTTGTAAGGGGCACATGTTTGATGAATATGGGTAATTTGTAATATGTTTTTAACTAAATAATAGGCATGAATTTCCAACAAGGTGATTAAATTCTTGAGGCGAGGATGTTTTGGGAGTAGGACTCTTGAGCTTTCAATTGTGTATAACATGCTTAGTGTAGAAACTTGCATTCTATGTAGTCATTTTAGTACTAGCTTAAATGTCTTCCATGTAGTAGAAGTGTGTAGTATTTTCAGCCCATGATGCTTAAATTTAAGAATTTTTTGAGGATTAACAAGGCTTTAAGTGTGGGGTTGTGAAAGTGAAATTAGCCTATGCTTAGATCGTGTTTTAAGTTCACTGTCTTTGATGTTGTGTTGTTTTGAGATATAAATTGTGTTGTTTAATGCTTTATGATTCTTTTTTAATGGATCATGATGATTTACTAAAGATATACAAGCTTCAAATCAAGTGGAAACAACTTAAAATGGCTCAAAATGGCTCAACGAAAGCACAATACCCAACTCTATGCAAATTTTGGCACCTGAAATGTTATGGGCGAGTGTGAAGTGATATGGGTGCATGCTAAGTTCCAAAACACTTAGAAGGGACCAAAAATAGTGGGTACATGTGATATACATGCGTTGCATGCTTCATTCCAGAGTTATATAGCATGCGACACATGCTGTATTTCAATGGTCTAATGCCTTGGAATAAATTATGAAGCCAACTTCCAGTGAGCGCATGCGATATTATGCGTCACATGCTCCATTCCATTGCAGAATTTCATGCGACGCACGCTCTACTCCACCCCTGGCCATCTCTATAAAAAGAAAATATTAACACAATTTAAGGGGTCTTAGACATTTGGGGGAAGCTTGAAGCAGCGGAAAACCACAAAAATCCTCCATTTTAGGGTTCTTAACCATTGTTTTGTACTTATTCAATTCAATATTAAATCTTGGTATGTTTAATTACTTGTATTTTTTATTGAATTCAATTTTTAGAAGCTAAACACCCCTATTCTGGGGTTGAGGCCAAGAACATTAATACTCTTTAATATTCTTTATTGTAGTGTAATTTTGGATTATTATATGGGATGTTCTTAATTTCTTGAGCTTAATATTTTAATGATTAGCTACCATTAGAATAAATCTACTTTTGTATGTAAATCCAGGAGGAGAATCATAGGATAGAATGAAGAAATTAAGGAACAAGGTTCTTACTATTTTATGAAATAAGGAGTTTGCATTAGCATCTAGGATAGAGATATACCTAGAAGATATTCTTCTTTCAGTCAGTCTCATTCAGAGACAAATATTCCCACGGGGGAGATATTATAAGACCCTACAAAATCATGTGTTAAATTCAGCCCGTAAAAATCCATGAGAGATCCCAACACTTAGAAAATTTAGCTTAGTGTTTAAGGACTTAGTCTCATTTAAAGCCTCTGAACTTCAGGGATTTATTTCATTACCTTCTAGACCTCCGTTTTTTTATTTTTAAGTTGCGTTACGATAGGGCAAGTCAATAGTATAGTTCAGGTGAGTTTTAGAATTTTTGGAATATTATAAGGTCATGTTTGCTTGCCCAAACTAGTACCTAAAGTCTATAGCAGGGCGCCGCCCAGGGTGCACCACCACTCACAGTAGGGCGCCACCCTGGGTTCACCGGTGGTCTAAGTAGGGCACCGCACTAGTAATTCCTGTTGGTCCAAACTTTCAGCACTTCAGCCTCGAACTTTGAGGGGTAAACTGATCATTTTCCTATCACTATATAATCCCATAAACATGTAATTCAGCCATTTTGAAACAAAAATATACTCTTTTCTCTTAAAACTCTCAAAGGCAAGTTAGGGTTTTTAATTGGGGATTAAAATTCAAGAAAATTCCACCGTCATACTTTGTACAATCAAGAACTAATATATGCGTAGTGTTCATTCATGGATTCCTTTCATTCATGAAGCTCAAGAATCCTTTTCTAAAAGTTGTATGATAAACATCTTAGTTGCCCCTGGATAAATAGAGTAGTGCAAGCCATGCACTTCTGCAAGAATTTGTTGCCTCAAGTCATCTACACTTTGAACACACAGACAACTTTTACAATGCAAAATATCATCTCCCCCTTGGGAGAAAACCTCTACTTTCTGATCTTTGACTGATTCTCTTAACTTAATAAGACTGGGTTCTCTGTCCTACTTTGCCTTTACTTTGGAAACTAGAGATGATTCTAAACTTCTCTGAACCCATATATTGCCTTCTGCTGAATCGAATAAGTGGACACCTTATCTGGCAAGTTGATGGACATCCTAGGCTAATTTCTTCTTACTGTCCTTAACATGAGCAACACTACTCATAGACAGTCTACTGAGAGTCCATGATCATCATGATCATTCTCAATACGAGAATACACAAGAATGTAATCTATAAAGACTATGATGAACATGTCCAAGTACTTCTTAAATACATATTTAATAAAATCCATGAAAGATACTGGGGCATTTGTAAGCCCAAACGACATAACTAAGAATTAGAAGTGACTATATTGAATACGAGACGTTGTCTTCGAGATGTCACATTCTTTGACTCTAAGATGATGAAATCCAGATCCGAAGTCTATATTAGGGAAATAGTTGGCACCCTAAAGTTGGTCAAACAAGTCATCAATTCTAGAAAGTGCATACTTGCTCTTGGCTGGGACCTTATTGAGTTGATGGTAGTATATGCATATTCTGAGTGAACTATCTTTCTTTCACACTAATAAGACTAGTGCACCCCATGGGGAAACACTAGGTCTGATTAATCCCTTATATAAGAGATCCTTCAACTATTCTTTCGATTCTCTAAGTTCTGCTTATGCCATTCTATATGGCAGAATAGATATAGGCTGATATTTTGGAAGAAGATTAATGTCGAAGTCTATTTTCCTTTTGGGAGGAATTGCTAGAAGATCTTTGAGAAAGACATCTAAATATTCATTCACTATTGGAACTGATTCAAGATTGGGAGTTTTAGAACTCGAATCCTTAACTCGAACAAGGTGATAGAGACATCCCTTAGATATCATTTTTCTTGCCTGTAGGTAAGAAACAAGCTGAACTCTGAACGCTAAAATACTACCTCTCCACTCTAGGATAGGTTCATTCGGGAACTGAATCTAGAGAATTCTATTTATACATTCAACTGTGGCATAGAAGGAATAAAGCCAATCCTTGACTTTAAGACCCCGCAAAGTTTCCTCGTCGTTAAAGCTTTCAAAATAAGTCACAAAAAGTTTTACACTTAGAAATTTTAGCTAAGTGTTTAATACTTAGTTTATTTTTGAGCCCTTGAAATTTGATGAATTATTTTACAACCTTCCCAACCTCAATTTCTTGATATTTTTGTTACATTACGACAGGGAAAGTCAAGAATACATCCAGGGTAAGTGTCAGAATTTTTAGACAAGCTTAAAAGAGTGTTTAGGTATCAAAAATAGTAGCTTAGGGCCACAGACCCACGTCGTCCTGGGTATCTCCCTGCACCAGGAGGTACCAAGCCCTGGAAGTTCAGCGGACTAAGCAGGGCGATGCCTTGCCAAGTCCGACAGACTAGGCAGGGCGACGTCTTGGAAATTCTGCCTGTAGTAATTTTCAGCTCCTAATTCCATATCAGTAAGGATAATATTGGTATTTTCCAATCCTTTATCCTCTTTAACATGGGATATATCCCCAAATACATCAAAATTCATAAATTTTCATCAAAATTACTCATGAACTTACATTAGGGTTTCAACACAAAAATCAAAATATCACATGATTCCACCGTGGGTTTTCGATAATTTTTCCATATTCGAATTCCCCATTATGAGGGCTATAACAAGAACACTTTTTCGTTCTTGTGCCCAAAGTTTTAGTTTTCTTGATGAATTTTTGTATTTTTCAACTTGGAATCATGTCTAGTTTGCTATATTTTGAGTTTGCGTAATTATACACTTGACAAGTCTTGAATTACATGATTATTTTGAATATTAATGATCTTGAATTAATAATTCATGTTATATATTGTACATTCCAATATTGATTTGATAATTTGAAAGAATTTCAAAGATCATTGTCATGAATTTAGCTTGATTGTGAAGTTGTGATTCTTTAAGAAGAAATTATTACTATTTTTCCAAAGTGTTTCAAGAAGTGTAAGTATATTTCCCATACTATTGAAGCTTTAAAGTTATTGATGATAAGTCTTCTAACATTTCAATAAAAAGGTTGATTTTTGATCCTAAGCTAAGAAAGAAATCCACACCATCTTGTTTTAAGTTAAAGGGAAGCATAGTTGGCTTCCATTACATACTTTTGAACTGTTTAAGGTGGATTTTCTTACAAATTCTGAGATAAGTCACGGAGTAGTATTTAGCACTGAGTTGGTATTAATTCCAAAGTCTTATTCCCAAGAAGTACATACCCTTATAGGTTTATGCTTCAGCCCAAGTGGGTTAAGCTAGTGATTACTAAAAAGTAAAGGTTCTACTCCTATGGAAAGGATAGAATAGCTCTCCCTAATATGGGAAAGATGATGTACTCCATGTAGCTCACATGGTTTATGTTGGTTAGAAGTTCCTAAATTTTCATGTGTCACAGGTCTTAAAGGTTCTTTTAAAAGTCTGAAGTGTTTGAGTTTTAAGAAAGTTCTTATTATTCTTATTATAAAAGTATGAGTTTAACAGTATATTTATTGTGAAAACTATGATCCTAAGACCTCCCAAATTTTCAAAGATTAAAGTGTACGCCCTGAAAGTTGATGTTAAGTTGATGTTTTAAGATCTCGTCTAGTTTACAAGTTTAAGAACAAAGAAAGAATCCTGATTTAGAATAAAGTATAATGACACATATTATTTATATACATATTTCTTATTCATGATTTCTGAGAGTTTATTCAAGCTATATGAGTCATCTACGTTAGCATGCATGTTTTCTATAAAGATTTATGTTATTTTTTTTATGTAAATTCATACAAATACTCAGTGCATGCTCAAAGTACTAACCCCCATAAACGTCTATGTGCTAAATTGTCTTATAATGTAGGTTTAGGTGCTCCGTCCCAGCCTTATCAGTGATTCCGAAGTGCCTTTGTCTATATTACTGTAGTGGTGAGTACTCATGGTTCGAGGGCCTATTATACAAATATTTAGCTCTATTAGTAGTGATTTTATTTTATTTCACTAAGTATGAGTCAGTTGGGAATCTGTCCCAATGACTCTCCTGATTTCATGAGTAGTAGAGGCTTTGTTAGACTACATTGGCAGAAAGTTTAAACATACAGTATTTTGTTACTTTTACAGTACTCATCCATTTTTCATCTAGACATGATATGATATTTCTCATCATTTTTCTCTCATTATCTTGAAATAATTATTTAGACTTAGTAGCAGGCTCAAAGGGTTAGCTTATGGTTACTTGTAGACTTAAGCACCGTGTGACATTTTGGGATGAGATTTTGGGTTGTTATGAACTTGGTATCAGATCCTAAGGATTAAGAATTCCTAGGGAGTCTAACAAGCAGTGTTAAGTAGAGTCTTGATCATCGGTGTGTAGCATACCACATCTATGAGCAAGAGGCTACAAGATATTTTAGGAAGAAGTCATGTCTTTCTTTCAAATTATATCAATATTAAAGTTGTCTTTCTATGCTATTAATTTGTGCTCTCTGCTATAAAAGTGAAAATACTTCCTCAATGAGACCGTAGAAATAATAATGAGAAACCTCCACCCGTTGATCCCTTGACTGAGACAATATCGTATGCTGAGTTTCAGGCGGCCTTTCAGGTGTTAGCCCAGCAAGTCACTATGAACGTTCAGGCCAATAATTAGGCCACAACTCCATGGTAGTAGGGAGGTGATTTAGCTACTGCAAAGATTTTTTATTTCTTGTGGATGATCCACTAGAGTTTTATGTGTGTAAGGCATGTGAAGACCCGACAATTATATCTTAAGAAGGTGAGAAATATTACTTAAGTCATGCATGTGATTGAGGAAGAGAGTTTTGAGTTGGCATCTTACAAGTTGAAAGACATTGCCTATGACTGAGTTGTTGCATGGAGAAAAAATAGAGGGGGAGATGATGCACCTACAAACTTGCAGGTTTCCAAGATTCATTCTTGGATAAGTTCTTTTTGTTAGAGATGAAGGAGGAAAAAATTGAGGAGTTTATGAACTTGAGATAGGTCTCCATGATAGTTAAGGAGTACTGCCTTAAGTTTAATCAGTTAGCCAAATATGTTCATTACTTTATTGATGACACCGCACTAGTATGAACAAGTTTATGATAGGCATATCTGGTTTGGTGCTGAAAGAATGTAGGACTGCTATGCTTAACAGGGATATGGACCTTTCTATGCTAATTATATATGCACAGTAGATAAAAGCAGACAAGATAAGAGAGAGAGAAAGAGTGAGGGGAAATAAAAGAGCTAGATCCGAGTAGCAGGATTATGGTTAAACTAGGTCCCATAGGGGAAATCATTCGCAGTTTCAGAGTCAATCATCGTTGCCTGTGCCTTTATCAACTAGTTCTCCCGCACCTATAAATAGGCAAGAGAAAGGGAACAAGCCTTCTATGTCCAGGTCTTAGAATAGTGTGAGTGATTGGCCTACATATCCTCCTTGTACTAAGTATGGAGGACCCATCTAGAAAAGTGTTTAGTAGGGCAATGGGGCTGTTTTGGTTGAGAAAAATAGGCCAAAGACTTAGATATTTCCTGCATGCGAGGCAAGGGAATAGAGATGCCTGACCTCAGACATAGGACACTAGTGCACCAGCTGTTGTTGCCCATCTAGATCCTCATGAGGGCACTTCATCCAGTACTGTTGGCGGTCAGCGCCAGAACAAGTTCTATACATTATCTTTCCACCAGGAGCAGGAGGACTCTCCCAATATTGTGACTGGTATGCTCCGTGTCTTTCACTTTGATGTTTATGTATTGTTGGACCCCGGGTAAAGATTTTTTGATATGACCCCACTCATTGTGGTGATCGTTAAAATGAGTCCCAAAAGGATTCTTAAGTCTTTTCTAGTTTCTACTAAATAGGTGAATCTATTGTTACTAATCAATTGTATAAGAAGTGTCCCATTACTGTTCTTCATAGAGTCATAATTTTTGATTTGATAGTGTTGGAGATGTTGACTTTGACGTTATTCTGGGTAAGGACTGGATACATTCTTGTTATGCACCAATAGACTGCCATACCCAGGTGGTTAAGTTTTAGTTTCCTGATGAGCTAGTCTTTGATTGGTTCGGAAATTTCGTGTCTCCAAAAAGTTATTTTATTTCCTATCTTAAAGCCAGAAAGGTCATATCCAAAGGTTGTATATATCATTAAGTTTGAATTAAAGATAGCAATCTGAGACTCCTACTATTCAGTCTGTCAATATTGTAAATGAGTTTCCTGATGTTTTTTTGAAAGATCTCCCAGGAGTACCTCCCGATAGAGAGATAGAGTTTGGTTTTGACCTTGTTCCTGATATACAACCCATATCTATTCCGTCTTACTATATGAAACCTACAGAGCTTAAGGAGTTGAAAGAGCAACTCAAAAATATTTTGGATAAAGGTTTCATAGGCTCAATGTCTCTCCTTGGGGTACACCTGTTCTATTCATACAGAAGAAAGATGGTTCTTTTTGTATGTATATTAACTATCGTCAGCTTAATAAGGTCACAGTTAAGAACAAGTGCCTTCTTCCTAGAATTGATGATTAATTTTATCAACTCCAAGATGTAAGTTACTTCTCCAAAATAGACCTTAGATCCGGATATTACCAACTTAGATTAAGGGAGTGTGACATCCCGAAGAAAGACATCTGAACCCTTTATTATCACTTTTAGTTTCTTGTCATGTCTTTCGGGCTAACCAATGCTCTAACAGCTTTCATGGACCTTATGAATCTAGTGTTCAAATAGTATCTTGACATGTTTGTTATAGTGTTTATAGACAATATTAATTTTTCTTCCCGAAGTGAGGATGACCATGCAGATCATCTTAGGATTGCCTTGTAAGCTCTTAGAGATCATCAGTTGTTCACCAAATTTAGCAAGTATGAGTTTTGGCTAAGGTCAGTAGTTTTTCTAGGTAATATTATTTTAGCCGAAGACATTAGAGTTGATCCCCAAAAGACAGAAGCTATAAAAAATTGTCCTAGACCTATATCTCTGTCTGATATTAGGAGTTTCTTTGGTCTAGCTGGCTATTACAGTTATTTTGTTGAAGGTTTCTCTTATATTGCATCACCCATAACTCGGTTGACCCAAAAGAAAGTTAACTACCTGTGGTCAGATTCCTATGAGAAGATTTTTTAGGAGTTGAAGACTCGGCTTACTTCAGCTCCTATGTTGACTTTGTGTGATGGTAGGGATAGTTTTTTAGTGTATTGTCATGCCTATAGAGTTGGCTTGGGTTGTGTGTTGATGCAGAGAGGTAAGGTTATAAATTATGCCTCTATACAGTTGAAACCTCATGAAAAGAATTACCTTACCCCTGATCTTGTATTAGTTGCTATGGTGTTTTCTTTGAAAATCTGGAGACATTATCTTATGGTGCACATGTTGATTTGTTTACTAATCACAAAATCCTATAGCGTGTTTATTCAAAGGGAGTTGAATCTTTGATATAGAAGGTGGTTAGGGTTACTAAAAGAATATGATATGAGCATGTTTTATCATTTGGGAAAGGCCAATATAGTGGAAGATGCCCTTAGCAGGTTGTTTATGGGTAGCATTTCTTATGTAGAGGAAGATAAGACAGAATTAGATCATGAAGTGCATCGTGTGACTAGGCTTGGTTTTAGATGGCTTGATCTGCAGAAGGGAATATTTTAGTGCAGAGCAGTTCCAAATCCTCTTTAGTTTTGAAAGTGAAGGAGAAGCAAGACTTATATACTAGTTTGGTCAGATTGAAGGAGTCAGTCAAGGACCAAAAGGTAGAGTTTTTCTCCCAAGGGGAAGATGGTGCATTGAGATTGTAGGGTAGGTTATGTGTTCCTGCTGATGATTATCTGAGATAGAGAATTATGGAATAAACGCATGGCGCGTGATATTCTATTTATCCCAGTACAACCAAGATGTACCGCAACTTATGGGAAATCTATTGATGGAGTGGTATGATAAAGGATATAGAAGTGTTTATGGCAAAGTCTGAAACATACCAACAGTTTAAGGTAGAGAACCAAAGACCTGGTGGTGTAATGAAAGAGTTTAGTATACCCACTTGGAAGTGGGAAGAGATGAATATGGATTTTTTGACTGCTTTACCTCTTTCACAGCTTCATTATGATTCTATTTAGGCTGTTATGGAAAGGCTGACTAAGTCAGTACATTTCTTACCTATGCATCAATCTTACACAACAGAGGATTATGCTAGATTGTATGTTTGAGAGTTAGTCAGGTTGCATAGAGTTCCTGTGTCTATTATTTCAGATAGTAGTACTGAGTTCACTTCGCAGTTTTGGAGAGCATTTCAGAGGGGTCTTGGTATCCAAGAGAATTTGAGTTCCATTTTTCATTCGCAGATGGATAGTTAGGCCAAGAAAACCATCCATACTTTGGAGGATATGTTGAGAGCATATGCTCTTTATTTAAAAGGTAGTTGGGATGAGCATTTGCCACTAATTGAGTTTGCATATAATAATAGGTATCACTCTAGCATCCATATAACATTATTTGAGGCCTTGTATGGTAGAAGATATAGATCACCCATAGGTTGGTTCTAAGTGGGTGAAGTTGCTTTTACAGGACTAGATGTAGTATTTGAGGCTATGGAGAAGTTCAAGTTAATTAGAGAGAGATTGAAGACCACTCAGAGTCGTCATAAGTCATATGCCGTTGTAAGAAGAAGAGACCTCGAGTTTGAAGTTGATGATTTGGTGTATCTAAAAATTAAGCCCATAAAGGGCGTGAAAATGTTTGGAAAAAAGAGGAAGCTTAGTCCCCGGTATGTTGGTCCTAATAAAATTTTGAGCCGTGTTTGGAAAGTAGCCTATGAAGTTGAGTTTCCCGCAGAGTTGTCACCTGTTCATCTTGTCTTTCATGTTTCCAAGATTAGGAAGCTCATTGGAGATTCTATTATAGTAGATCCTTTAAGGAGCGCGATATTCAGACTAGTCTTTCATTTGAAGAGATTTTGGTTGAGATTCTAGATCGTCAATTCTGTAGACTAAAGAACAAAGAATTTCCCTTGGTCAAAGTGTTATGGAAAAACCAGTCAGGTGAGGGCGCTACATGGGAAGCAGAAGCAAACATGCGAGCCAAGTACCCACACATTTTCTCCACCAGTTCAGATCAAGCCAAAGGTACCATTCTATCACGACCCGAACTGGGGCCCTAGCCGTGATAGGTATTCCAAAGCATGAAGGCCCTAAACACCCCTATCTATCTGGTAATCGTGCACATAATTCATATGAGAACAAAAATGCGGAAGATGCACAATATTACGAAAACATGGTCATGAATCATACGAAAACAAAAATGGGAAGTAATGTCCCATAACCTCTATCAACATATAAAAATAACCGTCTGCTAAATCTCTACTACATGACTGAAACAAACAACTATCTAAAAAACTGGGACAAGGCCCCCAGTAGACCCCAAAACTACTAAATGATAAATAAGTTGCCAGACATCAGACCTTCTGAAATATAGAAGGCTCACCAAGTGACTCTGCAAATCTACCTGAACAATCTACTGATTATCTGGACCCCTAGGTTATGCCTCCGAACCTGAGAGGGAAGGGGGTGAATACAAAAGTACTGGTACGCAAAGTAATCAAAAACAAAATACAATATTTTAACAAAATACAATTGAGAGCCATTATAAAGCAGTTTCGTATCAAATCATTTGAAAACACATGGGCATAATGTAATAGTTTTTAAACAACAATGCAATGCAGCTGAGCTTGGTGGAATACCCAATAATATTTTAATTACACCAACTGTAAAAACCTCGGTTTTCGCCGAGATTAGAGAATAAGTGAGGGGAAGACAAGCAAGATCACACAGCAGGGTGTCTCGACCCAATGAAGTATGGTCGTGCACAAGATCACAAAGCAGGGCTCCTAACCATAGTTCCAAGGTGGGATTATATATATCAGGTACACAAGATCACAAATCAGGGTACCAATTTCCCTTGTCGGCAAACATGATTTCCAGCAATGAGCCCTTATACTCAAACGCCTTCTTCGGACATCCACCTATCTAATGAAAAAATCAATGCATTCAACTTTATTTAATTTAATCACATATCATATTCTGTAGGGTATCGTCATACCCGACTTGCAAGTCATCAGTATCCTGTCATTCTTTTCCTTCAACCATTATATTCAACATGTATCAAAAAAAACAACCCTCTCCTTGCAAGTCGAAAATCATATCCAATCATAAGAATTTTCAAAACATTTCATGTCATGCTCGTGAAGATGATTTAAAACAAATTCACATCATATGAAAATATAAAACAAAATAATATCAAGAGAGGGATTTCATATAATTCATTCTCTCAAGTTAACATCTTTTTGAAACACATGCATATAGATATATAATATATCAAATCACTTAGGGAATAAGCTTAAAGACCAAATCAATAGCAAAGAAACGTTTAAAACATGATTTATATTCATAATTTCAAAACCCCCATTATTAAAACATGAATTTTAAACCCATGATATTTTTAGGATAGCCCCACGTACCTCTATTTTAGAAAGACATTAGGTTCTTATTGAAGCCCACGATTTGGGGATTCCAAATATGCGATCGATTTTGAAAACCTATGGTTGAATCTCGAACTACTTGGGTTTTTAGTTTCAAACCCTTATAGATGTTCTTGAAGAAAATTGAGAGAAAACCACATATATTGGGTGAAATAAGGCTCAATCCTATGTTATTGATATATATATAGGGGTTGGAAAATTACTGTTTGGTCCCTTAGAAGACGGAGTTGAAGTGCAGTTTTTTTTTGTCTAGGACGTTTACCTGGGCAGCGCCTTGCCTTGACCCTGGGTGAGATCAGGGCGGCGCCATGCCTAGCCCAGGGGAGAACCCTGGGCAGCGCCCTTTAATCACGTTGAGCTACTGGTTCGGGCAACCAAACATACCCTTACGCTACTCAAAAAAATTTCAAAACTGGTCTGAGATGTACTATAAGCTTGCCCGATCGTAACACAACTTAAAAATTGAAAATCGAAAGTCGGTAAGGTCAAAAATAATAATCCCGAAGATTGAAAGCAAAAAATGTAACTAAGTCTTTTTGACACTTAGAATATTTTCAAGTTTCTTATTCCGTGCATATGCTAATAAGAGACAACGCATTGGACAAATTTTTATGGGGCGTTACCTTATCTCCCCCTTGGGATCATTCGTCCTCGAATGATGCGTCCTCTAATAAGTATACACTGATTTGAAACATGACTGTATGACTGGAACTACTAATATTCAGAATTCTTATATCGGACATACATATATGTTGCATGGAATACTCGACTGAGTCATTATCATGAGAACGGGACTGAATATCTGATAATCTGAACTTTTTCTATTGAACATGCATTTCTAATGCATGCATATCTGGCTGAACTGAAGTATGAACATATGGACGAATACGCAATAATAACTGATGCGAAGCTTGTAATAATAATCTATGCATGCAACTTAATGGGGTATCTCCCCCTTGTGACACAACGTCCTTCTATGAATGCTCAATTCACTAAGATACTCGAAAAAAATTGAGGCGATGCACTGGCACCTAAAAACTAAATCACAACTACACATCTGGAATCTGAATCTAGTACATGACTCATGAGTTGTTCTATATTCACAACTACTAGTATACTCTACCTTAGAATAGTAACATAGCTGAGATTTTGGGTAGCATGATTAAATGAAAAGACAAGAAAACAAGTCATGCGAATCTGACTGGTAAACTGATTTGTTGGCCACATAGACTGAACTATACTGGAAACTTATACTAAATCTGGAGTATCTTATCAACACTCATCCTAACAAAGTCCTAGTAGCATTAGGTAGCAAAATGTCTTGGGCATGAGTCACACACGACATCCAACTATAGGATCCCAATGTTAACATTACTCTACAGCCTGGAATATAGACATATAACTCATAAATTAGGATAGAATTGCCATGCCTTAGTCAGTGCGACTTATTACTTTCAAGATTGGCACACCCTTCGAATACTCCCTTAACTATACTATTTCCAATAGATACCACATTCATTCGATTCAACTTATCGTATTAGCGTTTATAAATCTTTCCACTAATGTCTATAGTAACTTAAATCCTCTTCACCGTGATCAGGACTAACTCCAACTCACAAAATACTACATGTCATTCCACGATACTAGTCTAGACCATAAGATTCAACCTTTTATATCTCTTAAAAGATCACACCCTAAGCATATCATTCTGCACCACTTCAATGACTAACTCTGAACTATTACTATGAATTCACTAGCGCATATTGCATTCCTCCACTACCATCCCAATATGTCATTCAAGCCTATTTTATAACCATATGTGAACTTCAAGGCACCACCCATAAAGACATACTACACATATTCACTAAACCACCATCAATATAATCCCCACGTGCTACCCCCAGAACATACACACACAAATTCCCACTAACCATCACATATATCAAAGATTTGGCCCCAATCTTACTTCACACTTATGACCTTATCTAAACGAGAATGCAATGATTTTTAGCAACAAAAAAACATTTACTCGTCATAACCATCATCACATAAAAAGGAGTCACAAAAAGGTTAGAACATAAGATCTTGAAGCATAGAAGGATATTATATGAAACTTAACACTTCATTGAGGCCTAAGGAATAGCAAATCAACATTCAAGATTTATCAAAGCACTCTGAATTTAGGATATATATGGCTACAAGCTGAATCTCACCAATCATTTGTCCTAAAACATAAGTTATGGAGACTGACCATACTATCGGGCATAAATATATGTTTCATGAGCTGCACGACCTCAATTTGGAGTTCGTAACATATGGAATGTATTTCCAACTATTGAATGAACTAGAACTCTTCATTTTAGAACTGGAAGAGTACATGATTCTCTATCACAAGAATGATCATGGACAATGATTATCGAACTGATATGTAAGGCTTGAGTATGTATTAGGATCATTGAAAAATACTAATAAAGGAATGGGTTGAGTCTCTCCCTCACTTTTTGCCGTTCTATGTCATCATGACATCACTACTAGAATATGAGAGCCTGACTATGTTATTCATTCTATCATCTCCCCTAGGCTTCAAGCCATCATATTATGTTCCAGAGATCTCTTATTACTAGACTCTAAACTGAACTACACTCACTGAACTCTAGGGTCTAGAATATAGCAATACGCGCAATTAATATAAATTAACCCGAATGACTACACCTGGAAGTGGAAGACCCCCTGCTAATACTACTTTCTTAGGTACACTCTATCTTTCTATAGCCCCAAAAGTCATAGTATAATACTAGCATATTTACTAACTTTGAATCTTTAAAAGAAAGCTCAAACTTAGCTTCTAACGCTTAACATGGATATCACCGAGCCTTTGACGAACAATACAACTTTTGTCATCGTATACCAATATTGCTACTCCAAACTTATGTCTCTCTACCATGAGAATCAAGATCAAATCATAGGCTAAACACTATTAATCAAAGCTCCTTAACTTGTCTATCTAGAACACCATATACCATGTAACTAGTTTTTTTCCACCTAGAAACTCAACGGTACCACTAGCCACACAAATCATGTAATAACCTTAGAAAAATACTGTAACCTCATATCATCTTGGCATACTTCTACATAATATATTCAACACCATACTTCATTGCAAATCAATTAAATCAAGCCTATTAGATCACTTCTATAAAACTAGTATCAATACCCAAGCATTCATCTCATCCACCTTCATGGACTTCAACTGTTTAAACATAATGTCTAGTGCTAAACAAAATTTTACAACCCAACCTGACGCATGATTCTCACTTGAAAATGATGAAATAAATATCAAGAAACACTAGTACACGAGAACTTCATAACAACAATAATTGATTTTGACCATACGGTTTTCCTTATCATAATCCCTTAGCACGTACTATTTCAACAATCAAGCCTACTAATTTTATCCCACAAAACATGCATCATCGATCTCATGCCACTATTTTTACCACCACATTCAAAACTTAAGTTCAAGCCTATAGTTTATTATCAATCATCTACCACCAATGATGAGTGCAACATAATATGATAGTCTATAAAATTTACACATTCAAATCAAACACCTCAAAATCCACTAGATACATTCTCACAAGTTGTACTAGTCTACAACAACCAACGAAAAGAAGGTCAAGGGGTAAAGTTACATAATAGATATGATCAACCTTAATCTTATATTATAACCCCATACAATCTTTTCTACTTAGACGAATTTCTAACCTCATAATTACTTACTCAATCATACATTTAGACTACCTTCAATTTCCACAACAACCATGAGTGTATAATAATAACTTACTTGCTAGTAAAGCCATTTTCATAGTTCAAGCAACCGACAAATCACCCCGACTAACAACTCTTTCTTTACCTTCTACTAAACTAACATAAAAGGATGAATCACCTATTTACTAACTCTATCTCATGCAAACAGACTTAGCTACACATATATTAAACCAACACAAGAACAACAAGTTGGACAACAAGATACTAGTGAATCAAAATAGGCCATACACGGCTTCACTAGACTTTTATTTTGTATATTGAACAAGAAAATGAGATGAATGACAAGGCAACTATGCTAGTGAATTGAAAGAGCCCCACATGGCTTCACTAGACTTTATTTTTTCAACAACATTTTAACTCATACTATTATTCGGGTGGAAATACAGTTCAAATATTCTGTTACACATCATTCCCCCTGAAGCACAACATCAGCAACATAATATTTTTTTTGGAAAGGGACTGAATACACTTAATACCGCAGGCTAAAAAGCATGATTTCATTAATATCAATGTTCACACTCGCATCAATACACTTTGAAGAAAATAGACTCATCTCAAGTCCTTGCACAATTTTTAAAATCTTATATGATTCAATCAGAAAGGACTATATCATGTAGATTCTAAAAATTTTGCACTTGAACCACCCCAATAATGGGACATGTCTGAGAACATCAGAGTAATGAAAGAATTTCGGATGGCTTTTACTTTCGTATGGGCGACACCATAGCACAAATTAATGTATGAAAGAGGAATATTTTGACTCTTTTGAATGAACTAGAACATGAAGAAAGAGATATATTCCTAAACACCTAGTAGCCTTCTGCTTATAAGTGTGGCGCGCTACACACCCATAAAAAAGACTCTACCCAATGCAATTTCGCAGACACCCTGGGATCATGAACCATGCTTTGGTACCAATTTTGTCATAACCCAAACCGAAGCCCTGGCCATGATGGGTATACCAAACCATGAAGGCCCGAAACACCCTTATCTGTCTAGTAATCATGCACATAATTCATATGATAACAGAAATGCAGAAGATACACAATATTATGGAAACATGGTCATGAATCACATGAAAACAAAAATGAGAAGTACTGTCCCACAACCTCTATCAACATTTAATAAAAAAACCATTTGCAAAATCTCTACTAAATGACTGAAACAAACAACTATCTAAAAAATTGGGACAAGGCCCCCAGTAGACCCCAAAACAGCTAAATGATAAATAAACAGCTCTGGAATATACAAGGCTCACCAAGTACTCTGCAAATCTTCCTAAAGAATCTTCTGATTATCTGGACCCCTAGGTTGTGCCTCCAAACTTGGGAGGGAAGGGGGTCAATATAAAAGTATTGTTACGTAGAGTAATCCAAAACAAAATATAATATTCTTACAAAATATAAG
The DNA here is from genome assembly GCF_002878395.1 of Capsicum annuum. Taxonomy (NCBI): domain Eukaryota; kingdom Viridiplantae; phylum Streptophyta; class Magnoliopsida; order Solanales; family Solanaceae; genus Capsicum; species Capsicum annuum. The sequence continues at coordinate 18,013,516 of NC_061121.1, forward strand.
TGAGAGCCATTATAAAGTAGTTTCGTATCAAATCATTTGAAAACACATAGGCATAATGCAATAGTTTTTCAACAACAATGCAATGTAGTTGAGCTAGGTGGAATACCCTATAATATCATATTTACACCAACTGTCAAACCTTGGTTGCCACTGAGATTAGAGTATAAGTGAGGGGAAGACATGCAAGATGACACAGCAGGGTGTCTCGACGTAATGAAGTATGGTAGTGCACAAGATCACAAAGTAGGGCTCCTAACCATAGTCCCAAAGTGTGATAATATATATCAGGTACATAAGATCACAAAGCAGGGTACCGATTTCCCTTGTCGGCAAACATGATTTCCAGCAATGAGCCCTTATACTCAAATGACTACTTCGGGCATCCACATATCTCATGAACAAATCAATGCATTCAACGTCATTTAATTTAATCACATATCATATTCTGTAGGGTATCATCATACCCGACTTTCAAGGCATCAGTATCACATCACTCTTTTCATTCAACCATTATATTCAACATGTATCAATATAAACAACCCTCTCCTTGCAAGTCGTAAATCATATCCAATCATAACAATTTTCAAAACATTTCATGTCATGATCGTCAAGATGATTTCAAACAAATTCACATCGTATGAAAATTTAAAACTAAATTATATCAAGAGAGGGATTTCATATAATCCATGCTCCCAAGTTAACATCTTTTTGAAACTCATGCATATAGATATATAATATATCAAATCACTATGGGAATAGTCCTAAAGACCAAATCAATATCCTAGAAATGTTTAAAACATTATTTATATTCATAATTTCAAAACCCCCATTATTAAAACATGAATTTTAAGCCCATGAGATTTTTAGGATAGCCCCACGTACCTCTATTTTAGAAAGACATTTGGTGCTAATTGAAGCCCACGATTTGGGGATTCTAAATATGTGATCAATTTCAAAAACCTAGGGTTGAATCTTGAACTACTTTGGTTTTTGTTTGAAAGACTTATAGATGTTCTTGAAGATAATTGAGAGAAAACCATATATTTTGGGTGAAATGAGGCTCAATCCCATGTTATAGATATATATAGGTGTTGGAAAATTACTATTTCACCCCTTAGAATACGGAGATGAAGTGCAGTTTTTTTTTGCTTTGGTCCAGGGCGTTAACCTGGGTGGTACCTCGCCTTGACCCAGGGTGAGACTAGGGTAGCGCCTTGCCTAGCCCAGGAGAGAACCCTGGGTGGCGCCCTTTAATCACGTTGAGCTACTGGTTTGGGCAACAAAACATGCCCTTATAATACTCAAAAAAATTTCAAAACTTGTTAGAGATGTACTATGAGCTTGCTCGATCATAACGCAACTTAAAAATTGAAAATCAAAAGTCGATAAGGTCAAAAATAAGAATCCTGAAGATTGAAAGATCAAAATGTAACTAAGCCCTTTTTACACTTAGAATATTACCAAGTTTCTTATTTCATGCACATGCTAATATGAGACAACGCATTGCATAAATTTTTACAGGGGCGCTACACATTCTTTCTTAATTCAGAACCTTTTCTAATCAAAGTTGTTGCTATAAATCTATTCTTATTATAATTTTACGCATTCTCTGAATTATTCAAGAGTCTCGAATGATATGAAGTCAGTTTAGCAAGTTTTTTCAGCTATACATACTTAGCTTCCTCTATAATTCTAGTGACATTCGAGGAAGAATATTCCCAAGAGGGAGATATTGTAAGACCCCACAAAGTTTCCTCATCGTTACAGCTTTCAAAACAACTCACAAGAAGGTTTACACTTAGGAATTTCAGCTAAGTGTTTAACACTTTGTTTATTTTTTAGCCATTGAATTTTGATGAATTATTTTGCAACCTTCCCAACCTTCGTTTCTTGATTTCTTTATTGCATTATGATGGGGCAAGTCGAGAGTACGTCCCGGATGAGTTTCGAAATTTTTAGACAAGCTTAAAGGCATATTTTAGTATCATAAATAGTAGCTCAGGGTGATAGGCCCGCGCCGCCGTGGATATCGCGCAGCACCAGGCAAGGAAGCACCCTGCAAGTTCGGTGAACTAAGTAGGGTGATGCCTTTCTAAGTCTAACGGACTAGGAAGGGCGACGTCTTGGCTATTCCGCCTGGTACAATTTTTAGCCCCTAATTCCATCTCAGTAAGGGTAAAATTGGTATTTTCCAATATCTTATCCTCTTTAACACGAGATTTATCCCCAAATACACCAAAATCCATTATTTTTCATCAAAATCACTCAAGAACTTGCATTAGGGTTTCAACCTAAAGATCAAAATATCCTAAGATTCCACCATGGGTTTTCAATAATTTTTCCAAATTTGAATTCCCCATTGCGAGGGCTACAAGATGCACCTAATATTTCACGAATAGCACTCTAAAGTTAAGAGTTTTTCAAAGCTCCAAATTCAAGGTATGTGGGGTTAAACAAGAACACTCTTTCGTTCTTCTGACCAAAAGTCTTACTTTTCTCGATGAATTTTCGGATTTTCAAGTTGAAAACATGTCTAGTTTGATATATTTTGAGTTTGCATAAATATACACTTGACAAGTCTTGAATTGCATGATTATTTTGATATTTATGATCTTTAATTGATAATTCATGTTATACATTGTACATTCCTATATTGATTTGAGATTTTCCAAGAATTTCAAAGATCATTGTCATGAATTGAGCTTTATTGTAAAGTTGTGATTCTTTGAGAAGGAATTATTGCTATTTTTCCAAAGTGTTTCAAAAAGTGTAAGTATATTTCCCATCATATTTAAACTTTAAAGTTATTGATGATAATTCTTCTAAGATTTCAAGAAAAAGGTTGATTTTTTATCCTAGGCTAGGGAAGAAATCCACACATTCTTGATTTAAGTTAAAGGGAAACACAGTTGGCTTCCATTACATACTGTTGAATGGTTTAAGGTGGATTTTCTTACAAGTTCTGAGCTAAGACCAGGAGTAGTATGGATTTTCTTACAAGTTCTGAGCTAAGACCAGGAGTAGTATTTAACACCCAGTTGGGCTTGATTCTAAGGTCTCATGCCCAAGAACTACATGCCCCCGTAGTTTTTGATTGACCTGAAGTGGGTTAAGCTAGTGATCACTAAAAAGTAAAGGTTCTACTCCGATGGAAAAGATAGAACAGCTCTCCCCAATGTGGGAATGACATTGGACTCCATGTAAATCACATGGTTTATGTTGGTTATAAGAATCTCCTAAGTTTTCATATGTCACATGTCTTAAAGTTTTTTTAAAAGTCTTAAGTCTTTGAGTTTTAAGGATGTTTTTATTCTTCTTATTATAAAAGTATGAGTTTGACAGTGTATGTATTGTGAAAACTATGATCGTAAGACCTCTGAAGTTTCCAAAGATTGAAGTGTACCTCCTCAAAGTTGATGTTTTAAGATCTCTTCTAGTTTACAAGTTTGAGAACAAAGAAAGAATCTAGATTTAGAATAAAGTGTAATGACTCATGTTATTTACATACATGTTTCTTATTCATGATTTATCAGAGTTTATTCAAGCTATGTGAGTCATCTACATTAGCATGCATGTTTTCTGTAAAGACATATTGTATTGTTTTATATAAATGCATACACCCCCGCATACTCAGTACATACTTAAAGTACCGACCCCCATACAAGTCTATGTGCAACATTATCTTATAATATGTAGGTTTAGGTGCTCAATCCCAGCGTTGTCAGTGATTCCCAAGTGCCTTGGCCTACATTCCTACAGTGGTGATCGTCATGTTTTGAGGGCCTATATTTTTATATTAGCTCTATTAGTAGTTGTTTTATTTTATTTCATTGAGTATGAGTCAGTTGGGGATCTGTTACAATGACTCTCCAAATTTCTTTAGTAGTAGAGGCTTTGTCAGACTAGATTGGAAGAAGCTTTAGACTTGCAGAATTTTTTTACTCTTACTGTACTCATCCATTTTTTAGCTAGACATGATATGATAGGTTACATCATTTTACTATCATTATCTTGAAATAAGTATTTAGACTTAGTAGAAGGATCCAAGGGTTTGCTTAGGACTACTTGCCCACTAGTAGCACTGTAGGTGGCACCCTACTGATTTGGATGACTGGACTGAGCTGAGGAACAGTTATTATAACCCTAAAAACCTGACTTGGGACCACCTCCAAATTTTTGTATTGGCTTGCTATATCCAAAACACACATCACTACCAGCTTTGCAAGTACACTGATCGTGCTTGCCATATATCTAAAAAAGAGGATAGGTTCGAGTACTACTAACACTGCCCTAAGAATTAGATCCTGGCGCCACATCTCTGCTGCCATCTCTGAATTTTGTACTAGAGTACTGGCTGAGGAAGGAGCTAGAAAAGATGACTTTGGGTCAACCTGAGAACGATTTCCACCTTCTAACTTAGGTTGATAAAAGTTGAAACCTACATGTCCTTGCTCTCTTATTCTACTTGTATCTCATCTTAATCTTTTGTTTTTCTATCTGGTAGGAATGTATCATAATATGTCCATCTCACTAATCAACATCGCAAATCTGCACTAATTCACCACACTATCATTCACCCCAGAAAAAAACTTACTTATCTTAGCCCTATTTTTTGCCACTACATGAGGAGCGTATCTATCTAGTTGAGTAAACTTTAGAGAATACTCTTTGACTATCATGTTTCCCTGCCTGAGGTTGATAAATTTTAACACCTTATCTTCCTTCATCTCTACGGGAAAGAATCAATCAAGAAATACAGTGGCAAACTCCTCCTATTCTGTGGGCCCTACATCTCTAGCCCTCTTTACTTTCCACTACTTGAACCATGTGTGAACCATATTTTGCAACTGATATGCAGCTAGCTCAGCACTCTCACTAGTAGTAACCCCCATGTTATATGTAACCTTTTAAACCTGATCAAGGAATTTCTGAGGTTCCTCATCTAACTTAGACCCAAAAAAGTATGGAGGATTTATTCGGGTGAAGTCCCGAATCTCGGCTGCAGCTGAATTGGCCACTGGTTTGGTCGGAATGATAGTTGGTCGTTCATTCTGGGTAGCAATTGAATTAGCAAGAGTAGTGAATACAGCTTTGAACTCAGCATAAGAGATATATTCATATAAGGGATCTTCTTGGATAAACTGAGGGGTTGACTGATCCCCGTTTCTTCTTTTGGCAAGCATGTTCTATAAATGAAAAGGAGAAATAGATTAGACTTAGAGTAAAGCTTAAGCTCATGCTCACTAGTATATCATCAATACTGAAAGAAGGGAAACTGTTCCTAAAAGATCTTATAGCCTCCTATACATAAATGTGGCACACAACACACCCATGCACAACACTCTACTAGATGCAACTTTTAAGACTTCCTAGGACATTATCGAACCTGGCTCTGATACTAAGTTTGTAATGCCCCAAATCATATACCCAAAATGCTACACAGTGCTCATGACCCAAAAGTACCACAAGCTAACACATGATTGATATCTGTAACTGAGCGTTAAATAATATACTAAAAATATGTGGAATATAAGTTATAAGGCCGTAAGGTTCAAAACTATAACATAAGTAATAAACTAATATCTTCATTGGGTATAGAAATACCCAAAACTAAAATAAACTGTCTGAACATACTGTAGTCTGAAAGCCTATAAAACTAACTAAATAAGCAGTTGATGGGACATGTCCCAAACAAACTCAAACTACTAAAATAAAATAAGTACTAAAAGAATGAAATAATCAAATAATAACATCCTCGAATGATTAGTACTCATAGCAGACTCTAACAGCAAAAACTAGAATGCTACTAATGCTCTGGAGCTCATTCTTCTGAACCTATTGTATAACAACACCATAGCACAAATACATCAGTACGATTGAATGTACTGGTAAGCAAGTGAGAATACATACATGAATACGTGAATTGTAACTGAGATCATTACATTACTGAATCTGAATACTGATAACATGAGTTTTGTATAACTGATATACTATTATCTGAATGACTGTGTCTGACAGCCCTATTTTTGATAGAACTAGCTAAGTTCCATATTGCACTGGGCGACTGTATCTGATAGTTCTAGGTTATGTAGAACTATCTGAGTTCGATTTCTAAAATAGACACTGAAACTGAAACTATGGGAAGTAGTAATCTAGCCGACATGCCCATAATAATCTCATATAGCTGAGTTGGGGTCCAATCTATAACCTCAATTGGAAATGTGTCAATACTGTGCCACTAGTAAGGATAAACTACGGGTAACCCTCATCTGACAGTGTCCCCAAAAGAAAATGGTAGGACCTTCATCTAATAGTGTTAGTCAACCTCATCAACCCTCAACTGACAGTATTAATGTCTCAACCTATGTTGTCTATATAGTTCTAGAATGCAAGGATTGATTCTAAGAATCACACCCTTTGCTGACAGTGTCTGTTCCCATCCTTGGGTTCACTCGATGCTATATCCTACTACCCTCTGAATAGAAATTGGACATGATTAACTAACTGAACTGGACAGAGTTTATTGAGTTTCGTTGACTGGTGGAATATTACTGAGATCTGATAACTGACTAATATTACTAATATTACTAAGATTATCCTTAGTCACATGATTGACTGAATTCTAATGAACATGGCTTGACTAAGAGTATATTGAAAACATGTCTCTGGCTCTAGGCACGTAGCTAAATTATTGTGTACAAGTACCCCCAAGATTCGATAGCATGACAAGCAAATCATGGCATAAAATTGAAAGTTCCACAATAACTATAAGCTCATAATTCACTCACTAAGACATTTCATCAAACATATGGCATGCATTATCTTGTACATAAATTGGGATTTCACAAAATCATGATATAATGGTACTAATTCCTTCACATAGGCATTTTATCAAACACATGGGGAGCATAAATTTGTTAGACATTCATCAATACTATTACTGATCATGATTACATCAAACAACTAAACAATTGAAGAGGTTTATTACAAATATTATATATATCATCAAAAACTAGAATTTAATTAGGTAATTTGTTATCCAAAACATAAAACAAAACCCAATCAATCACATGATTCGTGAATTTCAACTCAACTAAATCATGAGCAGTCATAAATACATAATCTTTGTATTTGAAAGGGGATTCTTGAGCTTTATAAGTAAAAGGAACCCATGAATGAACACTTGACATACCTGGGTGGATGATTTCTTGAAGATTGGTAGAGGAAAACTTGAATTCTTTACTTGGAATTAAACACCAAGGGTTTCTTGTTCTTTAGGGTTGATCTTTTAGAGAAACCCTAATTTGGTGTTGTAGATTAATAATGAAGTTATAAGATCTGGTTTGGTTAAATTAGGGGTAAAAAGGGGTGGAAAAAGACCCAAATATCCTTTTAAAATTGGCTTAAAATCACTAATCGGAAGTGGCGATGGCTTGGGCGATGGGCCATCACTAGCTCGACAGTCAGCCAGTCCATCTTATTGTACTTGGCAAGAACCTAAAATTTCTACCTCGTCTGCGATTGTTTGGGCGATGGTCCGTCGCTAGCTCAATGGTCCATCGGTTATGACCGTCCCAATTGGATAGAATATGGGTTCACCGCCTTAGTCGCAATGGCTTAGGCGATGGTCTGTCGCTAGTTCGATGGTCTGTCGGCCTGACCATCACTTCTGGGCATTTTTGACTATTCTATGTAAAACCTTCATAACGTTTTATTTTTATACCATATTTGGAAGAAATTGGTATCGTTGGAAAGATAATTCAATTTCCCACATGATAGAAAGTTGAAATTGGGGAAATTATATTCGATTTAAACATTAATCACTTAGTAAGTCATCACTAACTCTTTTGGAGACTAGATTTGACTTATAGAAAAATTTGAGGTAATACAAATGCCTTTCAGGATGCTTGTACTATATTATTGGATTTTCAATAGAACTTTTTCATACTATGATTTTGTAATGGAACATCAATGGCATAAATGGTTTAAAAAGTAATGGTTATTGTTTTAATTGAATATCCTTATGGGGTATAATAGATTCCTAAGTAATTATAATAATAGAACAATTCTTGATACATGGCAATCCCATAACCTGTTAAGGTTTGGTTAAGGACAATACTTGTAAGTTATAGTCATTACGATGATACCATTATATATAGACTCAATCAATAATAATGCTTTGGTTCGATGGAATGGTCTCAATTAGGCAATAAAGGCAGGGTGTGATAGCTAGCCGTAAAGGTGGGAGTCCAGTGTACGACACTAGAAGTTGATGCTTGCCGACATGAGGGTTTGGTCATGGTGACTCTTAATGATACTCATAAGTTACATGAGAATCTTCTAAAGTATATTGTACATATTTATGATGGAGAGAGAAGGCTAATCTTGAATCCCCTACTCTTATGGTATCTCCAGTTTGTATGGCGACACGCATCGAAGCCCGTTCAGGGGGTTACACTAGACTCATATAGCTCGTGGGTAGTTTAGGATGGTTAAGCTTAACATACCCAGGTTAATAGTTTTAATGCATGCTAAACCCAGTCCCCTTTCTCGGCATGGTTATATATATGTATATATATATCCCCATGCAGCGCAGGAATCCGTTGTTCTACTCCTCCTGCTTAGCAATTGGACTTTGGGGTCGGCTATTTGGATTTACGTGGTGAGCTTCTATCTTCCGAAAGGCTCTATTTCATGATATAGAGATTTTTACATACATTGGTTTATTTATGGATATTGGTTTTGTCTATGCTTGGGGGAATGTCCCAACTGGATAATTTAATCATTTGGTTAGAGGTTTTATGGAACTACTATGGGTTGTAATAGGTGGTGTCGGTAGTGGTGTCAGCCTTAGTATTGGCATAGGAATTGGGGATAACATCGTTGGACCAAATTTGATTTACTACAGTTCCATTTATTATTGAATTATATTTATTTATCATGGAACTCCTTTTGTTATGGCTTCGTTTAGGGCCCTTGGTTTGGTATCGGTTTGGTTGGTACGGTTGGTGGATGACATGACATGATCAAGTTAGTCTAGGAGTAGACTTATCCTAAAGTCAGTACATGTCCAATACATTATCTTGTTATATGCTCAGAATTCATCTCATCAAGGTATGCGTAAGGTAGTTGGGTTGCGTAATTGGGGTGGTCCCCAGTCCTAGTTGGATTTGGAATGCCCATTATGACAAGGCCCTAGTTTTGGTCATGTCACAAGGCCTAGTCATGTAGAGCATCTTAACTCCAACAAGGACCGTAGACCAACCCCTGTATCTAACCATATCCACCCTATACCCTATGTCAGATGAATTCCAAACATAATAAGATAACACATCAATAATTCAAGGACATTAAATAAAGTCTATATTAGTAATCCAACAGCCTCAACCAAATATCCAAACGATGCAAACTCTAATGGAAATACCAATAGCAAGGCTAACACTAATACCGACACCACCAATGCCCATCGTAGTCTGACAAAGACTATAACTATAATCAAATATACCTGGTAAGGACATAGCCTCGACCATATCCAAAACAAAAATCCAAGAAACAAAAATAATAAAAAGAATTACATAGAATGAAATGGAGTCTTCTAGAGTATAGAAGCTGACCACTTAATCTAACTTAAAAATACCTGAATCCAAGGCACTGAGCAAGAGGAATAGTAGTATGACTGGATCCAGCATAGCATGGGGATACAATACTTGAAGATGGTTAGTAGAGTAAATGCTACCATATACTCAGGGATAAAGATAAAATAATGCCATTATCCAATACCATATCAAATAGCCATATTCAATCACACACACATATATATATGTTTGTGTGCTAAGTAGCTTGACCGTCCTAAAACCACCCACGGGCTATATGGGTTCAGCTCCCCCTGGTAAAAGGGACCTAGTGTGTGTTAGCCATATTACTGGAAAAACAAACCAAAGATAAATAGTATATCTACCAAAAATATAAAGTATTCCATCATACACACAATCACTAAGACCACTATCACATCGGCACACATGAGTTTCTAGTGTGGTCCCCCCAGGACCCCCACCTTTTACAACTTTGCTACTTGACCATCTTTAAGTCCATATTAAAACCATTTACATATCCCAACCATTTACCAACGAGTCTTTTTTTAAGTCATTAACCATTGGATAGTCATACCAAAATTAAAGCTTGCAAGTTTATCCTATTACTCCATACCAAAACCATTCAACTAAGTTGACTCAAAAGTTTCCAACTAAACAAAAACCATGGACACCAAGTCATTTCAAAATCATTTAAAATAAACCAGACCAATTCAGGTCCCATTACAATTTATTCAGTTGAAAGATATCAATAGTAGTCAAACTATGTGACAAAATCATTCTCATTGGCATTTTAACAAATAGGTTAAGGGCACATAAATTTAAAAACCATTACCAAGTAATTTGGGGGATCCAAAGTACACCTTAATCCATTTATCATTATTATGCATCACACAATGTCAAACTCATATCAAAAAGGATGAAAGAAAACATAATTAAACCATGAGAAACGTTATTCAACCATGAACATCCAAAACCTCCAACAATTATTTCAAACCATAACAATATCATGAAAATCATACATTAAAATGCGGGTTATTTGTAAAATAATAATAAAGGAGGAGTAACATGCCTTAGACACCAAGGTATACGAAGAGTAACCACCCTTGAAAGCCTTAATTGATTATCTTGAAGAAACCTTGGCTTTTGCTTGAACCAAGAATTTGAGCGAGAGTTTTAAGAGTGATTGATTGGTAAAAATAGGTTAATGAAGTCCCTAAAGGTGTTATATGTTGTGGTATAAATGGGTGTTAAAAAGGGGAAATGTCAAAAATTTCCCCAACTTAAAATTTTAAAAATATAGCAGGTGGTTGCTCGTCGATACCGTGACATGTTACCACAAAATACAACTCATACATTTGAGTCATCACCAATACATTCAGTTAGACTCCCATACACTTTCACTATATAACTCTCTGGTCCCCACTTGTGACCAGACCATATGAATAGTATAGTCTTAGTCATACCCAAGATTGAATCCAAAGGGATTGACATTAGACAAAATATGACTTCTCATAATAACTCATAACCTATCCTCATAGCTCTTAGTGATCCACTCGTAACCAAAGCAAGTCAAGTTTGTAAGTTTCTAATATTATAAAGGATTGTCCTAACTACCCATCCCTAACAACCCAAACCACAAAATTGTAACCATAACAGAAACCCAGCCAACAACCTATGACACCTTATGAGTTGGGTCACTTGACCCATACTTATACCATACGACTCGTATCATGAGTTTTTACAAGGAAAGTGAGTTCAGAGATTAGGAAATTTCCAAGAGGAAAAACCTAAGGTGTTTTAATTCTCCCGTACTTGGATTATTCATGCTCAAATGATGGGACAAGGTAATATAAGTAGGATTTGGACTCCATACGCCTATACTCTTACCTATAAATAAGTTAGAAAATAAGGATGTTAAGAACAACACATACCTTACGCATGAATTTCCTGAGCGATAAATAGGAATGGATACCCAGAATGCTACACGGTGATCATGATCCCGAAGGACCGTAAGATAACACATGACTAATATCTATAATTGAGCACTGAATAATATATGGAAAAACAATAGCTTAATGGGGTATTGAAATACCTAAAACTAAAATAAACTGTCTGGACATACTGTAGTCTAAAAGCCTCTAATCTGCCTAAAAACTATGGAGTTGACGGGATATATCCCTAACTAACTATAAAATACTAAAAGTAATTAAATAATCAAATAATAACATCCTTTAATGATGAGAACTCACTTTTGACTCTGACTACTGAAACTAGAATGCTACAGATGCTCTGGAACTCACTTCTTACTGAGACTGATACTGAGACTGAGACTATGGTAAATAGTCATCTACCCAACATGCCCTGAATATGATATTATAACTAAATTAGTGTCCAATCTATAACCCAAATTGGAAGGGTGTCAATACTGCGCCACTGGTAAGGACAAGTTGTGGGTGACCCTCATCTGATAATGTCCCCAAAAGAGAATGGTTGGACCCTCATCTGGCAGTTTTAATCTACCTCATTAACCCTCATCTGTTGGTGTTGATGTCTTAACCTATGTTGGCTACATAGCTCTGGAACACAAGGATTGCTTCTAAGGATCACACTCTCGACTGTCAGTGTGCGCCCTCATCCTTGGATTTACTTGGTGCTAAATCCTACGTGTTGATGTATTAACCTATGTTGGCTACATAGTTCTGGAACACAAGGATTGCTTCTTAGATCACACTGTCGACTGTCAATGTGTGCCCTCATCCTTGAGTTCACTCGGTGCTAAATCCTACTCCTACTAAATAGACACAAATCATGATTAACTGAGGTGAACTGTACTGTGTTCATTGAGTTCCATTAACTTACAGAATACTACTGAGATTACTGAATGACTGAGATTTCTAAAATTACTGGGATTACTGAGATTTCTAAATTTTCATGAGTCATGAGACAGACTGAATTTTACTGAACATGGCTTGACTGAAAGTATCTTGAAAATATGACTAAGTTTTTTAGGTACAAGTAATCCCAGAACTTGATATAAGGTAACTAAAAAAGCATGACACTTCTTGAATACATGACCAACATCAATAATCCATACTGAAATAAATTTGGTGATTTTATGAAACACATGGTTATCATAATTTGGTAAATGAATAGGATTGCATGTAAACGTGGCATAGTTTCATAATCCTAATTCAATAGCAATCCAAAAACAATTTCAATGCATAATAATAACATGGAAGTCACTTTGAACATAAGAGAACAACATGCATTTACCATTTAGGTCATAATTGAACTAACATGCGTAATCCCTATCCTCTTAGACATTTTATCAAACACCTTGCATGCACCATTTAGGGCGTAGGCATGGTTTATCAATTTGTACAACATGATTCAACAATTCAATGCAAATTTCATAATTTCAACCTACATACTAGTATAATTTCATGAAAACATAATAAAAATTCCATCTTGGAAATCATACAACAATAGCAATATGAACATAATCCAACTCATAACATGGAATACTGCGACTTATAGGAGATCTATTGGTGAAGTGGAATGAAGAGAGATATTGTAGAGGCTAAGTGCTCTAGATTTCATAAAGCTAAGATAGAGTATCAGAAGCCTAGTGGGTCCATGTAGGAGTTTATTATTCCTACTTGGAAGTAGGAAGAAGTGAACATGGACTTTGTGATGAGTTTACCTCGTACTCATCGTCAACATGATTTAGTTTGGGTCATTGTAGATAGGGTGATTAAATAAGCTCATTTCCTTCCTATTCATACCTCTTATTTAAACAAGGCTTACACCAAACTCTATATCAGGAAGTTGGTCATATTACACAGTGTTCCATTTTCCATTGGCTCAGATAGAGGTACTCAGTTCACCTCTTATTTTAGGAAATCATTCTAAAAGGGTCTTGTTACCCGAGTTAATCTAAGTACAATCTTTCATCCCCAGACAGATGGCCAAGTAGAAATGACCATTCAAACTTTAGTAGACATGCTAAGGAAATGTGTAATTGATTTCAAGGGCAGTTGGGATGACCACTTGCCTTTGATTGAGTTTGCATACAATAATAGCTATCATTCCAGTATTCAGATGTCTCTATTTGAAGCTCTCTATAATAGGTGATGTAGATATCTAGTTGGTTGGTTTGAAGTTACTGATGCCTCAATTATAGGGCCAGACTTAGTATGCGATGCCTTAGAAAAAATTGAGTTGATCAGAGAAAGACTTTGGGCTTCTCAGAGCTAACAGAAATCTTATGCAGATGTACGCAGAAAGGATCTCAAGTTCGAGATTGATGGCTATATTTATCTAAGGATATTTTCCATGAAAGGAGTGAAGATATCCGAAAAGAAGATAAATCTCATTCCTCGATATGTCGGTCCCTTCAAAATTCTATGTTGTTTCAACAAAGTATCTTATGAGCTTAAATTGCTTTTAGATCTAGCTTTAGTTCATCCAGTGTTTCCTGTCTCTTTGCTCAAGAAGTGCATAGGCAACCCAATAGTTGTAGTCCCTATTGAGGGCATAGATATTAAGAATAATCTCTCTTACGAAGAAATTCTAGTTGAAATCCTTGACAACCAGATTCGTAAACTATAGAACAAAGAAGTCCTTTTAGTCAAAGTTGTTTGGCGGAATTAGTTTGTTGAAGGAGATACTTGGAAAGTAGAAGCAAATATCCGGACCAAGTATCCTCACCTTTTCTCCATAAACTCAAACTCAATCTAAGGTAATATCTTCCCTTAAGCCTACTCAGTTTTCATGTTCAGTTTTATCATCAACTTGGTATTTAGTTTCAAGCTCAAAATTCCATTTTAAACTTTGTCATAAGTACCATTGCATGTTCAGTCACGCATTCATGTATCAGTTCAGTCATATAATCATGCATCAGATATGCATTATCATTGTGAGAAACTTAGTTCATCAGAACACTCAGTCATGCATTCATGAAACATTTATTCATGCATCAGATATGTATGTTCAGTATATCAGTCAAGACAATCACAAAATCTATTTTAGTTGTTCATGTTCAGTATGTACTTTATTCTATCGTTTTACCTACCTTAGTCAGTTCCATTCGAGGATGAATGTTCCCAAGGGGTAGATATTGTAATACCTCAAATTTTTCTTTAAGTCAAATCTAGTCTCCAGAAGAGTTAGTGATGAATTCTAATTGATTAATATTTAAATCAGATAGAATTTCCCTAATTTTAACTTTTAATCATGTGGGAAATTGAATTATATTCCCAACGATACCAATTTTGTCAAAATCTAGTATCATAATAAAAAGTTATGGATGTTTTACAGAGAACTGTCGCAACTATCCAGAAATAATGGTCAGGACAATGGACCATCGAACTAGCGACGGGGCTTCAACTAAGCTGTCGTGACTAAGGTAGTGAACCCATCTTCTTGCAACTGCAACGGTTAGGACCGACAGACCATCAAGCTAGCAATGGACCGTCGCCCAAACTGTCGTAGATAAGGTAGAAAGTTCAGGTTCTGGCCAAGTACAACTGGGATTGATCAATGGACTGTCGAGCCAGTGACGGACCGTCACCCAAGCTGTCGCTATTTCTGATCAGCGATTTTAAGCCATTTTTAAAATGGTATAACCTTCCAAGTGAGTTAGACGTTGTGGGGACTTATTGGTTAAGTGGGGAATGTCTAGATTATCTCCAAATTAAACTATTTAAAATTTCGTTAGAGGAATACGACAATCCCTACCTATCGTATCCTATAATATTAGTGGTACCCACCACTCATACCTTAGGCATCACCCTTAGACTCAACACTATTCGACATATGAATAACTCAAAACCAAATCGTATCCAAGTATATGACCAGTACCCTTGACCTATGCCCCTAGCAGAATAGAATCAAAGGATGATTTAGACACTGGCCACCATACAAGTCCATGGTATTTTTCGTACCCTGTCTTATGGATCATGGTGATCCACTCCTACTCAGATCTATGTTAAGCTACTAAGTCTTAGATTAAGAGAAGGAAAAACCAAAACCAAATGACCCGTATCCATTCATAAGACTCATACTACCCAAGATATACCCATTCTAGAAACCAATCCTACCCACCAACAAGTACTGATTAGCATACGACCAACCTACATAAACCGTACCCATGCATAGGACTGGTACCCCTTAGTTATATCTTGTCCAAAAACCAGAAATCTAAGAAATTTTCTAAGAGTTAAAAACCCAAGGTGTTTCACCTTGGTTTAGGACGTGTCACGTGTTTGGGATTTACAAGTTACGACACTAGTAGATGATCCTTTATGACATCATTTCTAATAGGAACATTTACTGCAAAGATATGTGACTTTGTTATTCTTTTTCAAACCAGTAATTACATCTGACACTTGATTTTCTATTTTCACACAATTTATCTTTTGAGTTCAATTTCTTCAAATTTATATTTGGAAATTGAGTAGTAAATAAATATCCCATCAATGTTCAATGTAGGAAATTATGATGGGTAAATCAAACCCAACATATATTCCTAATATGAGCACATTTATCTTGGAGCATATAATAAGGGACTATCATATATGGATGATATCTTAAAGCCCTAAGGAAGACATGGAACAATGAATACACAAGGCCATGGACAATCAAGATGCTGTGTGGGTGATCAAGAAGGTCCATTAAAGGTTACTTGTAAAATAATTATTTTTGGACTATTTTTTTTATAATAGGCTATTATTGTAAAGGCAATAACTATAAATAGTTGTCTTATCAATTTTCACACTTTAAATTTTGATAGTTTGAGAAGGATATTACTCTTGAAGAGTGTTTTATCATGTAATCTATTTAGTCTTATTTAGTACAACAAAATATAGGTTATTGATGGGTGGACATCCATTGTTTATTTAAATCTCTTTTACTTAATTTTTATATTGAGTCACTCATTTGTTGATTAAATTTTTTTCCCAATCTTTAGTTAATTAAGTTCTCTTGTCCACTAATCCAGTTTCTTTAATTAAGACCTTCTTTATTCTCTTCTCATGTCTTTATTTCAAAACTATTCTTTAGTTATGTTGCTTGAATTCTTATTTCAATATCAATTTTAGTCACTCGGTTGATGCCACTATCATCTTGATATTAGAGATTAGGCTAGAGATTCATACCTAAGAATTTCAATCCTAGGTTCATAAATTTAAATATCTAAAAAAAATTTAAGAAATACAAAACTCACAATTTTTGGTAAACCCAGAGCTGAATTGAGTCTTTGATTGAGGTTCCAACTAGATTTTAATTTATCTAGTATTTAGGGGTCTAAACACAATATTTGGTTTGATTTGGAGTTGTTTAGAATTTTTTCCATTATTGAGCTTGAAAAAAATTGAGAAAGGTGAAATGGGTTTACTGATTGAGGCAAAATTAGGGGTTTAATTATATTGGGTATGTTTTTCTAGTCAATTGGAGATTAGATATATAACTGGAAGGCAAACAAAGTAAAAAGTCATAAGTGCTAATTTTGTAGTTCATCATGCTCATGCTGTTCTTCATGGTTGGAAGAAATTGTAAGTAAGTTTAATTTTTGGGAGAAATTAGTTTAGAATTGAGGTCTACAAATTATTGATATTTATTTGTGGTGTTGAAAGGAGTTCATGTTCAAAATTTTATTAAAATTATAGTTAAATTAAGTGACTTATGAATATTGGAAGTTCCATAATGTTCTTCATGAAATTCTTAAATTTTTAAGGAAAAATATTTAGTTTGATTCAGAAAGAAAGGAAAGAAAAAGTGTTGAAGGTGTTTGTGCGACCAAAGAAGTATACAAAGGAATAAAAAAAAGTAAAATAAAGTTAGTGTGCAATCAGTTACCTACAACTGGCAGGTCCCATGTGTGTTATCTCCATATCAATATCAAGTTAGTAGCCTATCCAATCGAGAAACGATTTCTGTCCTAGCCATGTCCAAATATGGCTTCTTTGTCCACCTAAGCAGCTTCCATCTCTCTAACTTGATTAGCGAGCTCATGATCTACATGGTCAAGTAGCTTCTGCCCTAACCTCCACCTCTAACCTCTTTTATTGAGCTCCAACATCTCTAAATTAGCTGCACCATTGTGAAAAAAGTTAGTTTTCAGCTATTTT
This sequence comes from Capsicum annuum, assembly GCF_002878395.1. Classification (NCBI taxonomy): domain Eukaryota; kingdom Viridiplantae; phylum Streptophyta; class Magnoliopsida; order Solanales; family Solanaceae; genus Capsicum; species Capsicum annuum. Next base: position 18,031,238 of record NC_061121.1, read on the forward strand.
CAAGTTTTCTCCACTTTTTGGGGCATGTTCTCCATGTATTTCAACCCAACATCTTCTCAAATAATTTTTTAACATCTTCTCAAATAGTTTTTTCATGTCCAAATCTTTGTAAATTTAGTTTAGTTTTATTGATTACCTTTCTTCACCTTCATAACTTGATTTTATTTAGTAGATTACCTTACAAAATATTATCAAGTTCTTTGAGTTATATTTTTCTTCTTGTTCTTTTCTTTGTGTGCTTTTATAGTTTATATTATTATTAATTCCTTGATTTATGTCCTTTAATTTTAGTTGATTCATCCATTCTTCTTAAAATAAAATTTCATTCTTCCACAAATAATAAGCGACCTTATGAATTGATTGGACAAAAGTAGTTCTCTATCCAATTCGGGAAGACACTTTAGGTGAGTTGAGAGTTTAGACATACAAAAGGCATGAGGAATTTTTCTACTAACTTATTTGTTGATTTTTTAGGTAGGAGCAAACTATCAATAGGCCATGAAATTAAAGTAAACTCAATATTTCAGAGAATGCCTGTTCTGAAAATATGAGTTATTGCTACAAAAATGATCATGGACTTCAATCGGTAGTCTTTTTTCCTCAACACATCCTAGAAAATAAGTTACAAGGGATCCATTCCCGAATGTAGAAGTCTACAAATTCACTCCTTATGCACTAAAGAGAAGCTAGAGTTGAAAGGAGATCCAAATCCTTTAGAGGGGATCCTTGGAACTTGTCTGAACTCTAATAAATTTGAGAGGAAATTGAATGAGTGGAGCAAGAGTATGATATGTGAAAAATCTAGAGTGTAAAAAGGAAAGGTTGTGTGATGTGAGAGGGTAGTCTCAACCTTGTACTAACTTTTGTAACCTCTCTTCCTTTTCTAGTTGTCCTAATTCTTCTATTGGTATCCTTGGAAATAATCCTAATGAGGAACCTCGAGTAATGTAGATTTTTGAAGTTCTAAAAACTTTAGAAAAAAGAAAATGTGCTCAAATATTGAAAAGAAGGGTGAATGCAATCCTTTTTATGAGATACGAGGTAACAAGTCAAAACCTTACACTTAATCAAATATTGATCCTTGTATGGCTAGTATCCAATTAAGGGTAAGTGATAGAATATTTTTTTGTTATTTTAATGATTCTTTTACCCATATTGATAATGTATTTGTTGAGAGTTTTCATCTACTAGTTGATCCTATTGGTCACCAAATTAACTTTTTTTGTAAGATCAGTTCGTGGCACTTATTCCTCAAATGGTAGTATATTGTTATGCGATTCTTTTCCTTGTTTTGATAATGTGCATATTAAGAATAATGATACTCTAGTTTATTCTATTGATGAATGAATTGATTCTTCTGGTAAAATTAATTTGTGTCCACCTAGTGTTGAATGATAGTTTTTATCAAACAATATTATTGATGATCAACATGATTGTAATGAAGAACCACTAAATAAGGAGTGTTATGATGAACATAAGGAACCTCAATTTACTAATGGCATTGATTGTAATGATCCTCCATGCTATTTTCTTTGTTTCTTCTTATTTTTTGCATTTAATGCCTTCCAAAAACTGCTATTGGCCATTTACGAGTTGTTGGGAATATCAATTTTATTTTTGATCAATTCATTTGTGTTTAAGCGCATTTTTCTACTTTAGAGCTTCTGAAGGTAAGAAATTGTGACACCTTAGGTTCTTGTGATTTAGACCCTCCAAGGGTTAGGTAATTAATTAGCCAAGTTTCTATAACAATTTCAACATTGAAGTGGTAACGACCTAGGTAATGATTTGTGAATATAAGTAACGCGCACTTTGAAAGACTCATTATAACAAAAGTTATCTTTCCCAAGTTTAGGTACCCTGAGAAAAAATCTAGGGTATATGACCCGTTATGTGATGTAATGAGTTGTTAGGAAGGACTCATTGTTCGAACAGTGCGGTCGCCCTTGTTTTCTTCCTTGATGACAAGTCTTCTTCATGACTCGTGATGATATATAATGAGACATGATTAGTAACTAGTGGTTATAACACTGGGGTATTGGGATTTTGATCCCTAGGTAACAACTCTAAGTAATGGCTTGTGGTCAGAACTCACGAGTCATTACAAAACCCCTGATAACTTGTCTTACTTTTTCCTGCATATTTTAATTGAGGATTTTTTGGTCTTTTCCTCCCTCCACATATTTCCCATGACTTAAAAATACTTAAATAACCCCCTTTACCTTGGATATCAAGATAAAAAAACTCACTTTTCTCATCTTTAACTCCTAAGGCAAGAGACATAAGGGTACCATAAGGGATTCAATAATTAGGCTCTAAACTTTGGATTTCTTTTAATTTATTTGGTATTTCAGGCATGTCTGCCATCCCTAAACTTGTATTTTTCATTATGGCACATTGATTCAATAATCATGTATTAAAATTATTGGGTTTGAACTTGGTTTGAGGGCTTTGGATTGATTTTTAATTGAATGGTTTTCCTCATGTTTTAAATACTTATTTCATGCTTTCATTGGTGTTTTTTTGAAATGATTGGGTGCATGGTTATAATAATTGGAATGGGGAACATGGATTTCCTCAAATTGATGGAGTTGTGAATTAGTAAATGGCGTTAACGTCAACCTACCTTTATGATTTAGTTTTTTAATATGAAAATTACATAATTTAACTTACCTTTGAAACTTTGCAATGAATTAATAGGTTAAATAGATACTACAATGGTATTGGAATGGTTTTGGTGGAATGGTTTGGATTTTAATTTGAACTTGGGAGTCTAATGGTTAATTGGATTGGATTTGACATAGTTATATAAGTTTGCAAGCATATTGGTATGATGATACCATGTTGATAAATGTATTAATATATTACTCTTGGGTTGATATGTGGGTATATGGGCAAATTATTTTAATATAAGCTTAAAAAAATTGTGTAGCTCACTGTGAAGGTAGAGGTCTCGGGTGGACCAACACTTGAAACTGCATTTGCAGGAGTTGGGGTTTTTATGACTGTGTGCATAGTATATACATTATATTTTAGGATGGTTGTCTCGCTTGTATCTTTAGCCTTTACTTGGTTTCCTTGATTCATGTGAATAACACACATCAGGGTCCTTTCAACAGGGGATCTAAAACCACATAGCCATCGGTGCTTTCAGTATAGAGCGAGCTACATAGTTAACATTAATGGTTTTAAGATCTTATGTAGATAACCCTTTACCCCATCCCAAAATCCTATGTATATATATATATATATATTAATATGTGCATGCGGTTCTAAGTGATTTTGGAGATGGCATTATTTTATGAGTTTTCCTAAGATACATGCCAATGGTTATCCTACTGACCATCTCTAGATGCTACATTATTTCATGATGTAGGTTCCTAGAGATTTTTTGTTTCTTCTATGCATCATTAGGTGATGTGGCTTTTTTTGAGTTTCTATTAAGTTGTAAGCCTCTATATTTCAGAAAGCTCTGTCATTTAATTGGGTTTCCTTTTATATAGTCGACCTTTCTTGTCATAGTCAGGGGCATGTCCTGTCTTAGTTTAGTATTCTAGTTTTGGAGGATTTTGTGGAAAAAGTGTGGGTTGTATGATTGTTTTGAATCTTAGTTTCCATTTTATTTATCTATTTATCTTATCATAATATTTTGTTTGATTTTGTTGTATTCTTTTACTATGCTTTAGATATTAGTCCAAGAGAGTGGTCTCTTCACGGTGGGATTGAGATAATCATCATGGCTAGGCCTTAAAATATTGATATCCAATCAAAGTTCTCAGTCTTTGGGTATCCAGAAATCTATGTCGAGTAGAGTCCTTTTTATGAGTATGTCGCATGCAATACTTATAAGGGAGAGGGTACAAGACATTTAAGAATATTTTTTTTTCTTGGGTTTTATTTGGAGATATAGAGTCTAGCTATATTTAAATCCCTCTAAATCTTGTGTTACTTTTATTTCAGATCATGCCTCCCCAAATATTTGATGATCGTAGAAACTCGGCTGGAAACTCTATCCAACCTTAGGAAAATATGGAGGGAACTCACATTGTTTATGGATTACAAACTTTGTCTAGGGTTTTTCTCCTAATTATGCTACTCCATGTGGGATCTACTCTTCCTTATTAGTCCTCTTTAAGATTCCTTAGCTAGTGATACTTATGCTTAGTTACCTTAGGGAGATATCTCTAATGAAAAGTTACATTAGTCTATTCATATACTTGCCAAACTGGTGGCATCCTAGTCTTATTTGTCTGATCATTTTGGTTCTACTTCTTATTCATCTGAGGTCACTCAGGTTGGCTAGTTTGTAAGGCTTAATTCCAAAGCTTTACTAGCTCTACGATTAAGGATAATCCTCAGGGGTTTAGTAATAAGATAGAGAAGTTTTTTAGGGTGATGCATGTCACTGATTCTAATTGTATAGAGTTTGAGGCATATAAATTAAAAGATATAACTTATCAATGGTATGAGGAATGGCAAGCATTAAGGGAAGATGATGTTGATCCAATAATGTGGGTTGAGTTTTCAGGTGCCTTCTTTGATCATTATTTCATCAGGAGTTGATGAAAGATAAGGAAGAAGAATTTGGGAACTTAAAGTAGTGCAAAATGAGTGTGAAGAAGTATGCTATGAAGTTCCAGTAGCTGTACCATTATGCTCTGAAGTTGGTGGCTAATATGAGATCTAAATTAAAAAAAAAGACTCTAGTTTATTCCATAACTTAGTATTAGAGTGTAAGGCTACGATTTTGAATAATGATATGGACATCTCTAGGCTGGTGGTTTATATGTAGTAGGCAGAGGATAAAAATAGTGGGAAGAGATAGTCGACAGTGGACTAAAGAAGAATTAGGGAATTTCTCACTCAAAAACTTGTGCTCCTTACCCTAAGTCTTTAAGGGATCATCATTTTCAGTCTATTAGTGGTCCTAAGGTACATGGTGCCCAATATCGAGTTAGTGGAGCTCAGTCAGACAAACCGTATCCTCATTGTCATTTTTGTAGATAGATTCACCGTGGTAATTATGAGAAGTAGAGGAACTTGTGTTTCAATTGTTGTTAGGCTGATCATATGCATCAAAATTATCCCCTAGCTTAGTGTGCCACTGGATTTAATAAGGTTGCATTTGCCACTTTTTGGGCTCATGTAGCTAAGGTTTCCACTTTAGATACCGACATTAGCTAAAATCATATGTATGCATTTGGTACTCTGTAGGAATCTAAGGTATCTCTTAGCGTTATCAAACTTATGTTATAGCTATTCTTTCATGATATTTATAGTTTGATCAATTGGGGTTCTACCCTAACGTATATGACCTCTTATATGACAGCACTCTTTGGTTTTGGTCCTAAAAATATTTTTGACCTCCTTTTTGTGTCTACTCCAGTGGGAGACACTATCATATCAAGGAAATTCTATTGGGTTGTGTGGTTTCCGTCTTTTGTTTGGAGACGTTGGTGGATCTATTAGAATTTCATATGATGGATTTTGACATTTCGTGGGTTTAGATTAGCTCCATTCATGCTATGCTACTCTAGATTGTAGGACCTGAAAGGTCAGTGTCCATGTTCCAAATGAACCGGTATCGAATTGGAGGGGAGTTCCTTTGTTCCCAAAGGCAGGTTTATTTCATATCTTAGAGCTCAAAAATTGATTTTCGAGTTGTTTTTGTATCATGTAGTTTGGATCCAGAATTCTAGATCTGAAAGTCTTTCTTTGCATTCTGTCACGGTGGTTAATGAATTTCCTAAAGTTTTTCTTGATAATTTCCTTGGAATTCGTCTCGATAAGGAGATAGACTTTGGGAGTTATCTTCTATCGGATACCCATCCCATTTCCATTACACCTTATAGAATGTATATGGATAAGCTAATAAAGAGAAATAAGTAGTTAAATGATCTTCTTGATAAGGGATTCAATTCGGATGTGTATAGATTATTGTTAGCTGAATATTGTTATAGTGAAAAATAAGTGCCCTCTTCATAAAATTGATGTTCTTTTTGACCAGCTTAAGGGTGCTAGGTGTTTCTCTAAAGTCGATCTTTGTTTGGGATATAGTTAGTTGAGAATCAGGGAGGTTTAAATTCCCATGATTTCTTTCCAAACCTAGTATGGCCATTATGAGTTTTTCATTATGTAATTGGCTTGACTGGATATTATAGGAGGTTTGTGGAGAGTTTATATTCTATAGATGGTTTCATAAGGAAGTTGACTCAGAAAGTTTCGGTGGTTTGATGCTTGTGGTGGTATTTTTGAGAATTTGAAGGATAAGTTGAATTCCATGCCTATTTTAACCCTACCCGAGGGTATTGGGACGTTTCCTATATATTGTGATACTTCCCGTGTGGGTCTAGGTGTGTGTTGATTTAGCATGGTAAGCTTGTATCCTATGCATCTAGTCAGGTTAAGGTTATGAGAGGAATTATCTGACTCATGATCTAGGGTTAGCGGTGGTGGTTTTTTCTTTGAATAATTTGTGTCATTATTCGTATGGAGTTGACATGACCTGACCTAGGGCATCCCAAATCCAACCAGGACCGGGGACCGCCCCCTGTTACCCAACCCAACACCCTCACACAACCATTGAAGGGCTGAATTTTAAGGATAAAACAAGATAGCGTAAATACTTTCATAAGGACTCTGGGATAAGGTCACAATCATAATCGACCCAACCAAGTTCAATCATCCTAAACCAACCATCAAACTATACCAAACCAAAGGGCATAAACCAGGCCACAACCAGATGCGTTACATAAGCATATATTTTTAAATAATCCCAAAATAAATTGGATGGAAAAGTGAGAAAATATGTCGAATAAAGGCAGCCCACCAGCTTATTCCAATGCAAAGTTCGACACCAATGCTGATCTTACCTATACAAATCTTTTGTAGTACCACAAAGCCTCTAACCCAAAAAGTAAAATATCCGGTTGGGACATGCCCCCAACAACCAGAAATATCCATAACATGAAATGAAGCCTTACAAAAAGATGGAAGCTCACCACTTTAGTCTAAATACTGGTCCCTAGTCCATCATTAGTAGGAGGAGTTGAACAACTGATTCTAGTGTATCATAGGTAAACAACTGCCAGTAGATGGGTTAGGGAGCACTAGCATGAACTCAAGATAAAGATAAAATTATTTCGTTCATCAAAATCAAGTAAAAACAATCCATAATGTACAAAACCATACATTTACATATATATAACCATGTCAGGCAAGAGAATCAACTTTAGCATGCATTTGAAAACCTTTACCTGCATTGTGTAGATTTGCCATCCTAAACTACTCATGGGCTATATGGGTTCAGTTGCCCCTGCTGAAAGGGCCCTTGTGTGTGAAGACGCATGAGCAGATAATAAAATTGGGATGACTACTACATCCCCAAATACAAAGTGTGACACATGCAGACATTCTCAAGTACCAAACCTCATGTTGGCAAACATGAGTCTCCGTCTTTGGTCCCACTAAGACGTTAACCTTCCACGGATTTGCTATACATACCCATTTATTTATCAATTAACACCATTACAAAGAAATAAACTAATCTATTAACCAAGGCTATTAATAGTGGTATCATCATACCAACCTGTAACAACTCGAAATTGCCTCCCGGGACGTCACAGGTGCATAGGGTCACAGGTGACCCCAAGCTAACCCTTCTATTGGTACAACTCATAAGCAATGGAATAAAATGCATAAATCTGAAAGAATAAGGTAGAAGATAACTCAAATATGAATTTACTCAATATAAAACTGAAGTCACAAGGTTACAACTCTGTTTTTACAATAAAACTGAAACTCAATACATCAACTTCCACTGACTATCTATAAAGCCTCTACTAGTACAGACTATGGGTAGCTGGGTCATGACTCCCAACCGCCCCAACTCAATACGACTGAATAAGGAAAATACAATACTTTTCTATTGTATCACTAACTCGTGGCCCGAAATCAAAGGGACCCATCACCTGATGATTGAAAGATGTGAACTTATGGAATATGGTACATGTGCTACAAGATGTACCTACATTATGAGACAATGTAGCACATACACATATGTGTGGATCAGTACTTTGAGTTCTGAGTATATGGGGGTGAATGCATATGTATAAAACAGTATCACTCTTATTCAATCAAACCATGCATGAAATATGGGATGACTCACATGGCTTGAAAAAGTATAAAATGTGAAGCTCATAAATTATTCGGGATGAATAATGAAACACAAATCTCGTGATTCATCATACTTTAACTTGAAATCACAAGTCACTTATTATTCTCAATACTCAAAAGCAAAAGGAACTTTAAACAATGCTTTTAACTCAGTCATATGCCTCATGGTAAGTAAAACTCCTTTAATGCTCAACATCTCATAACTCTTTTAAACTCAAATACTTGGAATACGGAATCATAAAACTGTGAAACACACAAGTAGGCATTTCATCCACTTTAGGAAAATATCTCATTTCAAGCTTTAGGAAAATCATTTAATCTCAATGGAAAGATACTATAGTTTAGGGAAATAACTTATCTCAAAAGCTTCATAGAAAATACTATTTCATGGGAGAATACTTTCGTTTAGAGGAAGAACTCATATAAAGGAAATACTTTAGTTAGGGGACCATTTTGCAACTTTTTCATTAGGAAAATAGTTAATAGGAAAGGAAAATACATTAGTTTTAAAGGAAGTACTAATCTTGAAGTTTAAAGGGCAACGGAGGTTCTCGTAACCGACATAAATCATGCGAGCTATATGAAGTCCACCGTTTTGTCCTCCTAGGGAGGAGACCCCATGTTGGGGAGGAGAGCCATACTCTTGCCAGGGAGTATAACCTAGGTCTAATGATCATTAAACAAAACTCGGCCTTAGGACCAAGCATAATCATAATAAACTCGGTCTCAGGCACAATCTACGGGCCACATACTTTTGGGGTAAGAAACTGTACTGATTTACTCATTCGGTGCTAAATACTACTCCCATTAGATTATCTGCTCTCATCTTATAAAAATCCACTTTTAGAATAATCTCATGGTTCACCACGAACCCAATAATCAAATCGATAATCTCATACAGTGAAGTGGATCTCAAAGCTCTCGGTCCATTAGGTCAATTCATTTTGCAATACTCTCAAAGTACCCAAATCATGGGTGCCTATAGCACAAGAGTTCATAAATTCACAAATATCAAATAGGGTTTACTAACCCATAGTTCAATTTCAGGTTAAAGGTTATAAAAAGCATAATATATAGCATATAGATTCACAAATCATGTGGAAATTCGGTAATTTCAGCAATTTATGTCAAAATCTCAATATTTTCATATATTTCAATATCTCAAACATCACAACGATTAGCTTCTTAAGAATTCAAATCATGGGGTTTATACCCAACTGTAATTTCTCAAGAAAATATGCAAAAATCATGTCATTTGTCTATCAATTCATGGAAACATCAAAATAATGCATTCAATAATAATGGGTGAAAAACCCTAATTCAAATTCATGTAAAACCTCATAGATTTTTGGAAAATCAGGATGTAAATAAGCATTTTGGGCACAAGGGTGAAAGGGTTACCCTTGTTCAAAACCCCACATACCTTGAATTAGAAGCTTTGCATGAACTCTCACTTCTGAAACTCTATTTGTACTCTTGAAGGAGGATTTTTAAGGCCCTTGACTTAGGTACCTTGAATCTTGACTCAATTTAGAAAATCCATGACGGATTCTTTAGTTTCTTCGAAGTGTTTTTCGATACTTAGGGTTTTTGTTGACTGAAAACTTGAGAAAAAATTCATAGAATTCTTGTAAATAACTTTGACTTGGGGTTTGTATGGTTTAAGAGGCTTGGAAAAAGTCCAAAGTGCCCATTTTAACATCTGTACGAAGTTGGAAAAATTGAATGGGGGACCCAATTTTATGGCCCATCGCGACGTGCCACTTATCGCGATTGCTCAATGGATATCGACAAATGGTAATCTGGGAGTAACCGCGATACGGAGCCATCGATTTTTCCCACTGGTTGGGACCTGGAACTTTAGCGCGATGTGTCACGATCGCGCTAGGCCACTGGAAATTGACTATTAAGAAATTGGTGTCCTCTGCGATGCGCCACTATTGTGGAGTTCCACTAGAATTTGATGATTGTCAAATAGACCCTCTCCACGACACGCCAAGCACCAAAATGATGCTGTTTTACGACTAATACTTAAATTAGCCATAACTTCTTACCCGGGTATCGAATTTGGGTGAAATTGGTATTATTGGAAAGCTAATTCAATTCTCTACATGACAAAAAGTCAAATTTAAGAAAATTCTATATGTTTTAAACACCAATCACTTGGGAAGTCAATTCTCAATCTTTTAGGGCCAGAATTACACTTCACTTAACACTCTTTTAGGCTTCAAGCTATGAGGGAATTTTGCTGGGTGTTACAATATCTCCCCCATGGAAACATTCATCCTCGAATGTCGTTAGGCAGGCTAGGAATACGGAGAGAACTGAGGACGCATAGCTTAAATACTTTGCACATTGAATGTATACCTTTCTAGACCCAGTACACTTGATGAACATCTATCCACGATAGGAATAACTATGAAGCTGAATCTCAGATTAGAGAGGAACCAAACGAATGAAAGGTTTTATCTTCATCTGAATCTAGGCTAACTTTCCTTAGTCTTATAATGAAGAGTTAACTCACGCTGAATTCAGGGCTTGCGATTATCGACTGACTAACTCTGGGATCAACGTCTCTAATGGATGATCCCTGAACCTGCTACCAATGATAAGAAATGATTACATCTGAGACCGAACTATGTAGCGGGGTATTTCTAAATCTGCTGAAGAGGACAATCAACTGAACTTGATATTGAGATTAAGCCCACCTGATGGGTGATCTATGGGGTTGACAACACCGATACTGAATAACCGAATCTCCCGATATAGGTAACTGAGTTCTGAGGTTGAGATCAATCCTCTCAAGTGAGTGATCTCGGGAACTGACGGTAATGAAGTTAATTAGCTAAGTCTAATATATGAGTAGCTGAATTCACTTGGTTCCGTTATCTGACGAAATATTATTGAATCTCATTATCTTAATGAAAGACACGAAGCTCTGAACAGAGTACTCGCGTACTACTTAGGCTTTCACTGAACACTTGTACACTACTAGATCTGACCCGAGTATAATACTGAGGTTAGTGTGCTAACAGTACTGAGATTACTCCAGTACTGCAACAGTCTGAGAGTTCAGAGTTCTATAACCCACCGGGTTCTGAGAATCATAGCTCGACTATTATTGTCGCAAAAACTGACACGGGCTCTAGACAACAGCTAAATTGTCGGGTACATATACCCCCCAGGACTCGATAACAGAAAGTAAATCATAACCATTCGTCAATAATCAAGACCATAGACATTCATTTGCCATCACAATCACTAAAGCATCACTTCACATATTTAGGAATTATAAGCACATGATAACACAGGGGGACATACTATTGGCTCATATGCCTTTCGACAAGGTCTTGCCTCAAATACTTAGCACGCATTTAAGTCTTGGTATGTATCAAAGGGAACATAATTGGAGATTTCCATACTACTATTTCACTATTTATTCACTAAGGCTTTCCAACAACATCTTGGCATGCTTCGGCTTACGCACAATTGGAGATTCCTAGTCAACATGCCATAATGGCTCTAATTCCTTCTTATAAGCATTTTATCAAACATATGGGGAGCATGCTTTGCTTATTCAACCATTTCTACACTTAATTGACATGAACGCATCATCTAATAAGCAACTTAAAGGGGTGTATCATGAACATCACATGAATTTCATATGAATTACAACTCAATCATAGCATGAACATCAATTTCAACTCACATGTATCATGAAAACTCATAAACATAAGAATATTTGAATTTCAGAAAAAGAGTCCTCGAATTTCTTAGATGAAAGGGACCCGAGATTCAACATCTTCATACGACTATCTTCCTCAACATGAATTATTTACCCTCTTCTATCGGCATAACTATTCACCCTCTTTATTGCGAATTAAGGAGGAGGTCGCTGAAAAGTTAGAACATCTGGACCTGAAGCATTAAGGGAAAAGACATATAATTTGGCACTTAACTGAGGCTTGGGCCATCTAATATCATGGATTTATCAACGCGGTCTAATCCCAAGGACATACATGATATAAATCAGGACTTCCCGAATCACTAAACGTATTGCTGAAGTACTAACGTCACGAGTTGCATGACTTGAAATTGGAGTTCAAAACTTATAGGATGTGATTGCAACTGCCAAATGCATCAGAACTCTTCGTTTTAGGAATTATGGGATTAAATGATTCTCTATCATATGCATGAACATGAATTAAGATCATAGAATAGAAACGTAAAACATGAGCAGGTACTGGGACAACCGAAAACACTAAAATGAGATTGGGGTAAAGCATCAATCTTTCTCAAAGCCATCCCACAGCTCACTGGTACATCTACTAGCATCTTAAGGTCCGATCTGGTTACATATTATATCATCTCCCCCTTAGACTAAATCCATCACTCCAGGGCGGTGAACGACCACATAAGCTCTATTCCAACTGTAATCGCTTTACCCCTGAGTCGGGGATATAATAATGAACATAAACAAAAGAACTTCACCCAATTGAGTACACTTTGAAGTGCAAAACAACAACAAAACAACCACAACAAAACCAGAATATTACCCCATAAGTGGGGGTCTGGGGAGGGTAGATGGTGCAGAGTCCATACCATTACCCCTATAGTGGTAAAGAGGCTATTTTCTATAGACCTCCAGCTCACGATAAAAAGGTGGTATACAAAAGCATCGAACGCATAGGAAATCATAACATATCATAGGTACAACATCCACAACAAATTGTATATTATCAAACCGAGGGAACAAAAGTCCACCTAATTACTGACTATGACTCTTCCACACCCTTAGCCCTCTATCCGAATGCCTTTTCTCCAAGTTTTCCTATTTCGAGTCATGTCCTGGTTCAGCTGCTACTGCTCTATGTCCCGATTAACTACTTCACTCTTCAAAGAGAAACACTATTTCATAACACCACCTCTTGAGACACACATCATCCTTCTCTAGCCCCAATAGTCATTATTTACTACTTAACGCCTAGAACGGGTATCTCCAAATCCTTGACGGACCATACCACTTCGGTTATAGCCTACCCCTATATCGCCTATAGACTTATTTTTCTAAACCATAAGAATAAAAATCACACACAACACCTTCATTCATAGATCCTCAATTTATCTAGCAAGGACATCATTCATCTTCTCACTAGTCCCACCTAGCAACTCAACGTTACTACTAACTAGACCACATATAATAAGCCTCAAAAAATGAGGTAGCCCCATAGTACCTTGGGAATACTTCTACATGATACATACAAAACCTAACTTAATTACGGATTAATGACTTAAGATCTTGTACAAACACTGTTCAAGCCTATTGGATCACTTCTCTATAACTAGTACCATTAACCAGGAAATCATCGCCTCCACTTTCATGACTACCCTTATTTAAACTAAGTGTCTAGCGCTACTCTCACTCGGGAGCTATAGAATAAAACATTTATGCTAATTAACAATTCGTATGTCCACCCGCACTTCATAATCAACAATAATCAATCATAATCACATGGACTATCTTATTTCCAATACATTAAGACATCCTCCTTCTACATAACATTACTACCTACCTATTTCAATAGGCAAACTTAGCTCATAGCTCTATAAATTTCGACTAAACTCCATCTTACAAATCTCAGGGACGCCTTAATCAACAACACCTATCCACCAAGTACTTTCATCAATAACCCATAATTCTCAACACAACAATTATCATCATCAACTCTTTTCATACTTCAAACAAACAATATTTCCCCTTAGCAAAAGACTCCTTTTCCACCTCTCAATAACAAACAAGTAAGGACATAACACTTCATTACTAGAAAAAATGTGTTCAATAATATTCAGTTATACGTATAAATATATAAATTCAAAAAATGGACCTTATCACTATTCTTATCGCCACAACTCTAAACCCTCAGTTTCAACCAATCACAAAAACAATAGGATGCATAACAAGTTGCTAGTGAATCGAAATGGGCCTCACACGACTTCACTAAACTTGATTTTTTTATCAAAAACACAATGATAACAAGGTTACATATTGCAAGAGATTTAAACTTGACACATAATATTCGATGATCCATGAATACATATCTCAATCTCTCTCACTTGGATGACTTCATAAGAGTGAGCCAATAACGTCAAACAAGAGGAACTCATGATACACCAAAAGGCTCTTATTGAGTTGTTTGAGAGACTTCTGAAGCTTTTTACTATCTTATTTGAGAAAATTATCTCAAAAGGAACTGAAACTTACCAATCATGATATCTCAAGGATAATTCATGGGTGAGGAAACATAGCTTCACATTATGGATTCTGTGGAGAAATCTGAAAGTACCCCCTGACTTGGGCTTAGTGCTCGACTTTCATGAAACATGAACAAAGCCTCTCAATCGTCGGAGCTCAAAAGCACTGATGGGATAATTTCTAGCTCAATTACCACCCCACCATTATCTATAAAGATTCAAGATGGACTATTTCTTAAAACTTGGAAATAAAGTGGTGATGGCCTGAATAGAGGAAATTGAGGATCCATGTAACCGCATAGGGAATCTCCCTATAGCACAATCTAAGACTCAAAAGAATGGAGATATTTTCTAAATGCCTTGTACCCTCTCGAACAAAAGTACAAACGTCTCCGTACTGTTCTGCAAAACTCTACAAGATATGGTTTCATAGACACCCTAGGACAGTTGAACTTTGCACTCTGATACCAAGTATGTAACGACCAAAAATTGCCTCCCGGGACGTCACATAGTGCCTAGGGTCATAAATGACCTAATTTAACCCTTCTATTGGTACAACTCATATGCAATAGAATAAAATGCCTAAATCTAAATGAATAAGGAGGAAGATAACTAAAATATGAATTTTATCTGTACAAAACTAAAGTCACAAGGTTATAACTCTTGTTTTATAGTAAAACTGAAACTCAACATATCAACTTCCACTGACTATGTATGAAGCCTCTACTAGTACTAACTATGGGTATCCGGGTTGTGACTCCCAACCACCTTAACTCAATACGATTGAATAAGGGAAATACAACACTTTTCTACTGTATCAATGACTCATGACTCTAAATCAAAGGGACCCATCACCTGATGACTGAAAGCTGCGAATTAACCGAATAGGGTACATGTTCTACAATTTGTACCTACATTATGAGACAATCTAGCACATAGGCATATATGTGGATTAGTACTTTGAGGATGTACTGATTATATGGGGGTGAATGCATATGTATAAAATAGTATCAGTCTTCTTCAATCAAATAATGCATGCAATATAGGATGACTCACATGGCTTAAAAAAGTATAAATGTGATGCTCCTAAAATATGTGGGATGAAGCATGTAACACAAATCACGTGACCCATCATAGGTTAACTTGAAATCACAAGTCTATTCTTATTCTCAATACTCAAAAGCCAAAGAAACTTTAAACAATGCTTTCAAGTCATTCATATGCCTCATGGAGAGTAAAACATCTTTAATGCTCAAGATCTCATAACTCTTTAAAACTCAAATTCTTGAAATTCGGAATCATATAACTGTGAAACATACTAGTAGGCATTTCATCCACTTTAGGAAAATATCTCATTTCGACTTTTAGGAAAATCATTCAATCTCAATGGTAAATTAATCCAATTTAAGGCAATAACTTATCTCAAAGCTTCATAGAAAATACCATTAGGGGAGAATACTTTCGTTTAGAGGAATAACTCATATCAAGGAAATACTTTAGTTAGGGGACCAATTTACAACTTTACCATTAAGAAATTATTTCATAGGAAAGGAAAATACTTTAGTTTTCAAGGAAGTACTAATCTCAGAGTTTAAAAGGCAAGGGAGGTTCTTGTAACTGACATAAACCATGTGAGCTATATGGCATCCAACATTTTGTCCTCCTAAGGAGGAGACCCCACGTTGGGGAGGAGAGGCATACTCTTGCCAGGAAGTATAACCTAGGTCTTGTGATCACTAAATAAAACATGGCATAGGGACCAATCATAATCATCATAAACTCAGCCTCAGGCACAACCTACACTGGCACATAGTTTTAGGGGAAGAAACTGTAGTGACTTATCCGTTCGATGCTAAATACTACTCCATTTAGATTATCTGCACTCGTCTCATAAAAATCCACTTTTAGAATAATCCCATGGTTCACCACGAACCTAATAATAAAATTGATAGTCTTATATAGTGACGAGGATTTCAAAACATGAGTGCTTATAGCACAAGAGTTCATAAATTGACAAGTCTCAAATAAGGCTTACCAACCCATAGTTCAATTTCAAGTTAAAGCTCATCAAAAGCATAATAGATAGCATATAGATTCATAAATCATGTGGAAATCCAAGAATTTCAGCAATTTATCTCAAAATCTCAATATTTTCATATATTTCAGTATCTCAAACATCACAAAGATTAGCTTCTCAAGGATTAAAATCATGGGGTTTATACCTAGCTGTAATTTCTCAAGAAAACATGAAAAAATCATTTTATTTGACTCTCAGTTCATGGAAACATCAAGATAATGCATTCAATAATAATGAGTGAAAAACCCTAATTCAAACTCATGTAAAACCTCATAGATTTCAGGAAAATCATGATGTAAATAAGCCTTTTGTGCACAAGGGTGAAAGGGTTACCCTTGTTTAAAACCCCACATACCTTGAATTAGAAGCTTTGGATGAACTCTCGCTTTTGAAACTCTATTCATACTATTAAATGAGGGTTCTCGAGGCCCTTGACTTGGGAACCTTGAATCTTGACTCAATTTAGAAAATCCATGGTGGATTCTTGAGATTCTTGGAAGAGATTTTGGATACTTAGGGTTTTTGTTGAGAGAAAACTTGAGAAAAACATCATAGAATGCTTGTAAATGACTTTGATTTGGGGTTTGAACGGTTTAAGAGGCTTGAAAAAAGTCTAACGTGCCCTTTTTAACATCTGTACAAAGCTAGAAAAATTTAACTAGGAACCCAATTTTATAGGCCACTGCGATGCGCCACATATCCCGATGGTTCACTGGAAATCGACAAATGGTAATCTAGGAGTCACCGCAATGCAGAGCCATCGCGTTGTCTCACTGGTTGGGACTTGGAACTTAAGTGTGACGCATCACAATCACACTAGTCTACTGGAAATTGACTATTGAGAAATTGGGGTCCTCCGCGATGTGCCACTGTCTCGGAGTTCCACTGGAATTTGACGATTATCAAATAGACCCTCTCCGCGATGCGCCAAGCACTAAAATGATGTTGTTTTATGACTACAACTTAAATAAGCCATAATTTCTTATCGGGGTATCAGATTTGGGCGAAATTGGTATTGTTGGAAAGCTAATTTAATTCTCTACATGACAAAATGTCAAATTTAAGAAAATTCTATATGGTTTAAACATCAATCACTTCGGAAGTCACTTCTCAATCTTTTAGGGCCAAAATTACTCTTCCCTTGATACAATGGCTTCAAGGTATGAGGGAATTTTGCAGGGTGTTACACAACCATACTTGCATGTACTATCAATAGCCAAACCATTTAGTTTAAGGGGGACTTCCAAGTGCCCTTCCAATTAAAATATTAAATCTCTTGTGGGATTACCATGTTCACCACCAGCATAACCAATTATCCTTTAGCCTTTCCAAACAATTAAAACCCTTTAGAGTTCCTTTTCCATGTTTAAAGCAAGCAAGCATTCCATTAAAAGTGATCAATGCAATGAATATATCCTTATAAGCATTTCATAAAACACATTGGGGTATAATATAACCAAAACCAATTCCAATTACCAGAAGAACATTTCCATGCAACCAAGTATCCAAAATCACCATTAAAATATGCAAAAGAATAATTAAAACCATGGGAAACCATACCTAAACATTTGTAATGAAAACTCCCAAATCATATTTGTAAACCAAAGTCATACAATATTGAAATCATGAAAACAATTGAATAAAAGACATGCCATTAGATACAATATACATTAAGGGAGGAGAACATCCTTAATCCAAGATGATGATGGAATGAAATCACCAAGACAATCCCCAAATCAACTCCCTAGTTTCCTTTTCCCTAAAGCTTTTGAGAGAATTATGAAGTGTTTAGGAAGAGTTTCTAAGTGTTAATGAATACAATAATAGGGTAAATAGGATTCCATATATGTTAGACATCGTGGGACCTAATTAGGTTAAGTAGGGAAATATCTAGAATACACCTACTTAAGTGTCACAAAAACCATTCACCGGGATACGATTGACCCCCACGAGTCGTACCCTTCAATATGATTGGAATCCCCTAGTCGTATCACAACCCTCAGCCCTGAGACCAAATACTGTATAGTATACAACTTATTCAACCAAGTCATAACTACAAAATATGATCCATACCTTCCATGCATATCCTTAGCAGAATGAAATGCCAAGAGGATTGAACATTGTCCATCATATTTGTCCTAGGTATGATTCGTACCTTGGTTTGCGGCTCACGTTGAGCTACTCATACCCAGACCAAAAATATGTAACCAAATTTAAGATTAAGTTAAGGAACCAAATGACACATATCCATCAACGCGACTCATACCCTTAAGTCGTACCAATTACAATGACCAAAATCCATCCCACCAACTGACACTGGCTAACAAACAACTAGACCAAATTATTCGTACCCTATCATATAGATCATATCCCCAGTCATATTGGGTCTAGAGACTAGAATTCTAGAAAATTTTCCAAGTGTAAAAACCTAGATTATTTCAGTCTCCCTCACTAGGAACATTCATCACCAAATGACGAACAAGGTAGGGGTAACCACACACAGAGTCATTTTTATTATCAAACATCCTCTTATCCTCTAAATAAGTTAGAAAACAAAGATACAAAATGTATTCTAACCTATAACTAAGTTATAAAACAAAGAGTATAATAAAAACCATATATCTTCCATATGAATCCCAGGAGCAAAAAACACAAGAGGATATTTGGACTTCATGTCCTCTTTCACTTCCTAATTAGCCTCTTCCACCTTGAGGTTCTTCCATAGAACCTGAATTGAGGCCATACACTTGGATCACAATAGATGAAGCTTCCAATTACAGATCTTAACTATGATTTCCTCATAAGATAACAAATCAAAGATACCCAACCCTTCTATATGAACAGTCGAAGAAGGATAACCAATGCACTTTGAAAAAAAGTTAGACACATGGCTCTTTATGCTATTCTACCAATAGATCTCCTTGAGATCATGATGCATCTTCATTGAACCAGGGTGAACCATCTAGAACGACTCATTTTCCTTAGCCAAAATCTATTATTGTAAACTTTCAACATTAGGAACACACAATCTCCTTTGGTACCTTAAAGTATTGTCACCACATATCTCAAATGCAATTACTATCTAGCCACCAACATCACTTTTGATTTTCATCAAGATAGGATTTATCACTTGCTTCTCTTTGATCTATGCATGAAGAGATGATCAAACAAATTCTTGCGCCATCACACCACCATTCTCAGAGTCTAAAAGGTAAACTCCAAGATTATCCAAGTGGCGAATATCTCTCACCAATTATCATTTTCCTTTCTCCACATGAGCCAAAATCCCCATGGACAACCTTTTCAAAGCATCAACAACCACGTTATCCTTACCTAGTTGGTAGTGAAGACTTGTAACATAGTCCTTGAGAAGCTCAGCTATCTCTTTTGCTTGAGATTAAGCTCTTTCTGAGTGAACACATACTGTAAACTATAATGATCAGAAAAGATATCCACGTGGACACAATATAGATAATGCTGCCAGATGGAAATGAGCTTAATCGGCGGAGAGGAAGACAAAAAAATGGATTAGGAAACCCTAGGGGAGATTATATATGTCTTAAGCAATTAGGTTTGGGCTGGGTCTTTTTTCAGAATTTGTATAGGCCCAATTTATCATTTTTCAATTTATGATAAGTTGGTCCATCAATGTAGGAAAAATTAATTTTCTTTTATTTTGGTATTAATAAAATACTATAATTAAATTAAAAAAATACATTACAATAAACCACGAACCCATCATTGCCTTATAACAAATTCAAAATTGGAGACGAAGTCAATTTATTCCTAAACTTCTCAAAACTACCCTCACAAGCATCCATCAAAGAGAATTTGGCCTTCTTTTGAGTTAACTTAGTCAAAAGGGCATCTATTGATAAAAATCTTTCCACAAACCTCCTATAATACAAGGCTAAACCCAAGAAGCTCCGACTATCGAATGGAGTCATGGTCCTAGGCCACCTCCTAACCATAATGACCCTTTTGTGGATCTACCAAAATCTGTTCGCTAGAAATAATATGATCCACGAAATTCACAATGCTCAAACAAAACTCACACTTAGATAACTTGGCATACAACTATTTTTCCATTAAGGTCTGCAGCACTATATAGATATGGTTAGCATGATCAACCTACCTCCTAGAATAAGCCAGAATGTATTCAATAAATATAATAACAAATAGCTCCTATTACTTCCTGAACACCCTGCTCATCAAGTCTATAAATGCTGCCAGGGCATTAGTCAACCAAAATAACATTACCAAAAACTCCAATTGCCTATTCCTAGAATGAAAAGACTTATTAGGGATATCCACCTCCCTAATCTTTTGCTGAAGATACCTAAATTGAAAATCTGTCTTAGAGAAGAACATGGCACGTTGCAGTTGGTCAAACAAGTCATCTATCCTTGGGAAAGGATATTTATTATTGACCACTACCTTATTCAACTACCTGTAGAAAATGCATATTAGAAGGGAGCTCTTTTTTTATGCACAAACAACATATGTGCACCCTATGGTAGAAACACTAGGAAAAATAAATCACTTATCAAGAAGATCCTTAAGCTGCTCCTTGAGTTCCCTCAACTCATCAAGAGCCATTCTATATGGAGAAATAGAAATTAGAAGAGTGTTCGAAACTAGATCAATACCAAACTCTATTTCTCTATTAGGAGACACACTAGGGAGATCATCCTAAAACTCATTAACCACCAAAACTGATTACTAAGAAGGACCTTCCAATATAGAATCTTTAACCGAGACCAAGTGATAAATAAAACCCTTAGAGACTAATCACTGAGTTCAAAGATAAAAAATAAATCTCCCCTAGGATCTAAAGAAGAACTCTCCCATTCTATAATTGTCTTACCAAAGAACCTAAAGATAACCTTACAAGTCTGATAATCTAAGGATGCATAACAAGAGTGAAACCAATCCATAACCATAATTATATCAAAATCCACCATACTTAACTAAAACAGATCTACAAGAGTCTTATTGCCACTAATAGATTTCACACACCCCATAAACTATTTTAGTAATAATTGAGTTTCCAATTCGTGTAGAACAGAAGAGGGATCCAAGATAACTTTCAAATCAAAACCAAAAGATACAGCCACTTGCAGAGTCATATAAAAAAGAGTGGACCCTAGATAAATAAAACAATATACGTTATGAGAAAAAAATTGTAATGTACCAGTAACAACACAGGCGGTGCCTTAGATTTTTGTTGGGATGCCAAAGCATTCAACCTATTTCGACTACCACTAGAACCAGGAATAGTAAATAAAGTTAATGCCATATTACCTGGTGTAAGAGTAGAATATAATGCCCTATGACTCTTATTTGCTCCCGTAGTAACCTTATTAGTTAGACAATCCCTAAGCTCATAGCCTGCTTGGCCACATATGAAGCATCTGTCCCTTTCGTTATCATAATAACCCGAATAAGGACGACCACAGAACTGACAATAAGGGCATAAAAAAATTAACCTACCTTTGCTAGTCTAAGTTTGGGGACCTTGTGCTCAAAAATTATCACCACCTTGATGATGCCTATCTCCTGAGTGCTATGGGTAGGGAGAACTAGCAGAAAAGAAGGAACCCAAACTCCCCAACTTTTTTTCATCCCCTACTTACTGCATATGAAAAGTTAACCTAGAGATTTCTATATCTTAATTAGTAGGGTAGGGTTGATTTCTAAGATTAAATCCAATTTAAACCCAAAAGCAAACTTCCTTATTATAGTTATCATATCAACCACCAAATTAGAAGAATACCCTTACAACTGAAGGAACTTCAAGGTATATTCCTTTACAGACATCCTTCCCTGCCTGAGGTTCACAAACTTCTCCATCTTTGCTTCCCTCAACTTTTGAGAAAAGAATTAATCTAAGAAGTCCTTAGAAAAAGTATCCCATATTACTTCCTCTTCCACATCACCCCTATCCATATCCCACTCCTCATACCACTAGTATGTAATATCTTTGAGTTCATAAGATGCAAAGTTTACCCCCTCCATATTAGTAGCTTTCATCACCCAAAATTTCTTCTTAATTTCATCCAAGAAGCCTTATTGCTCCTTCTCCACCTTCACAAATATAAAATTAAGAGGAATAATCTTCTTAAACTGGCCAACCTTCATAGCCTCAGCATATAAAACACTAGTTGCAGCCTGCTCAGGCTGAGCATCGACCATCTGAGCAACAACATAGATAAACTCATGAAATTTTGCATTAATCAAGTTGCCCCGAGGGGTCTAAGGAGGATTAGTACGAATATAAGGAACTTCAGAACAATCAAGAATAGGACCTTGAGATTGAAGACAAACTTCAGATATAGGTCGTACCTCTTTAAAATTATCCTTGATGGGACAAAAGAATTTCTATGTGCTCTAGATCTAGAAGGCATAATCTGAAAGATGAACAAATAAAGATTAGAGAAGATTTAAGAACTAAGACTCTAAGATTGAAAACAAAATACCAATAAAGTAATACATTCTTAAATGCCTTGAAGCCTCTTCCTTATGAGTGTGACATGCTACACACCCCTAAAAGAGACTCTACGCAGCATGGCTTTGTGGACTCCTAATTGACCATGAACCTAGAGCTCCGATATCAATTTGACATGACTCAAATTAGGGCTTGGTCATAATGGGTATCTCAAGTCCAACCATGATTAGGGACCGCCCCGAATTACCCAACCCAACCCCACACACGACCCTTGTTGAGCTAAATTTCAAGTATTTAACGAGATAGCATAAATAATCTCATGAGACTCTGGTATAAGGTCACTATCATGACAAACATAACTGAGTCTAAGCATCGCAAACCAACCATCCAACCGTACCAAACCACAAGCTATAAACCTCAACACAACCAAACATATTTTTATAAGTAATCCCAAAATAAATAGGATGGAATAGTGAGAAATTATGTCCAATGATGATGGCCCACCATCTTATTCCTATGCCAAGGTTGAAACCAATATTGATTCCGCTCATACTAACCTATAGTAGTACCATAAACCCTCTAACTAGAAAGAGTAAAATATCTGGTTAGGTCAAGACCCCAACCATGGCCAAAACCAATTTCCAAAATAAAATCCAAGTATTCATAACATGAAATGGAGCATTCCAAAAAGATAAAATCTAACCACTTTAGTCCAAATATCGATCCTGAGTCAATCACTATATAGGAGGAGTCTAACGGTTGATTCTTGCATAGTGTGGGTATACACTAGCAAATAGACAGGCTAGTGAGCAATCACTAGCATGAAATCAAAAAAAGGATAAAAAATGCCATTCATGAAAACCAAGTAAAAACCATCCATAATGCATAAAACCATACATATACATATATATAACAACTCAAAGAAAGGGAAATGGGTTTAGCATGCATTTGAAAACCTTTACCTGGGTTGTGTAGCTTTTCCATCCTAATCCACTCATGGTCTATATGGGTTCATCTCCCCTCGCTGAAAGGACCCTATTGCATGAAGCCACAGGATAAGAGGAAACAACCTGGGATGACTTGCACATCCCCTAATATAAAGTGTAACATATGCACACAGTCTCTAGGACCAAACCTCATGTTGGCAACTATGAGTTTGTAGCATTTGTCCCCCTGGGACCTCCGGCTTTTCTACACATATCCCTTTATTTACAAATTAAAATAATTACCAAGTAACCAACAAATCCATTAACCATTAATTAATCAAGGTCATTAATAGTGGTTACATCATACCAACCATACTTGAAAGTACTATCCATGAAAAAATAATATAGATTAAAGGGACTTCCAAGTGCCCTTCCAATTACCATATTAAACCACTTGGGGGATTACCATGTGCCCCACAAGCATAGCTAATTAACCTTTGTCATTTTAAAACCATTTAAGCTATTTATAGTTCCTTTGGCAAGTTTAAAATATGCAAGAGCTCCATTAAAAGTTATCAATGTAATGAATATATTTTTATAAGCATTTTATCAAACAAATTTGGTCAATAATATACCCAAGAAAAATTCGAATTTCCATTAAACCATTCCTGTGCAATAAAGTATCCAAAAGCACCATTAAAACATGCAAAAGCATAATAAAAACCATGGGAAACCATACCAAATAATTTGTAATCAAAAACCCTAAATTATATCTGAAAAAAAAGTCATAAAACAATGAAACCATGAACATGCCTTAAACTAAGATGATGATGAAAAGAAATGACCAAGGCAAGACCCAAATTAATCCCCCTATTGAAACCACAGTTTTCTTTTTACAAAATCTCTTGAGAGAATTATGAAGTATTTAGGAAGAGTTTCTAAGTGTTAATGAATATAATAATAGGGTAAATAGCCTTCCAAGTAGTTTATAAGTTGGGGGAAAATGTTAGGTTAAGTAGTAAAATGTCCAGAATACCCCACATAAGTAGTACAAAAAACCTATCACAGGGATACGACTAACCCTCATGAGTTGTTCCCTCTAAAATGATTGGCATCCACAAGTCGTATCCAAAGCCTCAGCCCTTGGACTAAATGCTATCTAGTATACGGCTTACCAACAAAGTCGTAACTATATCATACGATCCGTCCCTTCCATTCGTATCCCTAACAAAATGATAAACCAAGAGGATTGAGTACTATCCAAAATACGAGTTCTAGGTATGATTTGTACCACTACATCATCAACAAGATTACATTCAAACCCACAACATGCAAATCAAAATTCTTTTTTTAAAAAAAAATTTCTTAAAATCCAAGGGTGGAAAAGACCCTTGGATGAACTATTTAGATATCTTGATTTCTAAATTCATGAAGATTGCGGTGAGTTCTTTAGTCTTGATTCTAGAGATTGATGAAGCTAGGCTTTATTCTTCAGAGAGTTTTTCCGAAAATAGATGTATCTAGGCTATAGGGGAAAAAATCAAGTGTTTAAGATGTTTTTACGGTGAGCCAAGAGACATAATTTCCCTCAAATACGCAGAGCTGGAAGCTAAAATTTTAGAACAATACTATGGACCATGTGTCGTATGCTCTAGTCCGCTAGACTAGAGCGTGCAGAGCGTCCTCTATCGCATGCTCACAGGTGTTCACTGTAGTGTGCAACATATGCTAATCACACGGTGCTACTAGTTTTGCACATCCAAATATTCCCAAAGCGTATTTCAAAAATTCTTAAACTCACGTGAGATGTACCATCATGTATAATTTAAAAATAAAATTTTCAAGGTTTGGAAGGTCATGAAATAAATCCTCAAAGTTTGAAGGCTTTAAAAGGAGACTATGTCTTAACACTTAGCTAAAATTTTCTAAGTGTAAGATCCCTTATCAAGTTCTAAAGGGCTGAATTAGACTTGGGATTTTGAGGGATCTTACATTAACCATTGTAAAACGACTTATGGGCTATATGGGTCTAGTGTAACCTGCTGAATGGACAACAATGAGTATAGCAGCATAAATTAGAGATACCATATGAGTAGGGGATTGTTAGTACCCTTCACACTCAATGATACATACATACAAGTACTTAGAGGATTCCTATTTACCTCATGAGTATCATATATGGTCTCCATGACCAATTCTTATGTAAACAAACATGAGTTTTCAGTGTTCATCTATTAGACTCCGACCTTCACAGTTAGCTATAACACCCTTCCATTATTTCTTAATTAAAACCATTACCATCCAACCAAACCATTATTACATTATTATTATCCAAGGCTATAACTAGTGGTAATGTCATACCAACTATAGCTTGTAAGCAATATCTATAGTCAAACCTTAAATTATTAAAGGATTCCCATGTACCCATAGATTACATTATCATGTCAAATTAGGGAAGTCCCATGTACCTACAAGTTCTTCATTATTATGATTACTTGGGGAATTCCCTTATACCCCACAAGGATGTTCAATTAAGCCATAAACATTACCACCAATACCTTAACAATTAACCATTCAAGACCATTTAAACCAGGTTACTATTTAGGGTTCTATTACCAAGTTATACAATAAAATAGTTCCATTAAAAGTCCAACAATATAGTAAAAGCATTCTCATAGGTATTTTATCAAACATGTCGGGGGCATAGTGTTTCTAAAGATAAGATCAAATACCAATTTACCATTCCATGCAACCAAATATCCAAACCCTATTAAATCATATAAATCTATAATTAAAATATGGGAAAACCATAAAAAGTATTTATAAACAATACCCCCAACACATAATTCCAAACCCAAAACATAGAATAATTATGCTATGAAAACAATTCAAAAATTATGCCTTTAATTGGAGCTAAAATTCACGGAGGAGCACATGCCTTAGATTAAGAAGATTATGCAGAGGAATCACTCGTACAAGCCCCAAATTGATCCTATTGATGAAACCCTAGCATTCCTTTACCTAAGATACTTTGAGAGAATTTGAGAGTGTTTAAGATATTTTGAGAGAATACAAATAGGTTAAATGATGTCCCAAAATATATTTAAGTTGTGGGGCCTTAATAGGATAAGTGGGGAAATTTCTAAATTACCCCCACTTAAACTGCTCAAAACTCCTATAAGATGGTATGACCACCTCATACCAGTCGTACCTTACCATGTGAGTGGTACACATTACCTATACCCTAAACCTCCTCTTGGACACCAATACTATTCAGTATACGACTATCCAATCCACACCATACCTACCATTTAATTAGTACCATGAAATCGTACCCTAGGTAGAATAGAATCACCTAGGACAAACTTTAAGGCAACATAGGATTGACACGTTACCACTAGTACCCTATCATATGACTTCATGATCTAATCGTACCTTGGACAAAAACTAATCCAACCCTCCAACCAACACTAGTTAACATTCGGCAAATATTATACCAATTGTACCCAATCATACGACTAGGGGGTACTAGTCGTATGATATCAAGAAACCAGATATCTAGAGAGTTTTTGATGGTTAAAAAACCCAGGGTGTTATTGTCTCCCCAACTAGGATCATTATCCTCGAATGATGGATAGGGTAAGCACAAGTACAAGTCATTGCATTATTAAATATCAAGCAATCCTTTAACCAATTTAGAAAATAAAGATGCAAGGATCTATTCTAACTTTTAGCTAAGTTATAAAACAAAGATGTATGGAAAACAAATGCAGATACTTGGACTTCATGTCCTCTTCTGCTTCCATTTAGCCTATTCCACATAGTGGTTCCACCATAGAACCTTAACCGTGGCCATATCCTTGGTCTGTAATCGACTAACCTGTTGATCTAATATCTCAATTGGGATTTCCTCATAAGAAAGAGAATATGAGACACCCAATCCTTTTAAAGGAATAACAAAAGAAGGATCACCAATACACTTTCTTAATATAAAGACATAAAACACTAAATGAATAATGTTCAAATTAGAGGGAAACTCCAATCATAATAAATATTAGAAACCCTTTGTAAAACTATATAAGGACCAACAAACCAGGGATTGAACTTCCCCTTCTTACAAAAATGCATTACTCGTTTCATGGGAGACACTTTATGAACATCTTATCCGCAACATAAAACTCTAAGTCCCTATGCCTTACATTCGCGTAGGACTTTTGGAAACTTTGGCAAGCCTTAAGACTATCTAGAATTACCTTCACCTTCTCTATAACCTAAAAAACCAAATCCAAGCCAAACATAACTGCCTCAATAAGATCAAACCACCCAATAGGAGATCTACACCTCCTACTATATAATGCCTCAAAAGGGGCCATCCCAATTCTAGAATGGTAGCTATTATTCTAAGAAAACTCTACCAAAGGTAAATGCTCAATTGAATTTCCACCATAATCAATCACACATGCAATTAGCATGTCCTCCAATGAGCGAATTATCCTTTTTCCTTGCCTATTAATCTTTAGATGAAAAGCGGTACTCAGACTAACCTCAGTACCCAACCCTTTATGAAAAGACCACAAGAAGTGAGATGAAAACTACATACCATAATAAAAGATAATCGAAATAGGTACCCTATACAGTTTCATAATCTCATAAAGAGACAACCACACATAATCCTTAGCCAAAAAGGTATTCTTCTTTGGCAACAAGTGAGACGACTTGCTCATCCTATCCATGGTGAACCAAACCTAATCAAATTAGTTTCGAGACAAAGGAAGACCTATAAAAAAATCCACATTGATCACCTCCAATTTTCATTTGGGTAAATCAATTTCTTGATAAAACCCTTCAGGACTCATGTGTTCAACTTTAACTTGTTGGTGCACTATGTATGTTGCCATAAAATTTGACAAATCTTTTTTCATACCATTCCAATAATATGTCTTTTTGAGATCATGATACATCTTTATTTGAACTAGGATGAACAACAACGTGATTCATGTGCCTCAGCTAAAATCCTTTGTCACAAACCATTAACTTTGCAAACACATAAACTTCCTTGGTACCATAAATTACCATCACCACTAATATAAAATACCATCACCTTTTGCCCACCTAAATAACTCTTGATTTTCATCAAGACAGTATCTACATTCACTTCTTATTGATATTTTCACAAAGAGATGACCAAATAACTTCCTGTACTATCACCCCGCCCTTCTCGGAGTCCAGAAGACAAACTCTAAGATTAGCCAAGTAAGGAATATCCTTTGCCAAATCCAACCTCTCCTTACCCATATGAGCTAAAATCCCTACTGCTAAGAGCATCAACAACCATGTTAGCTTAACCTAGGTGGTAGTGAACTTTAATATCATAATCCTTGACAAATTCAAGCCACCTCCTATGAGATTAAGCTCTTTCTGAGTAAACACATACTACAGACTCATATGATCAAAAAAGATGTCCAGTTGCACTCCATACAAATAATGACACCAGGTTTTCAATGCAAGAAACCACTGCTAAAATCTCCAAATCATAAGTAGGACAATTTCTTTTATATACCTTCAACTGCCTAGAGACATAGGCAATTACCTTTCCATAATGTATCAAAACATAGATAAGCTCCACTCGGGATGCATCACAATAAAACACAAACCTCTCTATAGCTTCATGCAAAGTCAAAATTAGAGTCAAAGTTAGATTGCCTTTTAGGTCCTCAAAACTTCCCTCACAAGTATCCGACCAAGAGAACTTTGCCTTTTTCTAAGTCAATTTATTCAATAGGGAAGCTTTCATTGAAAAACTTTCTATGAACTATCTATAGTACCCAGCCAAACCTAAGAAGCTCCAAATGTCGATTGGAGTCATGGATCTAAGAAACCTCTTAACCACCGCAACCTTTTGTAGATCTACCATGATTCCCTCGATTGAAATAATATGACCCAAGAAAGTTATAGCATTTAGCCAAAATTAACATTTTGATAATACAGAATATAATTGTTGCTTCTTCAAGTTCTGCAACACAACTGATAACACTCAACTTACACCTCAAATTAGTGTAAGTCGGTCATCGTCAATATATTTATCCAACTTTGGAGTTGGGGTCAAATCCACAGGGAACATTGTGAGTGGTGATTAAACTATTTCCAAACTATATCTACAAGTTAAATTCAAACAAATAATAAGAAAACAAAAAATGGGGGTTTTTATCAATCAAACAAAATACTAACGTTTCAACTTATTTTAGAACTCAAAACTTATATTTCAATATTTCGAATCAATGATATAGAGAAACTAGGGTTGTTATCACTATGGCTATTAATCTCAATTGAATAATAATTGTTCATAATTCTTGTGATAGGTGGGAACAGCAGATTATCCCTACCGATGATACTATCTGACTTATCTCTCGACCTTACCAGATAATTTATTATCTAATTCTCTCAAACATAGATAACATATCTATTTCCAACCGGATGATATCTCAGGTAGTTTGATCTCATTAAACAAAAGGTTGGTAGCTTCTAAGTTCCTATTGATAATTCACAACCTCTAGTCTATTTCTCCGTTAGAAGAAAATAAACCTAAGGCATAACCTAATGTTTGCAACCAATAGATTCAAGTTAAAAACAACAAATTTTCAAGATGTTCTCACAATCACTCAAACCCTAATCTAACTATTAAATCAATGAAATAATAATCATAGATCCCACAACCCTAGTTGTGGGTTTAGTTTCTCGTAAAATAAAAAGAGATAACAAAGATTGAATTCATAAATTAAAGCAAGTGAACTTACAAAAGATGAAATTCAAAGTTGTTTCTAATTCAAGTACAATAAGAATTTCCCACAACTAAATCAAAGGATGGAAAATTGAATTTCTAAGTTAACAGACTAAAGAAAAGTAAAGTCTTCTTTGGAATAAGTTCCAGACGTTCCTAGATGTCTAAGATACTCAATGAAACCCTAAAAGTTGCTATTTATACCTTTACTTTAAGAAAAAAATTCAAAATAAAAATTTCAGAATTTTTTCTTTTTGTGACGCTATTTGTGATAGGCTGTCACAAATCTGACGCCGTCCGTGATAGCCTATCACAACCTGATGCCCTCCGTCATATCCTATCACAACCTGATGCCCTCCGTGATAGCCTATCATAACCTGACGCCCTCCGTGATAGCCTATCACAAACCTTACGGCTTATCGTGGCATGTCATCAGAAAATCTTCAATTTTCTTGTTCTCTGCCTAAACCTGACGACCTCCGTGGTAGCCTATCCCAAACCTGATAGCTTATCACGACATGTCATCAGGAAATCTTCAGAAACTTTTCAAAACTAAATTTCTTGCATCTTTTCACCAAAATCATCCTTCTTGTTGTAGATTTAATGTATTTCCATGTATATTGGTTTTCCTACAAATCATAAGAAATATCATAAAAACACCAGTAGTTACTTAAGAACTTACAATTATTTCATATAAAAAAGTCTTAAATGTTCTACAAAAATCTAGCACATCAACACCCTCAACTTAAAATAATTGCTTGTCCTCAAGCAACAATATAACACCATACTACGATGCTTAACCAAGAGACACATAAGGTACCTATGACAGTTGATTATTAAGTTTAGCTCAAAACGCATTACCCTCTCCATTTTCAATCAACTTAAACCCTACTTTGCATATCAATAAAGATCCACAATGTAACCCAAAGGAATCAAGATATGGAATCAATTCACCAATAACAACTATGCATGTACCAATATTATACTATCCAAAGTTAATAGGTAGCAATGTAACCGATGTACCCATAAAACAAAGAAGTCCCTCCTCACTCATATATGAACTTAAGCATGTCAATGCGGGAACGGTCAAGAGACACTAACTCTCAAAAATAAATTCCAATCAATGGATGTAAAATAACATATGCTTTCCCTTATTTTCACTACCAAGGTTTCCAAACAGGTAAGCTAGGATCACTACAGGTCTTTTCTTCAGCTTGT
The DNA here is from genome assembly GCF_002878395.1 of Capsicum annuum. Lineage (NCBI taxonomy): Eukaryota > Viridiplantae > Streptophyta > Magnoliopsida > Solanales > Solanaceae > Capsicum > Capsicum annuum. The sequence continues at coordinate 18,063,112 of NC_061121.1, forward strand.
AACGTAGCCTAAGGACTGGTATTCTATTCAATGGCATTTAGAGTGACTAAGCCTCCTTGGCACTACCTTAACTTTTGGGGTTCACTTATTAACCTTTTTTTTTTCTCCATTTCTTGATTGCACATTATTCAGGATGGATGTATCTTTTCTTTTACATTTTTTTTCTTTTCTTATTCTTCTTCCACACCACCCAACTTTTTATTCTTTTTCACTTATTCTTTTCCTTTTATGCTACCTTTATTCATACCGAGTTTTCATCATGCACCCCTATGATAGCCACCCTCAACTTAGGTTGTTTATGTAAGTCAAGGTACACAGTGTCGGAGGAGGACCAGGGCCAAAATAGGTTCATTATGATCTACACGGGAAGGTGATAGGTGTCATAGAAAGAAATGGTTAATTCAGGTTCAAAACAGGGATCAAGTGATAGCATGCACACAGGGAAGGTCATTTTGGGATAAATGTGACTCAAATTCAAAAACGGCCTATGATCCTTTCCTAACCCCTATCTTTCAACCAAAGTAAGACAAACCGGTCAAGTTCTAGATTTAACACAAAATGGGAATTTGGTAGTATCTCACACACACATGGCATAAAGGTACATCATAAGCTATTACCCATTCGGTTCATGCAATTGTTAGCAGTGATTATCATGTCCCTAGCACTAATGCCATAAAAATATTCACAATAGTCACATATATATGCACATCACATAGTTACAGAATACACCATTGGAGATGTATTTTTGAAAATCAGTAAAACAATTGCCCTAGATACTTATTTTTCTCTTTGTTAACCACGCCACATAAAAAAAAACACAATATGCCTAAACATGCCGACTTTACTAGGAACAGGACTCTGGGGAAAAGGGGCATGGCAACAAAAACCCGTGGAGGACATCATACCCACAAGTAGTCATGCAATGTTCCCAACACGTTAATCCAAAACAAGATAGTTAAAAACATACCTGTGGCACCATTGGTATGAATATCTGATGTCAATCACACAATACAAATACAAAAAACAAAATACCTTGGGTTTCCTCCTAAGAAGCGCCTAATTTAGTGTTGCAGCACGACCTAACTCAGCTTTTCCCTCCATCTTGAGGATATAAACTTCACCCCCAACTTAGAGTCCATCTTCTTACCTCGCTCATAGGCAGATGGTATAAAGATTATAAAGTCGAGAAATGGATAATGCATGGTAAATAACTCAACTTTAAAGTGAGGTGTGTTTTTCTGTTGCTTATCAAGTGTAAAATAAAGAATATAGGATTCTTGTTCCTTGTCTTCATAGTCTTCCACTATTTTAGATAATTCCACAGAGAAGATATCATCTAAACATAAAGTGGAAAAATGCTTCGAGTGTGGCCCACCAAATCCTACTTCAAAATTTACAGTATCCTCTACACACTCACTTTTATTCATCTTTACTACATTTTTACTTTGAATTGGGCTAGAGTCTTCATAAGAGATTGGCTTGGCTTCATATTTTGCCTGAAGCACCATTTCCTCAATCTTGGCATCATCCCTTATGGTTGGCTCGGTTGGTTGGGAGATCTCCAAGGGTTGATCAATATCGAGCTCATCATCAGTATAGGAATCTTGCCCTTCATCATCATACTCTTTCGTTATTTTAAATGATTCCACTGACAAGATATCATCTAAACATAATGTAGAAAAGTGTTTTGGATGATTGACATCAATATCCATCTTTTTTATTCTTTCTCCTCCCTCATTAAATACCCTAATGTCTTGACATATGTCACATATGGTATCATTTGTTGTGTCGATATGATCCAACATTAGTTAAACCATAGCTTCAATGTCACTCTTTCCAGTGTTGTGTTCTTCCTTTTCTTGACCATAATACCTTTCATACTTATAAGAAGAACTAGAACTTAGGTTGGCACAATAGGGGGAGGGGGCATTTGGGTAATCACTCCAATGTCCATCTTGACCACTACATAAAGAATAATTATACACCCGGTAGGATGGAGATGGTGCACACATCTCTCTCCGGGGAGTATATTTACAATCTTGCCAAAAGTGAGGTCCATCACAGTATGGACATGGATCATAAAGATACGATTTCCAACCACCAAGCTCATGTCCATTCCAAAACGCCATAGTAATAAGTAAACTAAAATAAAGATCTACCTAACACAAGAAATAAAAGAAAACTAAAAACAAATATTTACAAGTTTGAATTCAAGAAAGTAGGCTAAAATTCCAAACCAACTCAATACGCCAAATTGTTCCCCGGCAATGGCGCCATTTTTTATAACGCTTAACTTACACCTCAAATTAGTGTAAGACGGTCGTCGTCAATATATTTACCTAATTTTGGAGTCGGGGTCGAATCCATAGGGAACAATGTGAGAGGCGATTAAACTAGTTCAAACCTATACTTACAAGTTAAATTCAAACAAATCATAAGAAAAGACAAAATGGGGGTTTTTATCAATCAAATAAAATACTAACGTTTCAACTTATTTTAGCACTCAAAACTGAGATTTCAATATTTTGAATCAATGATATAGAGAAACTACGGTTGCGATCACTATGACTATTAATCTCCATTGAATAATAAATGTTCATGATTCTTGTGATAGGTGAGAACAGTAGATTATCCCTGCCGATGATACTATCTGACTTATCTCTCGACCTCACCAGATAATTTATTATCTAATTCTCTCAAACTTAGATAGCATATCTATTTCCAATCGGATGTTATCTCAGGTAGATTGATCCAGTTACGACATCAATCATTAAACAAAAGGTTGGTAGCTTCTGAGTCCCTGTTGATAATTCATGACCTCTAGTCTATTTCTCCATTAGAAGAAAATAAAACCTAAGGCATAACCTAATGTTTGTAACTAATAGATTTAAGCTAAAAGCAATAAAATTTCAAGATGTTCCCACAATCACTCAAACCCTAATCCAACTATTAAATCAATGAAATAATAATCATAGATCCCACAACCCTAGTTGTGGGTTTTAGTTGCTCATAAAATAGAAAGAGATAACAAATATTGAATTTATAACTTAAAGCAAGTGAACGTACAAAAGATGAAATTTAAAGTTGTTTCTCCTTCAAGTAGAATAAGAATTTCCCACAACTAAATCAAAGGATGAAAAATTGAATTTCTAAGTTAAGAGACTAAAGAAAAGTAAATTTTTTTTTTGGAATAAGTTCGAGAAGTTCCTAGATGTCCAAGATGCTCAATGAAATACTAAAAGTTGCTATTTATACCCGTACTCTATGAAAAAATTCGAAATAAAAATTTCAAAATTTTTGCTTTTTGTGACGCTATTTGTGATAGGCTGTCACAAATCTGACGCCCTCCGTGATAGCCTATCACAACCTGATGCCCTCTGTGATAGCCTATCACAACCTAACACCCTCTATGATAGCCTATCACAACCTAACACCCTCCGTGATAGCCTGTCACAAACCTGACTGCTTATCACGACATGTCGCCAAAAAATCTTTAATTTTCTTGTTTTCTGCCTAAAGCTGACGACCTCCGTGATAGCCTATCACAAACCTGATAGCTTATCACGACATGTCGTCAGAAAATCTTTAGAAACTTTTCAAAACTAAATTTCTTGCATCTTTTGACCAATATCATCCTTCTTGATATAGATTTCATGTATTTCCATGCATCTTGGTTTTCCTTCAAAACCATAAGAAATATCATCAAAAACACCAGTAGTTACTTAAGAACATACACTTATTTCGAGTTAAAAAGTCTTAAATATGCTAAAAAAATCTAGCACATCAACAACATGAAGGTGATTGTCATGATCGACCTCACTTTTAAAGTACACCACAATTTTATTAATAAACACAATTACAAACAGATCCAAGAACTGATAGAAATCCCTATTCATTAGATCCATAAATATCATGAAGGCATTGGTCAAACCAAAGAACATAAATAAGAACTTGAAGTTCCCATACTAAGTACGAAAAGCTATCTTTGAGATATCCAACTAATGTTAAGATGATGATACAAGATCGAAGATCTATCTAAGAAAAGAATTTAGCAACTTACAACTGGTCAAAACAAGTCAACAATTCTGGGAAGAGAATACTTGTTCTTAACTCTTACCTTATTCTACTACCGATAGTCAATGCACATATGAAGGAACCCATCCTTCTTACTCATGAATAATACAAGTGAACCCCATGGGGATACACTATGATGAATAAAATCTTTGTTCATAAGATCCATGAGTTTTTGTTTGAGTTCCATTAACTCAAACGGATCCATTCTATATGGAGGAATAGATAATGGACAAGTGTTTGAAACCAAATCAATTCCAAACTCAATCTCCCTATCTGGGGAACACTAGGAAGATCATTCAAAAAGACCTCAGGAAACTCAATTACCACCGGAACTGACTGTAAAGAAGGAAATTTCGAGTTTGAATCTTTAACTCAAACCAAATTGTAGAGACACCCTTTGGAAATTAATATCAATGCTGTAAAATATGAAATAAACATCCCTTTAGGAGATAGGGAACCACCCTCCTACTTAATAACAGGTTCACTTGGGAACTTACAGACAACCTTATGGGACTGACAATCAAACGATCCATAACAGTAGTGTAACCAATCAATCCATAGATTCACATCAAATCCACTATATCTAGTTCAAAAAAATCCATCAAAGTCTACTTACTATCAATATATACCAGACATCCCTTATAGTCTCTTTCAAGAATCACAGAGTCACCTATCTGGTTAAAAATAGAAAAAGGATCTAAAATAACATCAGGATAAAAACCAAAAATCACATCCATAAAAGAGGTCACATATGAGAGTGCAGAACCTAAATCAAGTAAACAGTACATGTCACAAGAGAAGAATTATAATATACTATTCACAATATTAGGTGACACCTCAAATTCATATCAGGATGCAAGAAAATAATTTGATTCTCGCCTATACTGGTACAATAAGTAGTGACAGATGCATAAGCCGCACCCCTTAAAGAATAAGTAAAAGATAAAGAAATTAGAGCTTTGTTTTCCCACAAAAGCACCCTTACCGAACAGATAATTTCTAAGCATATGGCCTGGCAGACCATATTTGAAACATTTTTCCCTCCTCTCATCACAAAAACCCTTATGTAACCGACCATAAAAATGACAAGGAGGACATGATGAGGCTATTTAAGCCCACTTTTTCTGAGATTGGACACCATATTCCCTGAAGTTATCGCCACCCTGCTGATGCCTATTAATCGACTACTTTGGGTAAGAGAACTATCTATAGAGAAAGAACTAGAAGTCCCCTACTTCCTTATAACCACTTACCGCTATCCCAAACACCTTAATGCTGAGCATCACCCTTCTTAGAGAACCTGAACATTTTGCCCTATCTTTTCCCAAACCCTGCATGCTTTAACTTTTTCTTTTCCACCTGTTGCATATGAAAAACCAAGCTATAAATATCCATATCCTTAAATAGCAATGCAGTCTTTCTTTCAAGGATCAATTCTTGCGATAGCCTAGAAGTATACTTTCTATTCCTATCCCTCATATCATAAACTAAATCTAGATCATACCTAGGCAACTAGTGAAATTTCAAGACATATTCCTTAACCGACATTTTCCTTTATTTTAGATTCACATATTACTCTACCTTTGCTTTCCTCAACTCTTATGTAAAGAATTGGTCCAAAAAAGCATTAGAGAAAGTGTCCTGCAAAGATGACTCTTCCAAATCACATTTCTTTCTATCCCACTCCTTTTACTATTTATATGCCACATACTTAAGATGGTAGGTAGAAAAATTCACCCCTTTAACATTTTTCGCCCGCACACCCAAAATATTTCTCTATGTCATCCAATAAACCTTGAGGATCCTTCACTACCTTCACAGTAGTAAAATTAGTGGGAATTATCCTCATGAACTGGCCAACCTATGTGGCCTCCAAAGATGGAACACTAGATGCACACTGATTAGTATGAGAAGAAACTAACAAAGCAATCATGTCGATCGACTAACAAAATACTACATTCATCATATTATCCTGAGGAGCATGAAAAAGACTGGAAGGAAATGGTGAAACTCCAGAAAAAGTAGGGAAGAGAACCCTTTACAAAGTATGGGTCCTAGATGTAGGACGTATCCCATCAATATCATCCCCAAATAGGAAAAAAATATGTCTTTTTGTCTATGACAATCGAGGAATAATCTGAAAAGACAACAAAAAGGGATTAGAAAATATTCCATAACTTAGACTCCAAACTTAAAAATAAAATATGAAGAAAGAGAAACATTCCTAAATGCCATGTAGCCTCTCTCTTATAAGTGTGGCGTGCTACACATCCTTAACAAAGAGTTTACTCGACATGACTTTGTGTACTCTCATTTGACCATGAACCTAAAGCTCTGATTCCAACTTAACACAACCCTAACTAGGGTCATGTCATAATGGGCACCCCAAGTCCAACCAGGATAGGGGACCACCCTTATTACCCAATAAAAACACCAAATACACACCTTAAGTCATCTGAATTCTGAGCATATTGCAAAATAACGTATTTGTATAATTATAGACTCTGGGATAGGTCTATTTCCTAGACCAACTCAACCAAGTCAATCCGTCCACCAAACAACCAACCAACCAAACAACTAAACCAATATAATAAACCAATATATATATATATATATATATATATATATATATATATATATATATAATCTA